>NC_134593.1:13135772-13441938 GCF_037038515.1 Microtus pennsylvanicus | reverse complement strand
AGCTGGACTTTGTTCAGCAAGAGATAGAGATTGGGAAGATGGTTCAGAAGGGCAGAGAGTAAGAATTTACTGTCATGATTCATGATTTCAGTTCTTCAGTCACTGTTACATAAGCTCATAGTACAAGTAAGTTGCTGAGGCCTTTTGTCAGAAGTTCCTGTTCCACCAACAGCTCCCAAATAAACACACTGAGGCTTATATTAATTGCAAAATGTTTGGCTAATAGCTCAGGCTTGTTACTAACTAGCTCTTACATTTAAATTAACCCATGTTTCTTATCTACCTTCTACCACATAGCTCATGGCTTGTTACTTTGTTTTCTACACATTGTGTGTCCTCTGTGTCTGCTGGTGTCTCCCTTGGTTTTGCCCTTCCTCATCCCAGCATCCTTAGCTTGGTTGCCCTGCCTATACTTCTTCTCTGGCTACTGGCCAGTCAGCATTTTATTAAACCAATTCAAGTGACAAATCTTCACAGTGTACAAAAGGACTATCCCCATAGCAGAGGCCTGGAAGGACATTTTGGTTAGCCTATGTGAGGACTCAAGCTAAATCTTCATGTTAACACAAGAAAGGCTTTAACACACAGCTCTCATCCATTCTCATCTTCAGAAAGCATGATGAAGGCATATTATGTGCAAGATATTTTATTTGGTATTGGGAAAGGATAATGGCGCCTATCCCTTTCCATCCAAGAACTCATATGGCAGGAGGAGACAGATGCTATCATATAGCATGCCATGTATTGGAAGTGTAGTGGCAGGCGTAAGAGACGCCAGTAAGACAACTGGAGCTTTGCTTTTTGCTTTGAAATGGTTTCCCTATGTAGCCCAGGCTGCTCTCCCGATTGCTGGTTATTACAAGTGTTTACTGTTCCTGGCAGAACGTTCTGTGGGAGGAGAACTTAGGAAGGCTTTTCAGAGAACAATCATGCTTAGTTCAGACACAAGTCTGAGCGCTACACAGCTTCTCAGAGAAAACCGCATTTGCAGCTTGTGGAATGTTCAGAGAATCCTAGGTAGTTGGAATGTGGGCTGGTCAAGGAGATGGCCCAGGGTGAAGATGGTTCTGCCTGGTGCCTAATATGGGCTCAATCTCAGCTGTAAGGGAGCTTTTGGTTTCTCGAAGCCTGTGAGCACTAAAACAAATGCAGTTGGCTCCAAGGAGAACTCTGGTAGCTATGTGAAGAGTGATTTTGGAAAGAATGTGAGATAGAAGATGGCGAGAAAGGTTTAGCACTAGAAACCTGAGTCCTGGGACTGGAGAAATGGTACAGTGGTTAAGAACACTGACTGCTCTTTCAGAGGACCCAGGTTCAATTCCCACCGCATGGCAGCTAACAACTGTCTGTAACTCTAAGATCTGGCAACCTCATACAAGCATACATACAGGTGAAACACAAGGCACATAAAATAAAAGAAATAAAATTTAAAAAAAAAGAAAGGAAACCTGAGTCCCCATGGAGAGTACTGAGTGGTCTTAGGGACAGAGGTACGGGGTTGGATAAACTGCTGGCACTTCTTTAATGAGATGGGAGATCTCAGAAGCAAACAAGGGGCTTGAACGTGAACAGGGCAGCGTGGTGGGGACACCTGAGTAGAGGCTTCCGGGCTTGTGCTGGTTCCTACAGTTCTTCTGTCAACAACAGCAGGAGTGAGAAGCCCAGATCCACACTGCAGCTGCAGCAGCCTGAGAGTTCTTTGCAGAGTTCCACTCAGGTGAAGCCAGGACTCTCAGCTTCACCATGGAAAGTAATTCAGTATGGGTCAGTATGAAGCAAAGCTGGCGTTTCTTGTGTATACATACATACACATATACACACACATACTTAGATATACACGCACATCTTAGTCTCTCTTTCACTGAGACCCACCTGCCTCTGTATCCTGAGTGTTGAGATTAAAGATGTGACATCATGCTTGGAATACAGAATTAAAAAAAAAATGTAGACCAGGCTCAAACAAACTCATAGAGGTGCACTTGCTTCAGCCTCCAGAGTTCTGGGATTAAAGGTATGTGTATTTGGTTCTTCACTATATAATAATAATAATAATAATAATAAGTTTTTAAAGATTTATTTTCTTTTTAATTATGTGCATGTATGTTTACATATGTGGATAGGTGCGTGTGCATGCAGGTCCCCAAACAGGCCAAAGGCATTGGATCCTTGTAGACCTGGACTTATAGGTGGTTGTGAGGCACCTGAAGTGGTACTGGGCATAACACTTAGGTCCCTGCAAGTCCAGCACACACTCTAGTCCCTGAGTCCTCTCCCCAGTCCTAAAAGTTGGAGGTTTTTTTTCTTTTTAAAGATTTCATTCACTCATTCATTCGTTTGTTTATTTATCTATTTGTGTGTGTCTATGTATGTGTGTGTGTGTGTAAATCTGTGTACACAGATGTGTGTGCAGGTGCCCATAGAAACCAGAAGAAGTTGGAGTTAGAGGTGTTTGTGAGTCAACTGATGTAGGTTCTGGGATCTGAACTCTGATCCTTATAAATTGAGCAGCAAGTGCCCTTAGCCATTTACCCATCTCTCCTGTCTAAATTTATTTATTTTTTAATTTTATGTGTATGAGTATTTTGTCTGCATGTATGTAAAGTGCACAACTTGCTTGCCTGGTACCCAACAGAGTCAAGAAAATGACTTGAAAGTGGTTGAAGGTAGTTGTGGGTGCTGGGAATTGAACCTGGGTCCTCTGCAAGAGCAGCCAGTGCTCTTAACGGCTGAGCCATTGCTCCAGCCCCCTTCCCCCAAAGTTGGAGGTTCTAAAGGTTTTAACATAGGTTTGAGCATGACTCTTGCAGGGAGGGAGAGATGCTCAGGAAAAGGGGTTATTTACCCAGATGTGGGCGGGCCTCTCCAGAAGAGTTTGCTCTTGGGCTCTCAACAGTATCCATTTATATAATCTGCATGGTTTCTGAAGTTACGTGGTTCAAAGAGTTGCCAAGAACTTCCCCCTCCTTTTTGGAAAATGAGATCATAGGGTGGTTCATGACTTACAAGGGAGTTAAGAAGTGTGTTTGGTTATAAACAAAGTGAATAATCTTATTAGTGAGATCCTCAAAAAATGACAGGTTTGCATCTGGGTAAAGACAGAGGTTAAATTAAAAGATTGTGTAAGCATGGTCCAGTTTTATTTTAACATTTGAATTATTTCTGTTTGGAAGGAATATTGTTCCTTTAGGTAATCTTTGTGGCCAATTTTCTCAGTCGTGTCAAAATTCTCAACCTTCAGCTGGTGAGGGATCTCAACCGGACTCTGGAGTGAGGGCTGCTTCTGTCTCATTTCCCCTTCATTCCCCCAATCCTTTATCCTGTCTTATTTCTATATGCAATGCCTTATGGGTTACTATGACCCAGAGTTGGGTCATTTTCTGGGGAGCTGAGTCATGTTTGCTTTCAAAAGAAATAGATGCATCAGGTGTTAGTTACAGTGCTGAGCATGTTGGATCCGGTTTCTTTTGCTGTGAGGAGACAGCATGACACAACAACTCTTTTTTTTTAAATTATTTAATTTTATGTGCATTGATGTGAGGGTGTTAGATCCCCTGGAACTTGAGCTATAGGCAGCTATGAGCTGCCTTGTGGCTCCTGGGAATTGAGCCTGGGTACTCTTATCCACTGAGCTTTATCCACTGAGGTGTGTGTGTGTGTGTATGTGTGTGTGTGTGTGTGTATGGTGTGAATGCCAAGTGTGTGCAGGTACACTCAGAGGGTATACCAAGAAGCATCAGACCTCTTGGTACTTGAGTTACAGGCTGCTGCATGTGGGTGGGTCCAATTGAATGCCAAGTCTACAAGAGCACCAAGTGTGCCTAATCACTGAACCGTCTCTCTAGCCCTTCCCTAAAAAAATTAAAGATTGCACTTATTGGTGGTGTGTGTGTATGTACACACACGCCATAGCACACGTGTGGAGGTCAGAGGACAACGTGCAGGAATAAGCTCTCTCTCTCCTTTCATCATGTGAATTCTGGGGGTCAAACTCAGGTCATCAGGCCTGGAGAGAGAGGCCTTTATCCGCGGAGCCATCTCGCTGGGTCCCTCTTCTCTTTCTGTACCTCCTTCTCGTCTTTTTGTTGTTTTGTTTTGCAGGCCTGGGATCCATGCCAGGCAAGCACTTTCCTACTGAGCCACGCCCCAGCTCCCTGTTTCATTTTTCTCTGTGGCGCTCATTATCACCAAGCATCAAAGATTTATTGTTTATTGTCTGGTTTTTCCTCTACAATGCAAACATTATGGGAATAAGATCTTTATATTGGTTATTGTTGGCTCTCTAGCACTTTCTTCTTCTAGGTACTCATTAAACCTTTTGAAAAAGGAGGTGTGACTTTCTAGACACAGGGAAAGGCAATAGGAAGACACACGGGTGAGAAAAAGTGCAGGGTATGGGTGTTTATTGGAGACTGTGGGATAGAAAGGAGAAAACAAAGCACAGGGCTGGAACTTGAGCTGTACCTTCCTGAGGGGTCAGAGTTACCCTAAAGCATGGGGGTGGGCAAGGATTAAATGGGACCAATAATCTGGTGGCACACACCTTTAATCCCAGCACTCAGGAGGCAGAGGCAGGCGGATCTCTGTGAGTTTGAGGCCAGCCTGGTCTACAAGAGCTAGTTCCAGGATAGGCTCTAAAGGTACAGAGAAACCCTGTCTCAAAAACCTTAAACGGGACCAATATGGCTGGACTGGAACAAAGGCAAGGCCATTGGCAGACATACCATTAGGAAGCTCTTTCAGGGGCTGGAGAGATGGCTCAAGTAGTTACAAACTCCTGTAGGGGACATGGTTTCTAGTCCTAGCACCTACGCTGACTCACAGCTGCCTAACTCTAGTATCCAGGGTATTTGACCCCACAGGCACCAGGCATGCATGTGGTACAGATATGCCAGCAGAAAAAACACCCAAGTACGAGAGAGAGAGAGAGAGAGAGAGAGAGAGAGAGAGAGAGAGAGAGAGAGAGAGAGAGAGCCTGCACTAGGGAAATGACACTTGGGTGGACAGAATGATGGCTCTGAGAACAGTTTAGAGGTTATAATTAGTGCAGCCAGTGAGGGTTTTGCAGTGTCTTTTATTAGTTATTCTACAATTTCATATATGTAAACAACTTCTGCTTGTTTGTTTTTATTTTGGAGGCAGGCTCTCACTGTATAGTCCTGGCTGACCTGGAACTCTAAGATCTGCCTGTCTCTGCTTTTGGAGTGCTGAGTTACCACAACTGATTTGTTTTATTTTTTTAGGAGTGAACAATAACTAGTGTGTACCTGGTGCCCAAGGAAGCCAGAAAAAGACATCGTATCCTCTGGGACCTGATGTTACAGACAGTTGTGAACTAGCATAAGGGTGCTAGGAATTGAACCTGGGTCTTCTGCAAAAGCAACAAATGCTCTCAGCCACTGAGCCATTTCTCCAACCTTTGTTAGTATTTTTAGATGAAATATCTTTAATTAATTCCTTGACAGTTTCATCTGTGTAAGCAATGTGTCTGATCCCGTCTAACCCCAGCCCTCTCTTTCCTCGTGATCACACGTCTTTGTCCTCCCTTCATCGCCTCCCCTTCTTCTCCCCTCTCTCTTTTCTGTAAGCTAGGGAGTCCAGTTAGTGTTGTCTGTCGGGTGGATGGAGCTTGTGCAGGTAGCCACAGCTGCAGGGAGCTCATGAGAACAGTGTCCAGGTCGTGACCAGAAGACAGCATCCCACAGTCTTATCTTCCACCTCCAACTCTTCCATTCTTCCTGGCCCCTCTTCCTTGGTGTTCCTTTGACCTTGGGGAGAGGGATTGAGGTAGCTATCTCATTTAAAAATGAATACTCATTAGTCACCTATTTTCAGCACTTTGACCATTTAGTAAGACAACAGTAGTAGGTTCCACTTGAGGGCCTGTGACCACCTCAGCTGTGGGCTTTTGACTAGGTTCATAGTACCAGACAAGAGATCCTTCCTGTGCAGCAGGCATCAGATTCAATCATAAAGCAGTTGGTTACCTTCGTAACCTTTGTGCCACTATTGCACCAGCGGTTTTAGAGTATTCAGGGCTTACCACTGAATAATACCATTGAACGCTTTTTTTTTTTCCTCCCACTGGCCTGCATAGCACCTTCCAGCACCATCAAAGCTAACCAGAAGGAGGAAGTTTTGGGGTCAGTTCCAGCGTGAGATTTTTATGTCCTGTAACCCATGTGTACTGTATCTACAGTAATCGGGTCTTATTCATTGGGAGATCAAGAGCAATAGCAATAGCCTGTGTTGTTTCGAAGCTTCTGGGGCTTCCTTAAGTGGTGACTTATAAGGATGTATTCCATGCCTGGAACTGAGATTTTTATTAAAAAACCCGTGTCTTCTGGGGTAAGCATTGTTCACCCGTGCAGGGTTATTGTGTTCAAATTCCCTTTCTCTAAAAAAAAAAAGTATTAAAACAGTTTTATTTTTACGTTTTATGGGTGTTTTGCTTGTGTGTATGTCTATGTAACATGCATGTTTTACTTGCATGTAAGTCTATGTAACACGCATGCAATGCCTGTGAGGCCAGAAGCAGGTGGCGTTACAGGTGGTTGTGAGCTGTCATGTGGGTGCTGGGAATGGAACTTGGGTCCTCTGGAAGAGTAGTAAGTGGTTTTCATCACTGAGTCACCTTTCCGCCCTACAATATTATAGTTTTAAACTAGATTATAAAATAGTAGATTTCCAGCCAGGCGGTGGTGGCGCACACCTTTAATTCTAGCACTCGGGAGGCAGAGGCAGGCGGATCTCTGTGAGTTCGAGGCCAGCCTGGTCTACAAGAGCTAGTTCCAGGACAGGAACCAAAAGCTATGGAGAAACCCTGTCTCGAAAATCCAAAAATAAATAAATAAACAAATAAAAATAAAAAAATAAAAAATAAAAAAAAGTAGATTTCCGTAAGGGATTTTCATACACTCTTAGTTTGAATTAATCTCCCTCCCCCGAGCCCCTCCTCTCCTGTGTCCTCCGTACCCCCCCCAAGTCCTGCTTATACTTTTAACCCCTAGCATTCCATTCAGTCCTCTGTGTCCTCCTCTCCCTTCATCCTTTAAAAGCTCTTCATCTCCCCTGTCACAGGTTCTAGCCTCCTGAGCGCCACAGACACTCCAGATTAAGTGGGGTTCTCTGTAGACTCCCCAGGGTGATGGTTCCTGTAATGATTTTAGGAGGAAATTGGCTCCTGACAGAAACCCAAAGCTAGGATCCACATAGAGACAGCACTGCTTATGTCTGCTTATTTCCTTAGTTTTGGCCAGGGTGACTTGTCATTTGTTGGAGGTGGGGTGCTGAAGTCTACCACTACGGCTGTGCTGGGGCTAACCTGTGTCTAACTTCCATTAGTTCCTGTTTTGTGAAATTGGCACTCCTGTGTTTGGGCACATACGCTTAGAACTGTACTGTACTGTGGCTAATCGTTCCTTTAATCAGTATGAAGGGCTGTCTTTTTTTTTTTTTTTATTTTCGAGACAGGGTTTCTCCGTAGCTTTTGGTTCCTGTCCTGGAACTAACTCTTGTAGATCAGGCTGGCCTCGAACTCACAGAGATCCGCCTGCCTCTGCCTCCCGAGTGCTGGGATTAAAGGCGTGTGCCACCACCGCCCGGCTTGAAGGGCTGTCTTTATTCTTTCTCACTAGTTTTGCTTTGAAATCTACTTGTCTGATATCAGAACAGCTCCAGCCGCTTCTTTACTAGGTCCACGTGCTTGGGAATCTTCTCGAGGCCTTCGACCTGCGGTAGTGTTTGTCTTTTGTGCTGAGGGGAGTCTTGGCTGTAAGTAGATGGCTCCTGTTTCTCCATCCAGTCTTCCAGTCAGTGTCTTTTTCTTTTGATTGGGAAGAGAACACAAATATTCAGTTATTATTGGAAGTTGTTTATCAATTCCTGCCATTTTGTTCATAGCTTTTTTTCTTTCTCTGTTATTCTAGTGTAGTTTATTTCCTGTAGCTCTTGGAGGGATTTGACTTTCCTTCCAGTCTGAAGAATTCTTCAAGTACTTCTGTGGAGTTGGCAGAGTGTCCATAAATTCCTTTTGTCTATTTTGTTTTGTTTTGTTTTTGTTTTATTGAGATGGAGTTTCTCTATGTAATAGCTCTAGCTGTCCTGGAACTAGCTCTTGTAGATCAGGCTGGCCTCAAACTCACAGTGATCCACCTGCCTCTGCCTCCTGAGAGCTGGGGTTAAAGGTGAGCCCCACCACTGCCTGGTGCTTTTTGTCTATTATTTATTTATTTATTTGGTTTTTTGAGACAGGGTTTCTCTGGCTGTCCTGGAACTAGCTCTGTAGACCAGGCTGACCTCGAATTCACAGAGATTACCTGATTCTGCCTCCTGAGTGCTGGCCTATTTTTATATTTTAAAACTTAATATGTGCCGGGCGGTGGTGGCGCACGCCTTTAATCCCAGCACTCGGGAGGCAGAGGCAGGCGGATCTCTGTGAGTTTGAGACCAGCCTGGTCTACAGAGCTAGTTCCAGGACAGGCTCCAAAGCCGCAGAGAAACCCTGTCTCAAAAAACCAAAACCAAAAAAAAAAACTTAATATGTATGTATGTATTTATTTTCATTTTTCAGGCAGCATCTTTCTATGTAGCCCCTGGCTGTTCTGGAACTATCTATGTAGATCAGGCTGGCCTTGAACTCACAGAGCTATACCTGCCTCTGCTTCTCAAGTGAGATTAAGGACATGCACTATTATGCCTGACTTCTGTAGTTTATTTTTATTTTATATGAGTGCCTGCATGTATGTATGTGTACCATGTACATGCTTGGTACACATACAGGGAGGCCAGGAGAGTGTGACAAACTCCCCTGGAACTGGAGTTACCAATGTTTGTGAGCTGCCCTGTGGGTGCTGGGAACTAGACCCAGTTCCTCTGCAGGAGCCAGCTCTCCAGCCTCTCTTTAATTTATCATGAAAAGTTTTTAGTTTATTCATTTAAGATTTTATTTTAAATATGTGTGTGTGTGTGTGTGCGCGCGCGCGTGCGTGCGTGCGTGCGTGTGTGTGTGTGTGTGTGTGTGTGTGTAGGGGTATGTGCACAAGCGTGCAGGTGCCGTTGGAAGCCAAATGTGTTGGTTCTCCCTGGAAGCAGAGTCACAGGTGGCTGTGAGCCTCTTGATATGGTGCTGGGAACTGAACTTGGGTCTTCTACAAGAGCAGCTCATGTACTCAACCACAGAGCCATCTCTTCAGCCTGAAACTCTGTACTTTTGAATCTGTGATTTTTTTTTTAAGTATACAGGCCACAGCAGAGAGATAGTTATGTATGCTAGCTGATCCTGTGGCTTGGACTAGAATCATGAGATCATGGTTTTGGGATAAGGGTCTGGTTAGATCTGATTGGCTGGGGCCGATGATGACAAATGGTGAGTGCTGATATTGATCACGTATTTGAGGAGGAGGAGTTTCGAGAGAATTGATGGGATTAGTTTTCAATATGTTGAGTTGGAGATACTGTGCCAGGCACCATCCAGTAGCGATTTTATTTTTAAAGCTTTATTTTTTTTTAATTTATGTACATTTTTCTGTGTGAATGTATGCTACATGGGTTTGGGTACACGCAGAGGCTGGACGAAGGTGTAGGGTCCCATGGAGCTAGTAATACAAACAGTCGTAAGCTGCCCAGTGGACCTGAGCCCTGGTCCTTAGGAAAGAGCAGCAGGCACTCATAACTGCTGAGCAATCTCTCCAGTCCCTGTTAGCAGTAATTGACTCATCGTGTTTATAGGGTCATGGTAGCTGGCTGCTGTTATACTTTTGGGAATGTTATCGTGTTGTAGTAGATAACCCCGGGCACAGGGCACAGAGGAGATGACCTTGGGCTGTGGTGGTGTGGGAAAGAGGGACACAGAGGAAGGGCAGCGTGCTTTAAGGACAGCTGGTGTGTTCATACTCAGAGTAGTCTTTCAGGAAGAAACGTGAAGAAGGAAGGCAATATTGTTTGGAATGAAGAGATCCCAAGCAGGAGCTCAAGGAAACTTTGGCCTGATGGACAAGGGACACGCGATGCAGGACTGCCTCGTAGGGAAGGGAATGAAGATAGTCTGTCTTTGTCTCTTTCTGTCTCTGTTGTCTCTCTGTTTCACTCCAGATTCTCACTGGCTGGCCTGGAACTTGCTATGTAGACCAGGCTGGTCTAGAAATCATTGAGACCCGTCTGCTTTGGCCTCCTGAGTGCTGGGATTAAAGGTGTGTACCATCACACCCAGTAAATTGTGTGAATGTGTGTGTGTTTTGGGTGGGGTGGGTGCAGCCAAGGGAGAGGCTGGGTGTTTGGTTGATCAGTAGAACTCTTTCATGACTAAGGACCTAGCCTGGCTCGCCAGGAAAGGCTGAGAGATGGCTCAGCGGGTACAATGCTTGCCCTGCAAGCATGAGGACCTGAGTTTGAGCCCCAGCACCCCTGTAAAAGCTGAGTGCTGGCTGAGGTGCAAGTCTGTAACCCTGGTGCTGGACGTGGAGACAGGAAGGTCCCTGGAAATCACCAGAGGTAACACCTGCTGTCAGCCCCTTGCTTCCACACCTGAATTGGCTCTGAAAGCAAGGAGGACGTCAGCGGGAAGAATAAAGACCTCCTCTGGCTTCGGGTGCCCTTAGCAATCGCTCTTCTTGGAATGGTCTAGAGATAGCCTCCTCCCTTCGGAGGAATCCATGCATAATGGTTAAGGGACTGGG
Source organism: Microtus pennsylvanicus (assembly GCF_037038515.1). Classification (NCBI taxonomy): domain Eukaryota; kingdom Metazoa; phylum Chordata; class Mammalia; order Rodentia; family Cricetidae; genus Microtus; species Microtus pennsylvanicus. Next base: position 13,431,265 of record NC_134593.1, on the reverse strand, counting down.
CTTAATCTTAAGCCAACTGTATTGGTTTAGGGTTTTCACTTCTCAGAATAAGGTCCTTATCTCTTGAAGGCATGACCAGTATTTCAACTGCATTTTCATTTTTTCCCCATTCAAACAGCAATAATTTCAAAACAGCAAACCGAATTTCTGTTCCTTATTGGCCCTTGTCAGGCGCAGTCCCCCAGTGGGACTGTTGCGGTGCAGGCCGGTACTGCTGATAGAACTTGAAGCTGCTTGCTGCTTATTGCTTGGGCAGCTTAGGGTGTCTACCCACTGCTGATTCCTTCTTCAGGGTAGTGACATGCTGCCGGCTCTGGGAGAAATACCGATGCATGCAGCAGCAGCTTCTATGCAGCGATCCCTGCAGTCCCAGGCTTGCTCTCAGGGACTTTCCCGGCGCTCAGTTCTTAGAATTGGCTGTGTTCTGTTTTTCTGTGAGGGCCAGGTTTGCAATGTCTGAAGCACAGTGGGAACTCAATGTGGATGCTTGTTGAGTCATTGAATGCTTAGTCCAGTTCAGGCTACTAAAAAGGATTATTTTCCCAATCAGCTCCGTCTGAGGGTGGCTGTTCTGGTTTCTCAGAGCTGTGTGGATTGCTGTGGTTCTTTGCAGGTACAGTCTGCATCATCATATAGAATTCCTCCTCTAGGCCTACATGTTTGTACAAAAGGGAGAATGTGGTGTGGTGAAAGGGACATAGACTTAGGGCTGATTGCTGACTGAAAGATGTGATTTTTCTTAGCACTAAGATAATGACAATACAACTGGATTTCTTGTTTTTTTTTTTTTTCGAGACAGGGTTTCTCTGTGGCTTTGGAGCCTGTCCTGGAACTAGCTCTGTAGACCAGGCCGGCCTCGAACTCATAGAGATCCGCCTGCCTCTGCCTCCCAAGTGCTGGGATTAAAGGTATGCACCACCACCGCTCAGTTTACAACTGGATCTCAAGAAGGCTCAGTGCTTAGGAACGAGCTCGCCTTGGATCTTGATGACTTGAGTTTGATGGTGACCCATGTGGTGGAAAGAGAGAATCAATTCCTGCAGGTTGCCCTCGACCTAAATATGTGTGTTATGCATGCACTCCTAGCAAGTAAGTGCAATAAAAATAATTTAAAAATAAAATCTATTGTCAGGCTACATTAGAAAACATGTGTACACACACACAGGCCTGGAGCATACTTGGTAGTAAGGCATACCATTTACTTCTTTTAGTGTCTAAAAATTTTATTTTCTGCATTCTGTCTTTTTAAAACCTAAAAACAGTTTTAATTTTGTACTATCCCAGAGAGCAGAAAAGAAAGCAGAGGGGGCTGGAGAGATGGCTCAGTGGTTAAGAGCACTGGCTGCTCTTTCAGAAGACCCAGGTTCAATTCCCAGCACTCTCATGCTGGTTTATGACTGTCTGTAACTCCAGTCCTCAGGGGTCTGGTGCCCTCTTCTTGTTGCTTTGTGTATCAGGCTCACACAGGGTGCACATGCAGGTGAAACACACATACACATAAACTAATAAAATAATTTCAAAGAGGAAAGCTGGGCATGGTGGCACACGCCTTTAATTCTAGCTCTCTGGAAGCAGAGGCTGGTGGATCTCTGTAAGTTTGAGGTCAGCCTGGTCTACAGAGCAAGTTCCAGGACAGCCAGGGCTACACAAAGAAACCCTGTCTTGATAAACAAACAACAACAAAAAAAAAAAGAGGAAAAGAAAGCTGAAGCTTTTCTTCTGTCAGTTCTGCAGAAGAGGCAGAGGTAGAGCTTTCTGAGCATCCAGAAGTCAGTGCCTGTCCGACTGACCCTTTCTCAGAGCTGGCATGCTCCGGCCACTGTTAGCAAGGTTGGACACTGCTGTTCCTGCCTATTGTTGCTCACTGCAAACTAGTTATTTTGGTTCAGCTTTTCCCCTCTTGTTAACAGGACATGTCTTTAGCTCACCTCCTGCCCCAGTCATCCAGCAGCGTTTGCTGAGGGCCGTGGACAGGGCACCTACCGTTCTTTGGGGAGCAGGCAAATGTCTTTGCGTGTCTCACTTTTGGCCCTACTGAACTGTATGTGCTAATAGGAGCTCCAGGAGATGTTGGTTTGCTGACTATACAGAAGATAGAACTCGAGATTCAGCACCTTTGAGACAAGGCATTTCATGCTGTGAACTCTTGAGAGTTGGGCTGAGGCCTGAGGCTTCTGTGGAAGTGGACTGGCAGAGGGGAGGGCGGGCAGGCACCAGGAGCTGACTGGCGCAGGACTTCGGATCTCTGTGCGTGTCTGTCTGAGATCTTTGACCATGTGTGCAGTTTTTCCTGACTAGAATGACTGATCTCATGAGCTTGTGACTAATGAGGTGGGACAGCGGGGCATCCGACTGACTTTTGCCCCTTGAATTCCTACTTTCCTATTTTGGAAAGGTTTTCCCAAGAGCCATCTTAAGTTAGAGGTGAGGTCATGTCCCACAGTTACCTTAACAATTAGGGTGGCATCAGAGTCTTGGGTTATTCCTAGTATAGGATCAATATGAATTTGGGAGCAGAAGTGAAGGGGCGGAGCTGTTCTAGGGCTTGGTTGATATGGATTTTTAAAAAAGATTTATTTATTTATTATGTATGCAGTGTTCTGCCTGCATGTATGCCTGCACATCAGGAGACGGCACCAGATCTCATTGTAGATGGTTGTGAGCCTCTGTGTGGGTGCTGGGAACTGAACTCACAACCTCTGGGAGAGCAGTCAGAGCTCTTAACCTCTAAGCCATCTCTCCAGCCCCGATACAGCTCTTAGGGGTTTATTCTTGTCTCTTTTCTCTGTTACCTTTGTCTCCACTTCAGAAGTACCAAGAGAATGGTCTAGAGGAGGCGGAGAGAGAAGCTTCGGACAGTGGGCCTGAATCCGGACTGTACAAGGGAATTATCCAGAGAATTTTAAAAAGTGCTTATTTTGTGTGTATGGGTGTTTTTCCTGCATGCGTATCTGTGCACTCTGTTGGTGCCTGATGCCTAAGGAGACTGGAAGAGGGTGTGGGACCCCCTGGAATTGAAGCTACAGATGGCTGTGAATTACCATGTGGGTGCTGGGAATCAAACCTGGTTTCTCTGAAAGAGCATCTAGTGATCTAGTGCTCATAGCTGCTGAGCCATCTCTGTGGCCTCCTTGGTTTGTTTATTTATTTATTTATTTTTAAGACAGGGTCTCACTATGTAGACCAGGCTAGCCTCAAACTCATAGAGATCTGCCTTACTTAAAGGCATAGGCCACCACTCTTAGCTCATCTAGAGAATTAAAAAAAAACCCAAACCCCAAAGCATCCCTTGCCGATTCCCTGCCTGGAAGTATCTGAGCTGTCAGAGAAGATGGGAGTCTGTGGGAAGACAAGACTTGAGGAAGCTAAACCACTGCTGGAAGTCTCCCGTTGCAGGAGGCAGAAGAGTAGTTCTCAGTGTTGTCATGGCTACCTGGAGCTTTAACAACTTGACAGTAGAGGTTCTGGCTTCATTGCTGTGGGGGGCACCTGAGCTTGTCCAGTGATGGCAGTGAGCTGCAGGGACGGAGGGGCCCCAGGTAAGCGAGAGCTCAGGCATGCTCTGCTCCAAGTTGGTCTGTGTGTGATTATCTTGCTGGGTGATTACCTCAGTGAAAAACAGAGTAGTTGTTTGTGTGTGTGTGTGTGTGTGTGTGTGTGTGTGTGTGTGTGTCTGTGTCTGTGTGTGTATGTGGTGTGTCCCCCACCCCGTCACCATACTGCCCTGGGAAACCCTGTCCTGAATCAGAACTCCAGGAGCCTCCATGTGGCAGGAGATTCTTAGGCCTGCTCAGGCCTCATGCCTGGTTTCTGAGAATTTGAACTGAACTGAGAGCTCAGCAAACATTAAGGATCAGGCTACTTTCAAAAAATTGCACTTTATTTATGTATTGTGTGTGTGTGCACAAGCGCGTGTGCGTGCATGTGCACACGCACCAGGGTGTACCTGTGAAAGCCAGGGGAAAACTGTGGGTGGGATCTGGTTCTCTTTCCACCATTCTGGTCCTGGGGATCAAATCTGGGTTGTCAGGCTTGGTTGGGTGCAGGCACCTTTATTTACCCACTGAGTCGTCTTGCTTGCCCTCTAGTTGCTTTGAAAAGGGATGTACAAATTCTGTGCTTGCTTCCGCAGAGATGTCAGAGCCTTAGGGGTTAAAATGCTGACTGAGTTTCAGGAAGAACACGGGAAGGGGGCTGATTCAGTGACCCATGATCATTTTGTGTTTGTGTCTTCTTCACCTATGAGGCCTGAGTCAGTGAAACTCTTCTGAAGCTGGACTAGCATCTGGGAGGAAATCACGTGAGAAAGCCAGAAAGAGAAAACGTGATCTTAAGCCAGGCATGGTGGTACAAGCGGTAATCTCAGTACTGGGGAGGTGGAGGCAAGAGCATCGGGAAGTCAAGCCAGACTCAGTGAATTTGAGGTCAGCCCCAAGATCCAAAGTAGCATTAGGAGGAAAACAAAACAAAACAACAAGAGGAAAGGAGAAAGAAGAAGAAAAACAGTGACGAGGCTTTTTCAGATAGCTTACGCTAGGCCTTCTGGAAAAACAATGTAGAATGTTTAGGAGCCCTGACCATACCAGACACAGGGCATGGATGCTTCCCTGAGTACAGCTGGTCTAGTGCAGGGATGTGTAGTTTCTGCACAGTGTGATGGGGCTGTGCTCGGGACAGCTAAGCCTATGGACTGCCATCCTTCTGCAGGTTGCTATGGGGAAATGATACCACCTATTAGAAGATGCCAAATAAATAATAATAATAATAAGCCACTGGCCGCGCTGACACTCACGACAGCAAACTGAATTCTGTGGAGTGTTCATTGTCCTGCTTATCAGCTGAAGGACGTGCTTGTGAAGGAATGAAGAGCGCACAGCAGGAGGCTGGAGAGAGGATGGCTCAGTGGTTAAGGGTGCTTGCTGCTTGGTTCCCACTCTCTTGTCAGACTGCTCACAAGAGCCCGCAATGCTAGCTTCAGGGGATCCGATGCCCTCTTCTGAAAAAAGGATGCAGCCCACACAGTGCTTGACTGTAAACCCTCCTGCCAGACAGAGTTGGGGTAGGGAATAGAGCAGGTTCACATGCTTGGTAGAGAGAGGTTTATATTTGATTTTACCTAAGAAGCCGAGATGCAATAGGAGAGATGTGTTTAAGGGAGCGTTAAACTGAAATTGGAGGCAAGGAGAAGCAGGGTGAAGATGGGAAAAGGTGAGCATGTTCTGTGTGCATGTATGCCCTGCCCACGGCAGATGCTCTTCTGTATACTTCCTGCTTCTTTTCAAACACGCTCCCACCGAACCTGGACCTGGTGACGGGAAGCCCAAGGACCCTTCTAGCTGTGCCCCACACGGCATGGTTGCAGTACACTGTGCCTGACTTTTGAGGTTGGTGCTGGAGACCCAAACTCAGATCCTCTTGCTGGCTCCTGCTCATCGAACCCTCTCCTAGCCCCAAATCATGAATATTTCGAAGCTATCTGGTGCTGCACAGCAAGATGGATAAGGCTGAAGGAATTGCTCCATAAATCAGAAAGAAGCTAGTGACTTGTACCTACAATTACCCTAAGCAAGACCGGGAAGCATCTTTGACTTTTTACTCCAAGAAGACGCTAGCAATCATTATGGTACTTGGTTAGAGTCGAGCAGTGAAAGACGATAATTGGATGGATTTGCTAGGATTGGGGTGTACGATCCGAAAGAGAGGTTTGTATGAGGCTCTACCATAAAAAGGTGTGCCTGCTCCCTCCGTCGAGGTCATAGTTGTTGTCTTTGATTGTGGCAAGATACTGAGGCCTGCCTAGAGATTTTACTTCTTTTTTTGTTTTCTAACTAGTATAGTGAACAGTTCCGCTGAGTACTCCCAGTTCTCTGCCTGCATGTAGGGAGTTAAGAGATGTGGCCCATATCTTAGAAGGGGTGTGAAGATGCCAGCCTCGTAAGCGTGTCTTCCTACCTTAAGGAGAAGGGTGGCTAACAACACTCTTGGACTCTTTGGTTCCATTTGCAACACTTTTTCTAAAGTGCGCTCTCTCTCTCTCTCTCTCTCTCTCTCTCTCTCTCTCTCTCTCTCTCTCTCTAATTTGAGGCAGGGTCTTACTATGTAGCCTTGACTAGCCTGGAACTCACTATGTAGACTGGACTGGCCTCAAAATCAGAGGTTCACCAGCCTCCGCCTCCCCAGAGGTGGGACTAAAGACCCGCACCACCATGTACAACCAGGTCTGCTATTGTAATTGTGCATGAAAATCAGGGCAGGGGAGAGCGCTTGCTGCTCTTGCAGAGGACCTGGTTTGCACTACAATGAGTGGCTTGCATCTGCCTGTAAGTCAAGCCTCTGGCTTTCCCAGGTCATGCTCTGGTGTGGTGTCCATGCAGACAATGGGGCACTCATACACACACATACATATACATACACACACATATGAAAGTAAGGAAGTAAACACTTTAAAGAAAATAAATGCCTATGGTGAAGGACAAGTCGTGCCGAGGAAAACAGGCCAGGGCAGATGCAGGACCAGAGAGAAGTTCTGGAATTGTGGCATGTGGTACACGTTATCAGATTAGAAAAAGAAACAGTTTGCTTTCCTAATAAAGATTATAAAATTTGTACAAAATGGAAAAAGAAGCATCGACTCCTTGAGCATCCTTTGCTAGACACCACCTCTCTATTACTGAGAGACATGTATCAATGCAAATGCAGAGAGAATGGCAGGATGATCATGGGGGGTTCCAGCCCAGCGTGAACTGTCCTCACTGCCCTGAGACTACTGAGGCTTATCTAAGGCATCATTAACATTTAACTTATAAAGACTTCAGGGTTAATCTCTACAGGATAAGGACTTACAGTGTGTTTGTGGGACTTTAGACTATTTGGAACAAACCTGGGCCTTGATCAGAGCAGCTAAAGGCATTGATCCTTTTTGAGTACAAACTATTTTATGTATACCTGAGTGTATGTATGTGTCACCTGCATGCAGGAACCTGCGGAGCTCAGGACAGTGTGTATGGTCCCCTAGAACTGGAGTTATGGGTGAGACACTGTGTGGGCGCTGGGAACCTGACCTGGGTCTTTGGCAAGAACAGCAAGTGCTCTTAATTGCTACACCCCTCTTTGTTCCTCTTCCAAACAACCGGAACTGGGAATTTCTGGTTTGTTCTAGTGCTGGTTCTGTACCTCAGTGGCAGAGTCAGCCGCCTCCCTGGGATATCTGGGATGTCCTATCCTGGAGTGCCTCTTCAGGTTACAGGAGTAACATCTGGGCAGCAGCTGCTTTCCCCCTGAAGTTAAAGCGGGGCCGGAGAAGCAGCTGGGTCAAGGTTAAAGGTCATTTAAGTCAATCCTTCCATGGACTTGGCTCAGTGCTGGGTGGGGACTGAATTACTCCCAGAGGTAGAAGGTTCAGGCATCCGTCTGGAGGTTAACTTATAGTTAACATCTGTGTTATCCTACCCCTACTTTTCCTCTTGTGTCTCTGACACTGAGGCAGGAGGTTGGGCTTTGTTTCAAGAGCCATGCATTTGGCCGAGCTCTGGGGACTCTGGTCAGCTGTATCTGTTACGGGTGGGGACAAAAAGCCTGCTCAACCACTGAGGCTTGCCTTATTCATTTCCTGTTCTCAGGGCCAGGAGCTCTGGAGGAAGCAGGGAGCTGTGGAAGGGGCAAGCCAGCAGTTCTCAGTGCCTCATTCTCTGTACAGCATCCAGACTGAACCTCCCTCCCCAAGGAGTAGAGCAGGGCATGACGCTCTGTCTGTGGCTGAAACAAAAGCATGGTAGCAGGGAACATGGATGTAACAAGAAGGATGAAGTGAATGGGTGGAGAAGCAATAGGGATCAAAGTATAAACAACCTCTACTTCAGTGGTTTTCAACCTGTGGGTCACGACCCCCATGGCAGGGGTGGGCTGGGGTGTCGAATGACCCTTTCACATGGGTCACACATATCAGATATCCTGCATATTAGGTATTTATATTGCGATCATAACAATAGCACAATTACAGTTATGAAGTAACGATAGAATAGTTTTATGGTTGGGGGTCACCACACAGAAGGAACTGTATTAAAAGGTCTCGTTAGGAAGGTTGTGAACCATTGCTCCACATTCTCATGGCAGGGGTTGCTGTAGGAAAGGGGAGTGAGTTGTCTGTTGCTACTTTTCTGTGCTTATGTCCACAAATGGAACTGAGCCAAGAGCCCTGTGGTGTAGAACTGCAGACACTGTGAACTAGAACGATTCCCTTATATCTATTCCAGTTCCATGCTGTGACCTATAGTTACTCTGCAGCCCAACCAGGAACTTGCTATGTTACCAGAGTTGCTAGGGGAAGACGCTGGGCCCTGGAAACCTTACAGAGCGAGGCTGGACCACCCAAAGTAAGAGTGGAAATGGAGGGAGGAGACAGACTCCATATGGCTGCACTGGGAAGGGAACTAGTGAAGAGGTCCTAATTGAAGGTTTAGGCTTACATAGAGGGTAAGAGGTACACACAGCTAAGTGGTTCCAGTAACAGTGATTTGGTTCATCCTGCCCCCCCATTGTCTTAGCTCTAGTCTCTCTTGCAATGTGGTCTGAGAAGTTATCAGAACTGTGTGAAATCTCTTAGAGCGAGACAAGATTTTCCTCCCGTTGGCACCAGGCTTCAACCTTTTTCTTCTCCCAGCATGAGACTCCTACGGAAATTCCAACTTCTTGGAGACCATTGCTTCAATAGTTGGCTAGCCACGTTGGGAGGGGCAGAAGTTTCACTGTAGAATGTCTTCATCTCTGCCGGGGGGTTCCAGTCCTAGGGGATCCCTCCCACTCTCCCGGTCAGGCATACGGCATATGTGCTGGTGTTTCCTAAGGAAACCCGGTTTGTGTTGTGTTTCTAAGTCAGAGCCGAGCCTGAAGGTAAGGATTAGAGATCACAGGGTGGGGAGACCTGCTCCAGGCAGCTGAGGGTGGAAGTCCAGTGGGGAGGAAGGGCTGGGTGACTGCTGAGGAAGATCAGCCTGTGTCAGGCTGGTGGAGGGCAAGAGACAGGCGCTTCATTCTGTGGGATTACTGAGGAGTCAGTCCACTTGTGCCTTTAATTATTAACTTAGCACTGGGCTGACCTGGAGATGGGTACATGTTTGCTCAGCTTTCTGATAAGGTTCGGTTGCTTGTTGTCATGTCTATTAGGCACGGAGATATGTGTATTTGATAGAGTTGGAAAGCCCCTCAGTAAAATTAGAAAACAATGTAGGCGATTAATAGAACGGAAGCAGAAGGGGGCACCCCCGGAGAGATGGCTCACTGGGCAGAGTGCCTGCTGTTCAAGCAAGGAGACCTGAGTTCAGATCCTCAGCACCTGCTGAAAATGCCAGGTTGCCCAGTAGTTGGGGAAAGGGCAATGCGCTCCTGGTGCAGCGAGAATATCTCCGAAAAGGAGGGCGGAGAGTTGGCAAGCTGGCTCAGTCAGTAAAGGCTCCTGTCACCAAGTAAAAGGAGATAACTGTCTCCCTCAAGTTGTTCTCTGACCTCCATGCGTGCTGTGACATGAAAATAATTATAACAAAACATAAGGCGGAGACAGGATCGTGGAAGACACCCGACATTGGCTTGCATATGTGCCTGCCTTAGTGAGCGCGCACACATGTGCATGCACTCACGTGTGCGTGCGCCCACACCGGTTAGAAGGAGATTGGAATAGAAGATGGCTGATTTTCCCTGCTTCCTAGTGCACTGGCCTCTGGGTTAAAATGAGAATGAAACTAGGGGCTAACAAACAGGAAGTCTGCGGACCCTGAGGGTTTAAGGTTGCTTTCTTTCCTTCTGAGGCGAGGTCTCTGTAGCCCAGGCTGCCTTGAGAGTCACTATGCAATCCAGGCTGGCCTCAAGTTAAAATTTGTAGGTATGTAAACTAACAACACGACTGCTCCATGGTGTGGTCAAGGGGAAGGTTTTCCTTGTAGATGAGGGGCGCGGGGTCCAGAGTAGAGACGGGAAGAAGTAGACCGAACGTGGGCAGAGACTGGACATGGACAGAGCTATCTGAAGAGAGGGATAGCAGGGGATAGGAATAAGAAAACAGTGAAAGAAGCAGGAGAGAGAGAGAGAGAGAGAGAGAGAGAGAGAGAGAGAGAGAGAGAGGAGAGAGCATAGCGAGTATAGTTGGGTTGTAAGAAGTATAGGATGGGGTGGGGAGTAGGGGGAGGGGGAGGGAAAAGGGAGGCGGGGAGGAGGAGGGGAGGAGGTGGAAAATTTTTTTTTAAAGATTTTATTTATTATGTATACAATACAGTGTGCTGCCTCCATGTATGACTGCAGGCCAGAAGAGGGCGCCAGATCTCATTGTAGATGGTTGTGAGCCACCATGTGGTTGCTGGGAATTGAACTCAGGTCCTCTGGAAGGACAGTCAGCGTCCTTAACCTCTGAGCCATCTCTCCAGTCCGAGGCGGAAATTTTTAATAAAAATAAATAAATAAAAGAGCAGTGCAGAAGATGGAAGCCTAAATTGTAAAATTTCAGAGAGACTATTAAAGACTCTATCGAGTCCAAAAAAAAACCCAAACAAACAAAAAAAAAAAACAAAAAAAAAAAAGAAGTAGGACTAGCTGAAGGGAGAGGGAAGCCCATGAACTGGAGGGAATTTAGCGTAGGGGAGAACGTGAGAAGGGTTAGGATACTTGGGTGGACTTTGAAATGTGTGGCAGGTACCTGTGATACTGAGGGAGCCTGGAGGCCTTAGGATGCTGATAAGATCCCACAGGTAGGGGGAAATGACTTCTTTTGGTGGACTGCACTGGCTTCACAAGTGCTCGAGGAATGTTGGCTTTTATCTAACCTCCAGAAATCCCCCTATGGTTCAGGTTGAGCTCATTTCCGGGTATTTGGACTGCTTTTTGCAGGTTTGGGAAGTGATTCTCCTTTGGAACTAATATTAGGCAATCTTCCTGTCTCAGTCTTCTAGGTGCTGAAAGTCTTGAGCCACTGCCCTTGGACTTGGAAAGTTTGTTTTTGTTTGTTTTGTTGTTGTTTTAATTGTGTTGCTGGCTTGGATCATACAAGACCTCTTTCTTACTGGCAAGGCTAGCTTTTCTCTGAGAGCCTTGGTGGGGAGACTTGCCAGTCAGGTACTCCGCGGGGGACTTCCTGTTGCTGAGCTAGAAGAAGCTGTGCAATCTCTGGATTGTTTGCCCTTTCTTCCTTCCGGATCCAGAAGCCCTGGGCTGCCAGCCAGCCTCACAGCGTGCGTGGGCTTCCCTTCTTGAATTTCTTCCAAAGTATTGGATTGTAACTTTTGGGCTAATGAATTTTTCTGAGATCCCTATCTATCTATCTATCTATCTATCTATCTATCTATCTATCTATCTATCTATCTATCTATCTATTTATCGGGTGAAAAGATTTGAGCCTAGGGCTTCATGCATTTCAACACACTATCTACCACAGAGCTGAACCCCCTGCCACTACTCTGAGCGTCTGATGAAAGAGATTGGCTCTTTTTAGGGAAATGTGTATGTTCATATGCCATAACCCTTTGTGAGAGACTGTCATGCCCTGTTACAAACACTTCCTCTGAGGTTGGTCTGTGAACTTCTCTGAGTTCATACGGGTAGAAGGGTAGAAGGGCTTGAGGAACGGCCAGGCAGGAAAAGTGCCCTGCCCTTTTTCTATAGGAACTTGTTTTTGTGGGGGTCAGCCATGATAATCTAAGTCTGGGCAGGTCACACAAAGGAACTTCTCTACTTCCAACCATTATCACCTGGGACTCTGGCCACAGATAAATTTAAGAGGCCTGAGTCTCAGTAGTTTACCCTGAAGCAATACCTGGTAGCAGGAAAGAACCACAAGCTGAGATAATGCAACCCCCACCCAAGGGACCCCCACCCAAGGGCAGACCATTCAAAGGAAACACCTGACATTCCAACCGCTGTAGATAAGATCACCTGCCAGCGCACCTCACCAGGACACCCCTAGAGAAATGTCAGCCAGTCAGGGGTCCTGAACCTCAAAGACCCCTCACCCCCACTTTACTACTATAAAAACCCAATTCTAATTGAGCTCGGGGCTCTCTGGATATTCCAATACGTTGGACATGCGGAGAGACCGAGTTTGCAAACTTGATTAAAATAAAGGCTCTTTGCTTTTACATAAGGGACTTGGTCTCCTTTGTTGGCTTTTGTGGGGACCCCATGGATTTGGGCATGACATTTTTAGCTGCAAGAATTTTACCAAGCACAAAACAAATAGTGGGGTCGGTGGGCAGGGGACAGGAAGTTTGGTCTTCATCCTAGTCCTTGGACGTGCCCGCTGACCTGCTGGCCGAGACACTGAATAAGTTACAGCAGGATTTGTCAGCGTTAACAGCAACAGCATAGAGCCAGGATGTTGGGTATTAGACCTGTGTGTGTGTGTGTATGTGTGTGTGTGTACACGTGTGTATAGAAAGGAGAGACTGACTTTAAAGAGCCTAGGACCAGAATACATCGCTGATCTGTACAACTCCCAGGTGCCTCCCTCATCTGTGGCCAGGAATTTTGCCACCTTGCTCTGTGACTCCAGTTTGAGATACTAGGGTTTGGGAGTGTCGCTGTGGAAGAGGAGGTGTTCACCAAATGCCTTGCAGTGATGACACTGAGGTTAATGGGGGCGAACAGGCACAGCCCAGATACACAGCTGACTTCTTGATGGGTTCATCTTGACGTCTAGTGCTGGAAAAGTTGCTTTGGAGTTTGAGGCCCTCCAGGTGGGAAGGGTAGGTCACCATCAGTATTCTTTTTCTTTCAGGTCTCTTAACCTTCATTAACTGTGCCTATGTCAAGTGGGGAACCCTGGTCCAAGACATTTTCACCTATGCTAAAGTGTTGGCGCTGATTGCGGTTATCATTGCAGGCATTGTTACACTTGGCCAGGGTAAGGAAAACAATCCCAACTAGCAACTAGTTTTTATTTAAACATTTCCTTTTTTTTTTCTTTTTTCTTTGGAGTGTTGGGGATCAAACCCAGAGTTTTGGGCCATGCTGGGCAAGCCGTAGATCTCAGATCTACAACTTTGGCCTTACTTGAACATTAGGAGCTGATCACTTGCCTTATTTAAGTCTCCAAATACCGTGTTTGGTAGGCACTATTATTATTCCTTTTATATAGGTGAGGAAACAGGCCCCAGAATGACCTGTCTTATACCGGGCAGAATGAGGTGGCAATCAGAGGAGCAGGAGTTAAAGATCACCCTCAGCTAGATAGATAATTTGAGGCCAGCCTGAGACACAGAAGACCCCATTCAAAATAAAAACAAAAAACTGGGTGCTTTATTATTCCAGCAGTCAGAGGTAGAGTGGATCTCCGAGTTTGAGGCCCACACCAGCCAGGATACACGGTGAGACCCTATTTTAAAACAAAACAACAAAGCCCCCAGACAGATCACCCAGACGATCTTCCTCAAGTCCCTAATGGTAAATTAGAAGACTTGAAACGTGTGCTCCACAGATTGACTCCAAAGCTGGTCCTTCAGCTTCTACTCTGCTGCCCCCCACAGGAAACTGACCTTGGCAAGGAGGCTGCTTGCCCCGCCCCGGGGATTGGCTTTTACAGCTTGCTGGGCCCAGTGCTATTGCTCTGCCATTTCTGCCCTCGGAAGTGAGCGGTCAGAAATGCAGTCCTTGTGCTCACCCTACCTGGTTTCCAGGTATGAAGCCTCCTACAACTCCACTGACCTGGGCATCCTGAGCCCTGTCTGGCCTCTTCCCGCATTGTCCCTGTCTAGGGTTAGAAAGTGGCAGCCCACAGTGTAGAGCAGAACCCCCCATGCTAGCCCCTCTCAGCTCTGTGGTAGTTTCTTAGCCTGGACTCACCGGAGTTCTTCCTGTGAGACCACAGCAGTGGTTCTCTGCCCGGCAGCTGTCTGCTGATGGCTCTTCTGTTGCCGCCCCTCGGGGTCCCCTGGCAGGGCACGTTACCTGCCGATATCACCACATGCCTTCTCCCCTGCGCAGGATTGGCCATTAACTCTTGTCTTGCATTGTCCTCACCTTCCAGGAACCACGAGTCACTTCGAGAATTCCTTCGAGGGTTCATCGTTTGCAATGGGTGACATCGCCCTGGCGCTCTACTCAGCTTTGTTCTCCTACTCGGGCTGGGACACCCTTAACTATGTCACCGAAGAGATCAGGAATCCTGAGCGGTAGGTACCTTACCATCACCCTTCCGGACCAGGGAGCCATGGCTGACTGAGCTTCTCTAAGCTGGCCTTCATGCCTTCTCCACTCTGGGATTCATTTCATCAGCCTGATTTTAACCGAGTCAAGACCTAGAGATGTTCCTGTCCATGATTGTAGTAGCTAGGCTAAGATGTGCGCTTGCCCGCCTATGCTTTGTAATCTTTTTGGAAAACGTTTGTACATTGATTGATTTCTACATTAAATAAAGCAGGTTATATTCATGCTTCTATCTGCTTTGAAGGACCCAAGGTCCTTGCCAAGCTATTCAGAAGGCTGAAGCAAGAGGATTACTTTTGCCCTCAAATTTGTAAACTGATTTGAGCAACATTGTGAGAATAGTGTTGCAATGCCTTATCTGTCTTCAGACCTCCACTCTGCTTTATCCCTACGCAGCAGCTAACTTCAGGTCATAGACTTCCTTCTTCCGCCTCCCTCCTGAGCCTTTCTCTTTGCCCCATTTCACACTGCCAGGGTGGAATCGTTCCAGCCATTCACCGGATTGCCCCGGCGGTGTTGCTCCGCATTGCCTCAGAGTGGTGCACAATAGAGAGCCCTGGACCGGGAGCCTCAGGTCTTGGAATTGGTGTTCCCTTTCTTCCCTTTATTAGTTAGAGGTCCAACAGCTGCCCTTCCTTTTTGCAGTCATGTACTTGCTGTTCCATGTTCTTTCTTTGTTTTGTTTTGAGATAAGCTCTCACAGCGTGGTCCTGGCTGGCCTAGAACTCACTATGTAGATAGTCCACCCTGGCCTCAAACTCATAGAGATTTGGTTGCTTCTGCCTCCCAAGTGCAGATCAAAGGTGTGCACCACCACGCTGGCCCTTCCAGTTTTCTTTACCAAGACTCCTTTGTTTTTTTTCTTTCTGTGACAGCATCTTACTATGTATGTAGTCCAGGTTGGCCTCAAATTTGTAACCTTCCTGCCCATGCCCAGCTTGCCTGGTACTCTCTTTGTGTATGTGTCTGCTGTGTGTGCACACATGCTTGTGGAAACCACATGGGCGTTATTCCTCGGGTACTGTCTTCTTAAAAAATATATTTATTCTCGTATGTATCTGTGTGTCTGAGTGCTTGGGTATGCACCACATTGGTGGAGGAGCATCCAGAGGTCAGAAGAGGCCAGAGTTATGGACAGTCGTGAACCACACCATGAGCATTCACAGGACAAACCCCCCCCCCCCCCACACACACAGGGTTTCTCTGTAGCTTTGAAGCCTGTCCTGGGACTCACTCTGTAGACCAGGCTGGCCTCAAACTCACAGAGATCCGCCTGTCTCTGACTCCCGAGTGCTGGGATTAAAGGCGTGCGCCACCACCAACCAGCAGAACACGTGTTCTTAACTTCTGAACCATTTCTCCAGGCCCCCACCTTTCTTTGTTTCCTTTGGAGATTGGCTCTTTCACTTGCTTGGAGCTTGCTAATGAGGCTAGGCTGGCTGGCCATGGGACCCCAGAAGTTCCTCCTGTCCCCATCTCCTTAATTCTGGGGTTACAAGTGCACACTATCCTCCACAGAACACCCAGCATTTGCCTGTAGGCTCAGTTCAAACTCAGGCTTTCCTTGCAAGGCAAGCACCTTCATTGACTGAGCCATTTCCTTAGCCCTTGCCTTCTTCTTTAATACAAAATGAAGGGGTTGAATTATAGAATTTCCATGGCCTTTCCTGACTCTAAAATATTATGATCCTAGAAACTAAAACATGCCAGGAAACAATTTCCCTAAATTATAACAGTTCCTGTACCAATCAACTTTTGACTTTGACAAACAAAAAGCCTTTCTGGTACACATTTGCTGGCTATGGAGGAGCAGGGCTACTAGATCCAAGTGGAGACTAGGGAGTGGTGCTTCCACCTACTGGCCAGAAGCTGAATGGCTGGATTATTTGCAATCTTGCCTCATGGAGGTTTGTAACCCCCGCTACTCTGGAGGCTGAGGCAGGAGCATCACAAGTTCAAAGGTCAGGTATAGAGTGAATTCAAGGCCTCTCTGGGAAACTTAACTGAGATCCTGTCAAAAACAACAAAAGAGGGCTTGGGTTGTAGCTCACGTAGAGTATTTGTTAGCATGTGTCCTTGAGCCTAGATTCAATTCCCACTATCAGAAACCAGATGCAGCCCAGGTTTGTTCGGTCTCATTGTCAACGGCATTTGTATAGACAGTGATCTTTTGGCACTCTGGAGGGGTCTTTGTGTCTTTTTCTTGGCTGTCAGTTAGGATGGTACCTAGTGTTCTCTGAAATGACATCCTGGTTTGGATGCACACACTGGTCTTTCTGCTGAAGATGTGAGATTCCACAGTCTGCCTCTTGCTTCTTCTATCTCTCAGTTTGAAGACACACTTCCCAGTGCTCAGAGACTGAATCCTGACCCTGGCCACTTGGTCATAGAAACAGACCACGGCCACCTTCCTGTTGTTATACTGGGACATGGGGCAGCTCTGGGTCAATTCTGCCTTTCATTGTTGTCTTTTTGGTGGCACTGGAGCTTGAGCCCAGGACCTCAGGCATGCCAGACAAGTTCTTTGCCAGCAAGCTCTACCCTTAGCCCTTTTATGTGAAGAGTTGTGTATGGGTGTTTTTCTGTATACATGGGTGCACAGCATGTACACCCAGTGCCTCAGAGGCCAGAAGAGGGGTTCAGCTCTTCTGGAATTGGAGTTACAGAAGATTGTGGGCTGCCATATGGGTGCTAGGAATTGAACCCAGGTCTTCTGCAAGAGCAACAAATGCTCTTAACCACTGAGTCATCTCAGGCTTGTTTTATTTTGAGACAGTCTCTCTAAACTGTCCACACAGGTCTTCGACTTGGGATCCCCCTACCTCAGCCTCCAGAGCAGTTGGGATTACAAATAACACTGCATGCAATGTCACTCTTTCCTGCATAACTTTTCTACGGGAGTATTTCTTCCCCCTACTACTTTTTAGTTTCTATTTTTTTTTTTCCTGAGACAGGGTTTTGCTGTAGCTTTGGTGCCTGTCTTGGAACTAGCTCTTGTAGACCAGGCTGGTTGAGAAATCACAGAGATCTGCCTGCCTCTGCCTCCTGAGTGCTGGGATTAAAGGCGTGGGCCACCACCACCTGGCTCCTTTTTAGTTTTTAAGAGTTCAGCGCTTACGCCAATACTTCAGGCAACCTCAAAAGCAAAGGAACTGGGGAGCACAGACATCTGCATTCCTGGAGAGAACGGCGTGGCAGAGTCTGTGGACTGAGAGGTGGGGATAAAACGGTAGGACTGACGTATCATTTTGTTTGCTTGGCTGTAGGAACCTGCCCCTCTCCATTGGCATTTCCATGCCCATCGTCACCATCATCTACCTCTTGACCAACGTGGCCTATTACAGTGTGCTCGACATGAAGGACATCCTGGCGAGTGAAGCTGTTGCTGTGGTAAAGGATTTTCACTAGCATGATGAGGGTGTGTTGCGGGCTTCTGGAATATTCCAGCTTCAGTCCTGGAAAGGGAGTAGACAGCCTGATAGGGGTACATTTAGGGTAGCGGGCTTGCAAGGCCTGCTGCCTTCACTGTGGCGAGCACTGGGCTCCTGATGGCGGATTTGGACATGTGCCTGTGCAGGATTTCCATCCCCTTTAGGATCTGCTAATAACTTCTATTCCTTTCTTTTAGACCTTTGCGGATCGGATTTTTGGAATATTCAACTGGACAATTCCAGTGGCAGTTGCATTATCCTGCTTTGGTGGCCTCAATGCTTCCATTGTGGCTGCTTCTAGGTAGGACTGTCATTTTTTGCGGGTATCAGGAAAAGTTTTGACGGAGACAGTCAAACATTAGTCAAACTGGGATTTCAGTGGCCAGTGTTCCCCAGTCCCTTTCTTCTTGTTACTATTAGCAGCTTCCACTTCTAAGCTGTGAACTGAACTCCTTTTGAAGGGATTGTATTGCAGAGGGAGGCTGAGGGGACAGGTGACCCAGGCTGCCCTATGTGTCCCACGGTTTGGTCACCCTCTCTTATTTTACCTCAACAGGCTTTTATTTGTGGGCTCAAGAGAAGGCCACCTCCCTGATGCCATCTGTATGATTCATGTTGAGCGGTTCACACCAGTGCCTTCTCTACTCTTCAATGTGAGTGATCTTGGGGATGACACTGAGAGCCGGATTGCGGGAAGACGTGGTTGTACTAGACTTAGCTACTCTAGGTTCTTGAAGCCAGAAAGGGGGTTCTGGCCTAAAAAGTATTGATGCATTGTGCCAATCACTGATGAAGTTCCTAGCCTCAAAACTGTGAGAGGTGCTAACTCCTATAGTCTAAGGTAAGGAGTAAGGCACGCAGACACTCTAACGATTAATTGCTATGACGGTCTGTGATGCACCCTTTAAGGGAAGAACGGTCACTTCCAGGAGGGCAGAAGTTGGCTAAGAAAAAATTTGTGGAGAAGGGCATTTTAAGATGGAGTATGATGGTCAGGGTTGCCGAGATGGGCTTTAGGTAAGGGAGGAAGCATCTCAAAGTCCTGCAATAAAGCTTTGTGGAATTTTGTCATAGAACTAGGCATGTTAGTTGGGGACATTACAGGGAGGGTTTGCCCAAGACTTCTGTGGACTTTGAACTGTTAGAGTTAACTCGGCGAAGGTGTGATGAATACACTAAAATTTTAGATGAGAGGCAAGTGTCTCCCCGTCCTCCACCCCAACAGGGTTTCTCTGCCTAAGTTCTTTTTTCTTATAATTTATTTAGTTTTATTTTTATGTGCATTGGTGTAAAGGCATCAGATTCCCTGGAACTGGAGTTACAGTTTTGAGCTGCCATGTGGGTGCTGGGAATTGAACCCGGGTCCTCTGGAAGAGCAGCCAGTGCTCCTAACCTCTGAGCCATCTTTCCAGCCCTGTCTAACAGTTCTTACTGCCCTGGAACTCACTCTGTAGACCAGACTGGTTTTGGACTCACAGAGTGAGCCAGTCTGCCTCTGCCTCCTGAGAGCTAGGATTAAAGGCGTGTGCCACCACCCCCCCCCCTCTCTCTCTCTCTCTGTCACACACACACACACACACACGTACACACACACACACCCTACTTCAGACAGGGTTTCTTTGTGTAGCCCTGGCTGCCCTGGAACTCCAGTAGTCTAGACTGGCCTTGAATTCACAGAGACTCACCTGCCTCTACCTCCCTAGTGTTGGGATTAAAGACCACCACCACCTGACTAAAGGCAAGCTTCTTTTAATAGAGGAGGAATTAAGTACCAAGAGTGCTGCAGGGTT
The DNA here is from genome assembly GCF_037038515.1 of Microtus pennsylvanicus. Classification (NCBI taxonomy): domain Eukaryota; kingdom Metazoa; phylum Chordata; class Mammalia; order Rodentia; family Cricetidae; genus Microtus; species Microtus pennsylvanicus. The sequence continues at coordinate 13,411,863 of NC_134593.1, read as the reverse complement.
TGGAGCAGAAGGCAAAGATGGAGACTGTGAAGATGTGGCCTGGGATGGGCCTGGGAGGGGTTGAGCGTGGTAGAAAGCACCTAGAACAACCAGGGCCTGAGAGGAACTGACTTGGACTTGTATCAACAGGGCATCTTGGCACTGGTCTACTTGTGTGTGGAGGACATTTTCCAGCTCATTAACTACTACAGCTTCAGCTACTGGTTCTTTGTGGGGCTTTCCATCGTGGGTCAGCTTTATCTACGCTGGAAGGAACCTGACCGGCCTCGCCCTCTCAAGGTAATCCATTTCCCTTACCCCACCTTTGTTCCATTTAGTGCAGCTAGAACTGCTGCTGCATGCATCTTACAAGAGTTTATTGTACATCAGGCATAGCGGCATGTATCTGCAATGAAAAAATCATGGGTTAAGCTGGAGAGGTGGCTCAGAGGTTAAGAGTACTTGATGCTTTTGCAAAGTACCTGGGTTTGATTCCCACCACCCTTATGGCAACTCACAATTGTCTGTAATTATAGTTCTAGGGGATCCTCTGTGGGTACTAGGCACACATATGTGCAGGCAAAACACTCAGACACATAAAATGAAAATAAATAAATTGTTAAAAAAACTAACAACAGGGGCTGGAGAGATGGCTCAGTGGTTAAGAGCACTGATTCTTGAAGAGGATTCAGGTTTCCCGGTACCCACATGAAGGCTCACAAATGTAACTCCAGTTTCAATGGATCTAATATCTTCTCATTTCCTCTGGTACCAGACATGTATGTGGTGCACAGACATACATGCAACAAAATACCTATAGGAACTAAAGAAACAAAAAACTCAATGTCTCTAGGAAAGAACAAAACCCAAAACCCACAAGGGTTGGGGAGCTAGGCATTGGTAGCATGTAAAGGCCGGTGAGCCAACAACCCCACAAACAACCTAGCAATGATTGGGTATCCAGCTCAGTGGTGTATCCTGTTTTGCACAGGCCTTGGGTTGGATCTTGAGCAGTCTCACTCCACTGCCCTAAAATAACCAACAAACAACGGTAGGAATTGGTATGCCTGCAAGCAGACGACAGAAAGGAGGCGGAGTAATTATGTCCGGCAAGTGCTATACCACTGTGTTCTACCTTCAGCCCTTCAGTGTTTTCATCTTCAGGGGATTAGGATTATCTAGGCTGTCAGCAATTCCGAGCTGGGTGTAGCAACCTCTGCCTACAATCCTAGCATTCATGCTGAGGCAGGGTCATGGGTTTAAGGCTAGGTTGGGCCACAAAGGGAGACCACCTCCAAACAACCAAGAGCATGCCGAGCTAACTCCCGGTTGTTCTCTGTCCCTAGCTCAGCCTTTTCTTCCCCATTGTCTTCTGCCTATGCACCATCTTCCTGGTGGCCGTCCCACTTTACAGTGACACCATCAACTCCCTTATCGGCATCGCCATTGCTCTCTCAGGCTTGCCCTTCTACTTCCTCATCGTCAGGGTCCCCGAGCACAAGCGACCTCTCTGCCTTCGCAGGATCGTAGGTAAGTCTGGATCTCCCAGTTGCTCAGCTACCTCAATAGACTGGTTTTGTTTGTTTGCCATTTCCTGCAAACCTAAGCTCCCAAGTCCCCCTTACCACAACTGGTATCTTTTTTTTTTTTTTTCCAAGACAGGGTTTCTCTGTAGCTTTGGAGCCTGTCCTGGAACTAGCTCCTGTAGACCAGGCTGGCCTCGAACTCAGAGACTCACCTGCCTCTGCCTCCCGAGTGCTGGGATTAAAAGGCATGCACCACCACCGCCCGCTGTGGTACCTGTTTCTAACCATATGGCTTAGCTTGTTTCAGGCCCAGCCCCCTTTGGTGCCGCAGAACTCAGCCCCCTGAACCTGTTTCTAGTTTTAACTCAGATTTCTCTTTGTAGCCTCCACCACACGGTACCTCCAGATCCTCTGCATGTCAGTTGCTACAGAACTGGATTTGGAAGATGGAGAGATGCCCAAACAACAAGGTCGCAAGTCTAAGTAGAGCTTGGAATTCTGAGATGTGGACAAATGGGTGCTTCTTACGTCCCACTGGCCAGAACCTCTTTGGAGGTACTCCATCCAGGAGCCCAGTCTCGGCAGCTTCAACTTTGAACTTGCTTTTGAGGGATGAAAAATAATTTATTTGTTTTGGTATGTGTTGTTTCAGACTTCATAAAGGGATAATGCAGACTGTGGCAGGAAGCAGGCCACTTCTGGGGCCTGGTTCTGGAAGTGCCTGGGTGTGTCTACCCACTCCTTTCCTTCACAGGGACCAACAAAGCTCCAAACTTGTCTCCTTTAGAGGGACACAAAACTGTCAGAGTTGCAAAACAATAAAAAGGTTATGTTCCTACAGTCTGAGTGACTTTCTTTACTTAGTGACTCTGGGTACTTAGCAGTTTAAAGACAGACTCGGAAAGTAAATGAGTCAACTTCTCCCTCAGGAGCCAGCCGCCCAAAGGTTATAAAGCCAATTTTTATAAAAACATGTGAACTGCCGCACTACAATGTTGTAAATGTAAAAAGCGAGTGCATAAGAACTTCCCCTTTTCCTGTGTGCTGCGTGTGCAGAAGCCGGAAGACACTAGGTGTCCTGTCTGTCACTCTCCACCCTATTCCCCAGAGACAGGGTCTCTCACTGAACCTGGCGCTAGCCCAAGTAATCCTCCTGTCTCCACACCCCACAGAACTGGGATTAGAGATGTGAGAACAGGGCCACGCCCAGCTTTTCACATGGGTACTGGGGATTTGAACTCTCACCTGCTGAGTCATTCCCCCTTCATTCTTCCAAATCACCACTCAGAATCCCAACACATCTACTTCTTAAAAAAACTGTTTAGGTAATCTTGGGGGGTAGGTCAGGAAACACGGCTGAGGGCTGGAGATGTAGGGTCAGTCCCCAGTACAAGAGACCGACCACCACACAGTCTTGCCTATCATCTCTACAGTGCAAACGCAGATGCAGACGGACAACGTGGGAGGCAGGTCTGAGCTTTGAAGCTCAGGTTAAAACCCAAAGCTCCTTCCCAAGAGCAAGGGTGAGTGAGGTTCTGCAGCACCATTCCCTTTCCGTATTTAACAAACAAGAAGCCCAGACAAGACAGATGTTTACTAACGCTGGATGAGAAGGTGCTTCCTTTCTAGTGCTCTTTTATACACAGGAGGAAGTCTCTTCAGTCTGTGGTACAAACAATTTTTAAAACGGACACTTCCAAATCATGGAGTTCCCAAGTTTGGGGTGAGGGCACAGCATCAAGTCTGTGTGCAGGAGTCCGTGAAGATGCGGTTCTTGTCAGAATGAGCACAGGACAGCAATCAGCCGAGAGTGTCCTTCCAAGGCTTTGACTTGGGCTTGCTGCTGCTGCTGTCGGGGGTGTTGGGAGGGTGACTCGGATCACGCTGTAGCAGAGGGTTGTGGGTGAAAGTCTGTCGTAAGGGACCTGGGAGAAGAGAGAACAAATCTCAGTCAATAGAGAGAAAGAAGAAATGGAAGAGACTCGGGCCTGAAGGGCTTCCTCACCTCTGGCAGCCAGGTCCAGGTGTTTCTGCATTCGCTGTTCACGCTCTCGGAGCTGATGTGCCAGTTCAGCGTTCTTCCAGCCTGTGTGAGGAGAGTTCTCTCATTTTCAGGCTACTTTCTCCTGGTCCTGACCGCCCATCCCCTTCCTTTTTGAGAAAAGTCTCAAGTTCCATAGCCCAGGCTGGTCTTGACCCACTATGGAGCCTCGGGTGGCTAGGCAGTGCAATCCTGCTGCGGCTCCCTTGCTGGGATTACAGGTTTCCTCACCACACCACACTGCCCGCCCGCTACCCCTTACCTGTTTTGAAGCTCTTCAAGAAGCCTTCCCGAGGAGGCAATTGGTCAGGGTCGTGTACGACACGCTGGGGGATTTTAAGCACTGTGCGCACAGCTGGAATCCGGAGGCAGGCCACTTGGCACAGGGAGAACACGTTGGAGGACAGCCAGTACATGAACACTGCCTGCGTGAGCGAAGAGAAGACGCTCAGAGCTCTGTCGAGTCACCTTGTTCAGAGGCACTAGGCGGAAGGACTTGGAAGCAGCACAAAGCCGTTACCTACCGAGGGGAAGTGGATGGTCACGGGCAAGACCACTAGTGGCATCACTCTGATAATATTCCTCATGAACTGGAGGTCAGAGCTCTGCATGCCCGTCTCTGCACCTAGCTGCCCGAAACGGGTTGAGGAAAAGAACAGTGAATTCCAATCTCTCACCCGTCAACTCTACTCTTCCAGGGAATGGAAGGTACATTCTGCATGGCACTTTATCCCTTCTCCCTGTGACTGGCAGGTCTCACACTTGGCTAGCCCCAGCTTACCTCAAGGACACCCCACATTGTAGCAGTGACTACCAGTGGCAAGACGTAGATGGGATCAGATACCGTGAGATCTTGGAACCACCAGAGCCCACCTGTCTGTAGGCTGGGCACAGGCAGGTTGGCCATCTCTCTCAAGGCAATAAAGAAGGAGATGAAGATGGGGGCCTGTTACAGAGGATAAACAGTCAACACATCTAATGGGTACATTTTCAGAACCCCATTACTAAAAGCCACGCACATCACCATCCCCTGCTTTTCTGGGGATCTTGGGACATGGGAAGCAGGACAGAGCTTACTGGGTTCAGGATGGATAAGCTCACCTGAGTGAGAGGCAGGATGAGCGGTCTGAAGAGTTTAATATCATGCTTTTTCTGATAGCGTGTCATCTCTATGGTGGTCCTGTAAACTGCGCGGGGAGGGAAATGAGTCACTGGGTTAAGAGTGACATCGGTGAAGGTGAACAACTTCATCTTGGGCCCATGACCTTTCCAAGGAAAGGCTAAACCTTTAGCTTTACCAGAACCGCCCAACTGCAGCACCTGCCCCTCTCCCACAGCAGAATGTCTCTTGTCAAATGTGCTTCTCTCCCACACTTGCCCAGGAGCCGACTCACACTCTGCCTGGTCTCCTGCCAACTTGGCCTCTTTGATTCGGGTGGAAAACTTCTGTATCACTGGCATGTGGTTGTGGATCTTGGCTGCTTCTCGCTGGCCCTTCACAATCAGTGGAAAAATGAGGCAGCGGGCAACGACCGTACCTGGAAAAGACAACATGGGCTTGGAGCGAAATGAAAAGCTGCTGCAGCCAGAAGAATGAAGGTTTCAGGTCCTCACTCTAAGTCTTATTCCAGTCTTTTCCATACTGTGGCTGTCACCCAAGGGGCCCAGAAGTAAGGACAGGGCACACCCAGCTCTTCAAGGCTCAGGCTGCTGCCATAGAATACAAGTTCAGCATAACTTCTCTAAGCAGACGAGCAGGGATTTTTTTGTTTCTACTGTCTGCCAGCAAGCAAACTTTCCTTTTGTATTTCAATAGGCTCCAACCTTTCTATCATCAGTGGAGACCCTTTCCTCAACTGTTCACTCAGATGAAAATACACAAACGAAGTCACCCTTGATAAAGGGAGAACATCTACCTTACCTTTACCCTGCTCAGCACCTCTCCAGAACTGAGTCTTAGAATGAAGTATGATTTTATTTTCTGAGACAGGGTCTTGGTGTATACGAGCTGGCCCTGAACTCATGAGCCTTCTCTCTCAGGCTCCCTAGTGCTATAAGCACAGCTATTTGCCATCATACCCAGGTTAGAACAAAGCTGGCCAGTCACTTTTACAAGTCCCTAAAGTAGTAACCCACCACATTCTGGTGGCTTAACCTTTTCTCTCTCCTTACACACACTCCTGACTACTGGCCATGCCAAAAAATACTTAGTTTACGCTATCTGTGGCCTGGGCTAAGAAGGAAGCAAGGACACAAGATGGAATACCATCCATGAAGAAGGGTGAAGTTAGGCAAGTGTAGTTAGAAAACAGGAAATTAGCGGGAGAGGACAGGAAAGATTGCGACAAAAGCCAAAGCTCTAGTGTGTCAAATGCAGGAAGGTTTATGATAAGATGATTCAGTAATGCCATCACTAGCAGTACACTGAGGTGATCTTAGCTGAGGGTCAAAGACTAGAAAGAAGTGGGTCCACTGGGTCCCTCAAAGAACACACAGTCATGCTAAAGCTGTTTATATACTTAGCATAAACGGAAGGGACTGAACCCAAGGACGGCGGGTGTGCTTCTAATCTCAGCACCAGAGGCCAAGAGTATCAAGAGTGTGAAATCTTATTGTCCCACACAGTAAGACCTTACTTCAAAAAAAACCAAGGGGGTGGGCTGGAGAGAATGCTCAGTGGTTAAGAGTGATTGCTGTTTTTGCAGAGGACCTGAATTGTACTGAATCCCAGTACCCATGTGAGGTAGTTCACAACTGCCTCTAACCCCAGTTCCATGGGATCCAATACCCATTTGGCTTCTGCAGGTAAGTGTACAGACTCACAGGCAAATGCATGCATGCACACACATTCATGAGTTTTTTTTAATATTAAATTTAGTGCATGCATGATAACATTAACTCTTTTTTTTTTTGTTTTGTTTTGTTTTTTGAGACAGTGTTTCTTTATAGCTTTGGAGACTGTCCTGGAACTAGCTCTTGTAGACCAGGCTGCCTGCCTCTGCCCCTCGAGTGCTGGGATTAAAGGCATGCGCCACCAATGCCCAGCTTAAAATTAATCTTAAAAAAACAAACAAACAAAAAACCCTGGGCTGGACAGATGGCTCAGAGGTTAAGAGCACTGACTGCTCTTCCAGAGGTCCTGAGTTCAATTCCCAGCAACCACATGGTGGCTCACAGCCATCTATAATGAGATCTGGTGCCCTCTTCTGGCAATGCAAGCATACATGGAAGGAGTGTTGTATACATAATAAATAAATAAACCTTAAAAAAAAAAACAAACCCAAAACCCTCAAAAACCAAGGGCTTGAGAATTTGGCTCAGTGGTAGAGCACTTGCCTCAGAGCTGCAAGCTGGCTGCATCCGGGCCTTGCACACACATGGTGCACAGGCATGCATTCAGACAAACACTCATACATACAGAAAACAAAAATAAAGTAAAAACAAAAGATTCATTTTTATTTAATGTGTATGGGTGTTTTGCCTGTCTGTATATAAGCTCATGAAGGACAAAAAGGCATCAGATCCCCTAGAGCTGGACTCAGACAGCTGTGAGCCACCATGTGGGTGCTGGAAATAGAACCTGGGTTCTTTGCAAAAGCAGCTGTGCTCGGGGGCTGGAGAGATGGCTCAGCGGTTAAGAGCATTGCCTGCTCTTCCAAAGGTTCTGAGTTCAATTCCCAGCAACCACATGGTGGCTCACAACCACCTATAATGAGATCTGGTGCCTCTTCTGGTGTATATATGTTAACAGAACATTGTATGCATAATTAAAAAAAAAAGCAGCTGTGCTCTTAACCACTGAGTCATCTCCAGCACCCCCTTTTCCCTGGGTTTCTATTACCTTTGCTAGCTTGGAACTTGTTATATAGTTCAGGCTGGCCTCAAACTTACAGAGATCCTCCAGTCTTTGCCCCCCTCCTCCAGGGAATAATGGTGTATACCACCACATCTAGCTCAAGGTTGTTGAAAACTCTTTTTCCCAAGACAGGGTTTCTCTGTATAACAGTCCTAGCTGTTCTGGAACTTGCTTGGTAGACCAGGCTGGTCTCAAACTCACAGAGATCCACCTGCCTCTGCTGGGATTAAAAGCATGTGCCACCACCACCTGGCTTTTAAAAATCCCTTTAAAGGCTAAATTTAATGAAGCTCAGGCATGGCGGCTTGAATAAAAATGGCCTCCAAAGTTCACATATATGAATGCTTACTTATTGGATGTGGCACTATTTGAATGGCATGAGGAGGTGTGGCCTTGTAGGAGTAGGTGTGGCCTTGTAGGAAGTGTGTCACTGAGGGTGGGCTTTCAGGTTTCAAAAACTGACTTCTCTCTCTTGTCTGCCTATAGATTAGGATGTAGCTCTCAGCTCTTTCTCCAGCACCACGCCTGTCTTCATGAGGACATGTTCCCCACCATGGTGACAAAGGACTAAGCCTCTGAAACTGTAAACAAGTCCCCAGTTAGGTGCTTCCCTTTATTAAGAGTTGCTGTGACCACGGTGTCTCTGCACAGCACTAGAACAGCGACTCAGGTCTGAGCTAGCCTTGAACTCTTTATTTAACGAAGGACGTCTGCAACCCATCGACCTCCCAAGCACTGGGGTCAGATGAATGCTAAAACAGAGTCTTACTATGTAGCCCGGGCGAGTTTTGTGTACGGCAGGCAAGTGCTCTATAACTGAGCTACAGTTCTACACGTAACCTAGCTTTTGATGATAAAAAGTCCTACTGGTCTCCCCAGGAAGAAACAGGACGAAAACACAGTTTCAGCTTTTTTAAGAGCAATGGGAACAGTTTTCTAATTTGGGAGTGTAAGTACCTGACCCAACCTTCTTTCTGCTAAGTCAGGGTAGCTTCATTACTTTTAATATATATGGTTCCCTACTCCAACTCCCGGGTCACATTCAAATAGCTGTATGTTCTGAATCATACACGACACCTGGTTTTCCAATGCTCTTTAGGAAGTAAAGGTTGAATTATCTGCTTTTCTGACCTTTCACTGTCTGCACCTGTTTCTAATCCACTGACTGAACTGCTATTGTTGAGGTTCTGCCCCCATTCCCTCTGCCCTCCTCAGGATGCACTCTTACACGTGGCGATGGCCCCCCACCAAGGCAGGCCCAGGTCAACATGCATAAATTCCAAGAGGTTCTGGATGAGCCCCACAGGGGTGTAAGACCCGAGTCCCAGCTCAGCGAAGCTCTGCTCTGCAGCGCACTGGGCTACATCTGCAGCTCCTCCAGAAGCCACCTCAGGTACCGCAGGAGGGGTGGGGGTAGCAGGAACCACAGGGGGTGCCTGGACCTGTGAGAAAGGAGACCAAGAATCATCATAAGCAGGATGCACAAGAGGCAAGGTTCCCTTATACGAACCAGTTCTGGGTTACATTTTCTTGCTTTGACTTCTTGCTCTTCCAGATGCCCAAGGAGGTCTATACATTCCTGCTTTTACCACTAGTATAAGAACTAGAGTGTCTCAGGGTTTCCCCCAGGGGAGGCAGGGAGATTGCTTTTCATGTCCCGCTGCCCAGACTTTGGTCTTTGGAGCACCACGGTCACCATCCTTTTTATATTCTGAAACTACAGCGCTTGGGATTCTTTTCTGTTGTTTTGTGCTGGGCACCGAATCCAGGGCCTCACCCACATCTGACAAGTACACAGACCACCCAGTTAGTCCGCAGCCCACAGCTCCTCTTTTAAGTCAACTCAATTTTTTTTTCAATTTCTTTTTTTGGGACGGTGGGGGTGAGTTTTGGAGGCAGGATCTTGATTGCTCTGCAGCTCAGGCTGGCCCTGTGCATGCTAACCAAGAGCTCTATTATAGAGTTTATCCCCAAGAGATGGCTCAAGGGTTAAGAGCTCTGGTGGAGGATCCAGTTTCAGCTCCCAGCACCCTTGTAGCAGGCAGCACACAACCACCTGTAACTTCAGCTTCAGGGTCTCTATTGCTCTCTTCGGGGTGTCCATGGTCACCCAAGATCACATGGACACAGTCACACACATACACATACAATAAAATCAATCTTTAAAAAAATCAACAAACTTACTTAGTCTTCTAAGAAACAGTATTCACAGAAGCACAAATATTAGTATGTAAATACACATCCCCATAATCACAGTTCACATTATTGGCTTGCCACCACTCTGGTAATCAGTGTCTTGGATATAACACAAAATTTAAATTAATTTAGTATTATTGTGCATGCATGATGTGGGTAGGCACGCACGCCATGGCATGTGTGGAAGTCAGAGAACAACTTTGTGGAGCCAGTTTTCGCTTTTCTCCTTTACTTTTTTTTCCTTTTTTTCCAGACAGGGTTACTCTGTAGTTTTGGAGTCTGTGCTGGAACTACCTCTTGTGGACCAGGGTGGCCTTGAACTCAGAGATCTGCCTGCCTCTGCCTCCCGAGTGCTGGGATTAAAGGCAAGCGCCACCACTGCTTGGTTACTTTTTTTTTTTTTTAAAGACAGGGTCTCACTATGCAGCCCTGGCTTGCTTTGAACTCAGAGATCTGTCTGCCTTTGCCTCCCAAGTGCTGGGATTCCAGGGACTCTATCACAACTGGCTCCACCTTTACTGGGGTTCCAGGATTGGCACTCAAGTTCCCAGAGTTGCAAGGCAAGTGCACATGCACTGCTTGGCCATCTCACCAACCCCACAAATTTCTCACGTACTTTCAAAAGTTTCCCCGCCGAATTACTGAGACTCTATTTCTATTCCAAACGGAGAGGCTAATATTATTAGGAACCGTGCGGAGTGTGAAAAAGAACTCTGCTACACATTCCCTCTCTCAAAATGACAAAAACACAGAACAAAAGAAACTGGCCAAGAAGCTGCGCTCCTGGCAAACGTGGGGACTTCTTACCTGGGCTTCTGCAAAGAAGGTGGCAGAAGTACTGATGCAGCGAGGACTTAGGGCTGTGAGAAGAGCAGAGTGTGGCCGCCCACTACCCAGGCGGACTGCGACGAGGAGCTCGGTGGCCAGCGGTTTCAGGGACCCTGCGACGCTGTGGAACTGACCGTGTGAAAGGAGAAGGGAACCCCTTGAGTCCCAGCGACCCCGCTGTCCCGCAGACAGTCTGCTGCAGCAGTCGGGGCACTGCAACTCTGCTCGCGCAGTCTGCAGGCCCAGAAGGCGTGCACCGGAGCATGCAGGATGCAGCCCGGGACCCGGTCTCCCGCATCCCGTTCCTGAAGCCAGGCGACGGGGCTCAGAGGTCAGGGATCAGGGTCGAAGGCAGCTCCCAGACAGCTAAGAGAAACCGGGCCACCAACCCCTGGACGTAACCCTGCTGCGTCCTCACGCGACCCGAGGTCACGACACGCAGGTTACAGTGACCGGGTCAGCGTCTCCTCATGACCTCAGCTCGGGTGACAGGGACAAGGCAGCATGCCGGCTGTATAGACGCAACCTTACCGAACGCTGGGGCCGTAGGAGGCGCAGAAGCTGCCGGCGGCCGCATACTAAACTCATCGCCATTTTGCGGGTTAGAGAGCTTACTTTCGCGCATGCGCACTTAGAACTTCGACGCTACGGGAGCGGCCATTTTGGAAATGGGCAGGAAGTCTGCCATGACGTCTCAGCGGCGAGGGAGAATGAAGCTAAGGCGGTCATGTTTGAAGTGGTTAAGAAGCCTCAATAGGGGACGTCGGCAACAAGATCGCGAAGAGATTAAAGCGTAGAGTCGAGGTGGTGACCTCTGTTTAGTGGCAGTGTAAACATGGAATAGTTCCCATGTTGCCCTTTATAAATTTTATAAACCGTAATTGTCCCCTGATTTCTTGGGTTAAAAATAACCTTCACGCTTGCAATGGTCCCAGCCATTTGGGAGGTAGAGGCAGGAGTATGGCCAGGAATTTGAGGTCAATTTGAGTTACCTAGTGTGTTTAAGGCCAGCCTAGACTACAAGAGAGAGACTCTGTCACCAAAAGAAAGCAAAGAAGCAAAATCGCCGACCAGAAATAACCACACAAACAGGCAAACCCGAGAAGTCAAAACAGAACAATAGCCGTCATATCTGTGCTTGGCATGGGTTTTTTCTCTTGTTCATTGACAATGGATTCTTAATGAAAGATAATACTGTAATTACAGGTCCAATTAAATTCAAAGGTAGCCTGGAATCTGACAGAACTGTAGGGAAGGCAGCTTCTAGGAAGTTGAATATGATGTCATTGATCTGCTGCTTCGAGCTTGTTATCAACTATTTGTAGACTATTTGTATTCGTTGTGTATTTCTTGAAACTGAAAGCCTCCCTAAGTGTAAGGCGAAGCAAGCTGGGCAATGGCATCTCACGCCTGTGGTCCCTGCCCTGAGGAGGAAGCTGACAGTGGTCGGAGATGATGAGTTCAAGGCCAGCCTGGGTTAAGAATAGAGAGCTTGTCTAAAAGAAAAAGATATGTAATGTGAAAAATAAATTACTGCTGAGAAAGGTGGGGTTGATCATGTCGAGTTCTCCACACGCTACCAGACAGGAACTGCTAATTCTCTGGGGGAATAAAGACTTCTTTAACCTTTAGCTGATAGGTTTTTTACACACACACACACACACACACAGACACACACACACACACACATTTTCTGAGGCCAAAAACAGGCATAGGATTTCTCTGAGCTGGAGTTAGAGATGTTTGTTATATGAGTTCTAAGATCTGAACTCTCATCCTCACCATGGAGAAGCAAGTACTCTTAACCACTGATCCACTGATCCATATTCGGCCTCTAAATTTATTCTCTAAATTTATTTTGTGACTTTCATTTTGGAATGTGTGTGTGTGTGTACATGTTCCTATATATGTGCATGTGTGTTTGCATGTGAAGGCCCACAGTAGGCATCAGGTGTCTGCCCCAACCATTCTCTTGCTGAACTGGAGCTAATCAATTCCAGCTAGTCTAGCTAGCCAGCTTGCCCTGGGGTCTGCTCTCTCTGCCTTCTTAGGTGCTAGGATAGGCAATTGCTATGCTTGCTCAATTTTTGTATTTTTTTCAAGACAGGGTTTCTCTGTGTAGCCCCTGGTTGTCCTGGAACTCACTCTGTAGACCTGGCTGGCCTCAAACTCAGAGATCCACCTGCCTCTGTCTCCCAGGTACTGGGCAGTAGCATGTGCCACCACTGTCAAGTTGCTTGCTCTGTTTTTTTTTAAAGATTTATTTATTTATTATGTATACAACATTCCTTCCATGTATGTTTGTATGCCAAAAGAGGGAACCGGATCTCATTATAGATGGCTGTGAGCCACCATGTGGTTGCTGGGAATTGAACTCAGGACCTCTGGAAGAGCAATCAGTGCTCTTAACCTCTGAGCCATCTCTCCAGCCCCCATGCTTGCTCTGTTTTAAATGCATTCTAGGAATCTGAAGTCTGGTCCTCATGCTTGCAAAACACGTGCTTCATCTACTGAGCCATTTCTCCAGCCCATGTGTAGGGCCCCGGGTCTACCCTTGTTCTTGGGGTTCATCTTGAGGACAGTTTCTGGTCAGCCAGCTAAAACATTGTTTGTTCCTGTGCTCCCTCTGCCCCGCCTGGTGATTAGCTGTAGAGCATTGTTGACTCCATCTTTGGTTTGGTAATTTCCCACCTGCATGGGCGGAAATCCTTGTGCAGCAGCGAGGTATATAAGGATTTCCCCAAGGTTGAATAGGTGGCATTCGGCTGATCTCCTTTCGAATGACCCAGGTCTCTTTGTGTGTTCTTTCAATCTCCAGGCCCTTGCCCGACTCGCATACTGTACCGAGGGGGTAACTCAGAATCGGGTGTTACACCCATGTAAGAGTGTTTTAAAGATACAACTTACCCATTTAAAAAGAAAACCATTTAGTGTTTTTTAAAAGGTAGTTACAAAAATTGTGTAACAATCACCACAGTTGATTTTTGTTTAATTTCTATTAGATTTTTCCAATTTTATTAGAATGTTCTCTGTAGGTGAACTTTTTTGTCTCACCAGCCAGTTCCCAAATAATCACACAGAGACTTATTATTACTTATAAATGATCGGCCTATGGCTTAGGCTTGCCACTAACTAGCTCTTGCAACTTATATACACTCATTTCTATTAATGTACATGCTGTCTCGAGGCTCATTTACCCCATCTATGAACTTTTCATGTTGCTTCTTCTGCATCTGGCTTCACAGATGTTAGTGGCAAGCCTAAGCTACAGGCCGATCATTTATAATTAATAATACCACCTGACAAGAATAAATAATATTGAAGTCACTAGTGCTTGATATTTTAAAATTGTGGACTAAATAAATACAAGCAAGTATTTTAGTAGGAGCTGGTGAGATTGCTCAGTGGTTAAGCGTTGTGCTTTGGCAGAGGAGCTGGATTGGTTCCCAGCACTTATATGGCAGCTCACAATTCTTTGTAACTTCAGAACTAGGACATCTGACATCCTCTTCTGGCCTCTGTGGATACCGGGCATGTATATAGTGCACATACATACACGTAAGCACAACACACATACACCAAAAACTTTTTTTAAGCCAAATGTGATGGAAGGCAAAGGCGAGTGTCTCTCTGTGAGTTGGAGACCAAAATGTGGTGATATTTTGTTTGTGCTGTAACAAACAAGGAGTACCTGAAGATCAGAGTGTGGAGCTAGCCACACTAGTTAGCCATAGAGGTCAGGCAGTGGTGGCACACACCTTTAATCCCAGCATGTAGGAGACAGAGGCAGATGGATCTCTGTGAGTTCAAGGGCACTCTGGACTGCATGAGATTGAATCTGTCTAAAAGAGAAACAGGGCTTATACAAAGGTGATCCCAGCACTTGGATCACACCTTGCCTTTAATTCCAGTACTAGGCTTGGCAGAGAGAGGAATATAAGGCAGGAGGAGACAGGAGCTCAGAGCATTCAGTCTGAGGATTCATGGAGACAGGATCTTGCTCACTTTGGTTTGAGGATTTGATAGAGGTAAAAGGTCTCTCTAGTGGCAGGCTCCTTTACTTCTCTGATTTTTCAGCATTTACCCCGATATATGACTCCAGGTTTTTATTATTAAGACCAATTAGAATTCGTGCCACACCAGACTGATATACATAGTGAGTTCCAGGATAGCCAGGGATACATAGTGACATTCCGGATCAACAAACAAGCAAAAACAAAACAAAACAAAACAAAAAGAGATCAATCTGATCTACACAAAATGCCAAAACAGAACAGAACATTACTTTAGGCAACACAATACAATGTAGACACTCAACAATAAAATGTTCATGTTATTTGATATCTGATAAAAATTAATAGACATACAATGGACTGAAAAATCAGGGCTGGAGTGATGGTTCAGTGGTTAAGAATCTGAGTGTGGTTCCCAGTACCCACACAGTGAGTCGTAATGTCTCTGATTCTAGTTCTGGTGGATCTGACACCCTCCTCTGGTCTCAGCAGGCACCAGGCATGTGGTACACATTTATACACACAGGCAAACACTCATACACATGAAATAAAAATAAATTATGAAAAAATCCGAAAAATCAATAGGAACAGAGAAAATTAAAATAAACAAACCCAGAAATAACAGAGACAATGAGTTAGCAGAAAATGATGTTGAAACAGCTCAGTTTCAGAGTTTAAAGGATGACAAAACCATATTTAGCATATATGAGGCTCTTGATTTAATCTCTAGAACCAAAATAGAAACAAATACAGCCAAGCAAAAACCAAGATGAAAGCAAAATAATTTAAAAGAAATTAATATAATGAGAGCCAAAGGCAAAAATCAGAGAATTTAAATAAAAACCAAGTGGAAAATGTAGAGATTGGCTGGGCAATGGTGGTGGTACACGCCTTTAATCCCAGCACCAGGGAGGCAGAGGCAGGTGGATTTCTGTGAGAAACTTGTTCCAGGACAGGTTCCAAAGCTACACAGAGGAGATCTGTCTCATATATATATGAGAGAGAGAGAGAGAGAGAGAGAGAGAGAGAGAGAGCTCAAAGACATAATGTGGTATAGCTGGGGAATGTAGCTCAGATGGTGGAGTGATTGCCCATCATACACAAAAACCTGGGTTTAATTCCAGCACTAAATATACTGGGCATGGGGGCACATACTTGTAACTTCATCACTTGGACATAGAGGCAGGTAGATCAAAACTTCAAGGTCATCCTTGGCTGTATAGTGAGTTTGAGGTCATTCTGAGCTATGTAGTGATAACCTATCTTAGAAAAAAGAAACAAAATAAGTAGTATATTTGAAGATTAATAATTCACTCAGTAGATCAACTAATAGCATATTAGACTGTAAAATAAAAAATGAATTTGAAGACACCATTTAAACTAAGGCACAGGAAAAAAGACTAAAAATTTATATCTAGACTCAGTCGTTCGTGAAATAATATCCATGGTATAATATACATGTAATTAGGGCTGGGGAGATGACTCAGAGGTTAAGAGCATTGCCTGCTCTTCCAGAGGTCTGAGTTCTTTTCCCAGCAACCACATGGTGGCTCACAACCTTCTGTAATAGGATCTGGTGCCCTCTTCTGGCCTGTAGGGATAATGCAGACAGAACACTATATACATAATAAATAAATAGATCTTTTAAAAATATGCATGTAGTTATAGTTGGGGTAGTTTGATTGCAATTGGCCTCCATAAACTCATAGGGAGTGGCACTTATTAGGAGGTGTGCTGTGGAAAAGTCTTCGTGCACTAAATATGTATTACTCTCATCCATTAATAAAAAGCTGATCGACTGACGGCTAGGCAAGATAAGATTAGGTGGGAGAATAAGACTAAGAGTTCTGGGGGGAAGTGAGGAGTCAGAGGAGATCCCCTGAGGTGCAGAGAGAGAAGGAGGGCCAGTACTTACAGGAGGTAAACAAGCCTCGGGGCAGCATATAGATGAATAGAAATGGGTTAAATAGTTATAAGAACTAGCTAAAAACAAGGCTAAGTTATTGCCCTATCATTTATAATTGAGTCTCTGTGTGGTTATTTGGGAACTGACTGGTGGGACAGGAAAGTTTACCAATAGAGGTGTGATTTTGCTGAAGTAGGTGTGGCCTTGTTGGAGGAAGTATGTCACCGTTGAGGCAAGCTTTGAGGTCTCATATATGCTCAAGCCACACCCAGTCATTCAGTTCCCTTCTCGTTGCCTGCTGATCAAGTTGTAGGACGCTCAGCTCCAGCACCATGTCTGCCTGCATGCCACCATGTCCCACCATGATGATAATGCATTGTGTGATATTTTCATTGTGTTCTGACAAACAAAGCTTGCTTGGAGTTGGAGAAGAAGTCACAGTCCTTTCCTACCTCTTTGATTCCTCTCACCAAAAGGGCTGAGATCTTGTCTTAGCCCTGACTTAGCTCTTTCTGTTCTTTTTCTATAAATCACCATGGCCAACTAGTGGTTCATCAAACAGGGTGACCATCCAATCAGAACTGACTTATAAGACTCACAAATGCTTTTCATTTGATCAAATATAACTTGCCAAAAGGGAAGCTTTGAAATCGGAGGAACTGAAGAGGTAGGAAGGAACTGTGGCTGCTCCTCTGCTTCTCTGACATGGTTGAGACTGTGGATAGATCATGGAGACTTTTGAAGTGGACTAAATGCATTTTGGATTATGATATCGTTACAAGCTTCTGGGGGTCAAGGAGTGGAATGTGGTAGTTAGACACACACAGATGTGAAGTTTGGTGAAGAAAGGAGAGTGAACTCAATTAAAGTTTTGGACGTGGTGAATGAGGACATAGTGGTTGTAACTTTTAGAGATATTGGTGAGCTTAGACCTTTGAATAGTGGTGTAACTATGAGAACTTAAGGGGCCCTCAGAAATTGACTAAAAGTGTTCTGAATTATGAAATGAACATGAGACTTAAGAGCCAGGAGTGGAATATTGTGGTTTAAAGCGATGCGTGTGGGTGCCGAGTTGATTTGTGATGGCTAATTTTGATTGTCGGTTAGATAAGGCAACTCTTAGGGCCTTGTTGAGGTAAACCTTTGGGTATGTGCATGAGGGGTTTTGCAGAGAAGTTGGGAAGTTTGAAAGGGAAAGGCCTGTCCCGAAAGTGGGCAGCTCCCTCTCATGAACTGGAGAAAGAGAAAGCCAGCTGAGGGCTGACATTGCCTTTTCTCTGTTTCCTTCCAGGGGCCACAAGTCAAGTTGCTTCTGCTGTCATGCCTACCCCACCACAACTGGAGCAATTCTTTCCATTGTGAGACAAAAGAAACTCACTCTCTTGGGAGAAAGGGTTGTGGGAAAATCCGTGAAATGACCACACTGACACCCTAGAGATTAATTGTTCACTGAGTTTGATTTATCACCTCATTGAAGTATCAGCTTAAAAATGATTTTCAAATGGCATTGAGTTTTGGGAAAACACTGAATCATTTGGAGTTTGAATTTTACTATGTGGACACATCATATACAAATATTAACAATAATAAATAAATTAAATTAAAAATAAGCCAAAAATTTGCAAGTACAATATGGATTTATGATGATGTATGAAGTGCATCCTTGAAGGTCTATGTGGCCCTGTAAACTAAGGAATCTTTTCTCTCCTAAAGAGAAGATCGCTCCTTCTGATAAGGAAGTCCAGAGGACTGTGCAGCCTCCTAGGCTAGGGAACCTCCTATCCCCTGAGAAGAACATCCACCCTTTCTGATAAAGAAGCCCAACCCAAGCTAAATCCTCAGGTTCAGAAAAGCCAACTGCTCATCCTCAGAAAAGCCACAAAAATTTTTGCCTTAACCCCAACTTCCTACCTCCATCCCCGTCTCTTCTAAAACTCTGGCTTCCCCATCTGTATGCTGTAGGATCCTCATGCCCTTGGGAAGGTTGCTTGCTCTTCATAGCGATGAAAGAGCTATTTTTTCTGTTGAGGTTGATTCCAGGCTTCAGAGTCTTTTTCTTTAGGGTCACCAGGAAAGCTCCTGAGTCACATGGAAGGCAGGAATTTTTATCCTCACTTCTATTATTTGATCCTACCATTTTGTTACCAGGAAAATTGGGGTCCCCTTTTGAGGTTCTTATCTTGTTAATAAAAGAATTTAAGAAAAAAAAGAATATCAAAAAGCCAGAGAGATGGTTCAAGGCGGAAGACCTTAAAAGGCCCTCTGTGACCTACGTGCCGCAGGGTTGCATCACTTACGTATGATGCAGCTACATAAGCCCTTGTGCCTGCATGTGTGCGCTCCATCATCTGTGTATGACATAGCTACCTCAATCACCCCCACACCCCTCTGCGCATGCGCTAGGCATCTTCAAGCTCTCTTTCTCCACACTGACTTCCCCAGGCCTGTTCACGTGTCTCTAATAAACTCTTAACTTTTGTTTGTTTGTTGTGTGCTTTGTGCTTTGTCTTCACTTGTGCCAGGTAATTTCAGCCAGAACTTGGAAACAACCTGAATGCCCCTCAACCGAAGAGTGGATAAGGAAAATGTGGTACATTTACACAATGGAATACTACAAGCAGAATAAAATAATGACTTCTTGATATTTGCAGGAAAATGGATGGAACTAGAAAACATTATTTTGAGTGAGGAAACCCAGACCCAGAAAGACAATTATCACATGTACTCACTCATAAGTGGCTTTTAGAATAAAGCAAAGAAAAATCAGCAGACAATTCACAATCCCAGAGAACCCAGACAACAAAAAGGCCCCTAAGAGAGACATACATGGATCTAATCTACATGGGATGTAGAAAAATACAAGATCTTCTGAGTAAATTGGAAGTGTGGGGACTATGGGAGAGGGTATAAGGAGAGAGGAAAGGAAAGGAGGGGAGTGGAGAAAAATATATAGCTTAATAAAACAATAAAAAAGGTATCTGGTGTTAGGTGAATCAGCCTTCCCAAGGTGTGGTCCCTTAGTCAGGTACATGGCCAGCTTGACTAGATCAAACTCAACTCCTCATGTCTGCAGGGCAAGTAAATTACCAACTGGGATGTCTCCTGAGACCCCTGTTTAATCTTCCTTAATTTAGAATTATGTTATGTGTTATTTGTACTCTGTGTGAAGATGTGTTGTTGTAATTGTGTAACGAAAAGATGAATGGCCAATAGCTAGGCAGGAGAGAAAAGACAAGACTTCTGGGCAGAGAGGGGAAGTCAGAGGAAAGAATCTAGGCATGTGGAAGACGACAACGGGACACAGAACAAGTTGACATATGGTACAGAGGAAAGGTAAACGAGCCACGTGGTAGAACGTAGATTAATAGATATAGGTTAATAAAGTTACAAGAGCTAGTTAGGAAAAAGCCTAAGCTAAGGTCAAGCTTTCATAATTAATAATACGTCTCTGTGTCTATTTGTGAGCTGGTGGACCAAAGAAAAATATGTCTACATTTTTATTCTTTTTTGAAATAAAATTTGTGAAAATTTTATACACATATACCATTTCCTTTCACATTGTTTCCACATCTTTCTCCCATTTCAGCTCCTGTGTCCTCCTACTCGGTCTCACATTCATGACCTCTTCTTTGATTATTTTTTCACACACACACACACACACACACACACACACACACACACACACACACAGAGTCCATTCAGCATTCTTCGTATGTATATGTGTCTAGTACAGCCCACTTGGAATTGGATAATTTATCAGGAAACTCATCCTTGGAGAAGACTTATCTCTGCTCTCAGAAACTGCTGTTTTTCTTTAGTCTTCATCTGAGGGTGAGGTCTTGGGAGATTCCCTTTATCCATGATGGCAGTCAACTGGTGTCACATAATAGTTCTTGATTCTTTCTCTGTCTTTTGTGACTTTGGCTGGTGTAGGAGGTCCTTCTGTATTTGTGTTGCTTTCATTGGTTGAATAAAGAAACTGTCTTGGCCTTTTGATAGGGCAGAACTTAGATAGGTGGAGTAGACAGAACTGAATGCTGGGAAGAAGGCAGTGTGGCAGACGCCATGGTTCTCCTGCCCGAGATGGATGCTGATTAGACTCATGCCAGTAAGCCACAGTCAAGTGGTGAAACACATAATAGAAATGGGTTAGATCAAGATGAGGCTAGAGCTAATGGCCAGGCAGTGATTTAATTAATACAATTTCTGTGTGATTATTTCAGGTGTAAGCTAGCCAGGTGGGACAGAATAAAGGGGCCCCGTGCTCCTCACAACATTTGGCAGCTTAAAAAAGTCTACCTTTTCCCTCAGCTGGGGTTTGTTTTGTGTTTTTTTTCATGGCCAGTCTCAGGTCATGGATTTTTTGGCAAGAGTGACCCCTGCTTGCCCCCTGGCCCCCAGTTGATTCTATATCTTCTTTACCTTCCCTATTGCCGGAGGTTAACCTTGATCACCTGGTCAGGTTGCTATCAGCTAAGTTCATTTTCTCATGAGCAGTTGAATAGTATTTTGTGGGAAAAGTTCATGAGTATGCTGCTATCCTGTTGTTCTGTGTGCTGGTTTTTGCTTTTGGTTTGGTGACAAACTAGAGTCACCTGAGAAGAGAGGACCTCAAATGAGTAAATGTTTCCATGGCATTTTCTTGATTGGCCCAGTCCACTGTGGACAATGTGGTCCTGGGAAGAGTAAGAAAGAAACCTAAATATGAGTCGGAATGATCCAGTAAACTCTGTTCCTCCTTGGTTTCTGTCTCTAGCTTCCCGGCTCAGAGATGAATTGTTACCTGGCAGTGTAAGATACAATAAACTTTCCTCCTCAAGCTGCTCTGGTCACAGTATTTACTGCATTAATGGAAAGAAACCAGGATACCCTGCGAACATTTCTCACCTGCCTCAGTTCTTGCACCTATTCAGCAGTCACGACTGTGGTATTTGCCACATGGCAACTTCTTATTTAGTGTGGGAAGCCCTTCTGTCTATGTTTTGTTTTATTGGTTAATGAATAAATCTGTTTTGTCCAGTGGATTAGCCGAATAGAGGTAGGTGATATATATTTACCATATTGCAATGTATATTTGTACAGTGTTTATATTTGGAGGTCATTATCCTCATTTGTTACACAGTTGTTTATTGTCTTAGTCTTTAAGTTAGATAGATATTGAGAATTATATAGATAAATAGTCATCTAAGTTTGTCATTTATAATTAGACTAATCAGGTTCTCTAGATATATAGAGATTATACTCGGTATAGATAGATAATCTTCAACCTCTTCAAAGAGCTGTAGAAAATGGCCTTTAATCTAACTCAGAGTTTCGTGATAGTGAGACACAATTGCTCCTGGCAACACCGCTCTAAGCTTTCTTTTTGACCTGCTGACCTTTCTGGTCTAGCTCCAAGTGCCTTCTCCTGGATCAACATCTGCTTTGTTTCCCTGTCTTACTGTGTCTGCCTCTTCCATGTTATACTCCCTCCTTCTCAGAATAAGCAAGGACTCAAAGGAAAGAGGAAGAGCCGTCCTGATACTCATCCATCTCCATAGTGAGAATCTCACACTCTTCAAGATGTTAAAAGTAAGAATTTGGCACCTGAAGACATTCCACTGTGTGGGGATGTTTTATAACTTAAAGTGATTAATGCTTGAGAGTTAATTATGTTTATTGTAGTCATTCTCAGCTTGTTGCTCACGGCCCCTTTGGGGCTTGAACGACCCTTTCACAGGAGCCACCTAAGACCATCAGAAACCACAGATATTTACCTTATGATTCGTAACAGTAGCAAAATTACAGTTATAAGTGTAATTTTATGGTTGGGAGTCACCACAACATGAGGAACTGAGCTAAAGGGTTGCAGCATTAGGAACCATTGATTTAGTGGGAAGAGAGGAAGGGAATCAATAAAAACAGGTGGGGGAAAATGTGAAGGGTGAGCCACCACCACTCTGGGTGTGTATGTGGACAGAGCCATTTCAAGTCTTGGTTTTCTATATTTCTGTTCTCATCAGTGTTTCCCCAGAGCAAGCCGGAACCTTGTCATAGAGAGACTGGTCTGGCTTGAGGGGGATGGGAAGAGGCTTTTCGGGTCAGTTCCGGAATGCAGCATTCATTTTAGAAGGGCTTTGGAATCAGCTGGCTTCCTAAAATGCTTTGTGGTCAGGATAGACATGGGTAGGCCTCTTCAATTCTAACCACCCCTGACCCTGGACCTGAAGTCAAATGGCCTCTGGAGGGCAGAAAAGCACCATGTGATTTGCTGTCTATTGTAATCCTATGACTTTGGTTGAGAGCAATGTTCATTTGTTAAACTGTGGACCTCCTAAAGACCAGCTGGCCTCCACAGTGTTTCCTAAAGTGGACAGAGAAGAAATATGATATTCTGGAATCAAAGGAAGAAGAGTTAAGTGGCATTTGCCGGTTCTGAATCATTTCAATGATCCACATACTTTGGGTTTTCAATGAGTGAGCTTACTAAGTATACAACAAGCAGGAGTGAAAAAAATAAAAGAGCAAGCCCTGGCTCAGACACTTCCATCATTCAGCAACCCACTGGGGAGGAAGCCCCAGGAACCAAGAGTGTTAGCCGGGGCTCTGATCCATGGGATCAAAGATGGCTCACGCTACTCCCACTTTCAAGGACACAACATTTTCTATCTTTGTTCTCCTTTTTCCTTTTCTCACACAGCGCAGGGTCCAGTTGCTTTCCAGACAAGGGGCCTTGAAGGGAACTCTTAAAAAATGAATGTGCTTGGGTCTGAAGTGGGGGCCAAACCTGCCTTCAGAGCCAGTGTCTCAGTGAGCTTAAGCTTATGTGATGGTTTACTACATAATGTATATTACCTGCTCATGAGTATAAATGAGTAAAATAGTCCTTGAACCCACTGCTCAGAGGAACAGTCACTGCCAACAGCCTGCAAAACACAGTCACACAAATTTCTAACAATGTCTTACATTTGGCTGGGTGGAACAATGGCTGTCGTTGGGGGTCGCCCCATATGGAAGGTTTATACCCCTATGATACAAAGTTGTGTATATCGGTTTTTTTTTCCCTCAAGGCAGGGTTTCTCTGTAGCTTTGAAGTTTATCCTGGAACTAGTTCTTGTAGACTAGGCTGACCTTGAACTCACAGAAATCTGCCTGCCTCTGCTGGGATTAAAGATGTACACCATCACCGCCTGGCAAAGCTGTGTATCTTTGGACCTCAGTAACTTTTATTTTTTATTTTTATTTATTGAATAGCATATTATTTATATTCTTTATTGATTCTTTGGGATTTTTTAATCAGGTTCACCAACCTGTTCACGTCCCATTCCTCCATATCTGCCCCTCATTCCTGCAGTCTCCTTCCCAAAGAACTCCCCCCAAATTAATTAAAAACAAAACAAAACAACAAAAAACCACCTAGCTCCTCCATCTTTCCAACACCTCTTCATTCATCCTGGTGGCACTGGGGGCTGTGGTGTGTTACACAGTGTACCCTTTGTGTGATCAGCCCCACCTACAGCTGTTCATCGCAATGAGTCATTGGTCTGGTTCAAGGCCTCTGGTTTCTGGCACACCGTCCTCACTGGACCCTCAGAGGAATTCCTCTCAGATGTCCTGCTGCTGGCCTGAGTCGTGGAGATTCTGCGGCTATCCTTCTGCAGAACCAGTCCCTTCACATGCTCCAGAAGGTCATAGATGGGTAGATGTTAGGATGGGCCAATCCACGGTCCAGGATGTGTGTCTGGGTGGCAGCTGAGCTGGTCAGTCTAGGCTGCTGGGACCGCTCCCACCTCAAGTGAGGGGCAGAGACAGCCTGTGGCGAGGGTTGGATTCATCTCTCCCAAGTGGGGGTGGGGCCAGCTCTCCCAGGGCCAGTGAAGGGCAGGGTGAGCTCAGCATAGCCCTCAGATTCCAACACACATGGTTCCTATGGTCTCCTATGATAACATGGGCCGTGGACATCAGCACAGACCCCAGCTGCAGCAGGATCATGGACCCAGACATTGCCCTTGGTGGCAGCTAAGGCCCAGTTGTCACCATGACCCCTGTGGCAATACAAGCCACCCAGATCAGTATGGCCCAGGTGGCAACATGACCCTCAGACACCAGCATGGTTTCAGGTGGCTGACCAGACTCTGGGCATCTGCACAGCCCTCAGTGGTAACAGGAGTCATGGACGTTGACATAGACTCTGACTGTGATAGGGCCATGAACCTGACACGGTCCTTGGCAGCAGCCCAGGCCCAGACCTCACCCTGGCCCCAGGTAGCACGCAGCTAACCCACATGGGCCTGTTCCTCATTGCCCTCTCTTCTTCAGTTCTGCCTCTTTCCACAGCACATGAACTGCTCTGCTTCTCTTCCCTATTTCTCCACCATAAGTTGCTCGTCATATTGACACTTACCTGCCTGGTGCCTCGGCATGGGTGGGGGGTGGTGTGGACCGTGAATGCCTTCAGCCAGCCTGGACTGTGAGGACCTAGGCTGGCCTGTGGGTGTCTTTCACCCACCTGGGCTGAGTCCTGGACTTTTTTTTTTTAGTTGAGAAATGTTTTACTATGGCTTCAATTTTATTGCTGGTTATATAGATCTAATTAAATTACGTATTTCTTTTTGGTTTAAATTTAATATTTTATACAAAATTATTTTATACAAAAATTAAGTCATTTCTTGAAGTTTTCTGATTTATTGGAGTATAGGTGTTTAAAGCATGCCCTCATGATTTTGAGTTTCATTGGTATCTATTGCAATGTCTCTGTTTTCATCTCTAGTTTTCTTTTGTGTATAGGAGTGTTTTGCCTGCCTGTATGTCTGTGTGTGAGTGAAAGTGCTCACGGAGTTAGAGGAGGATGTTGAGTTCCCTCAAGCTGCAGTTGTACCCTAGAGCTGGAGTTACAGGTGATTGTCCGATGTGTGCGTTGTGAACCAAACTTGAGTCCTCGGCAGGAGTAATCCATGATCGTAACCACTGAATCATCTTTCTAGCCCGTCTCATTCTTTCCTAGTTCATTAATTTCTACCCTGACATTTTAAAAGAGATTTATTTATTTTATGTGTACGAGTACTCTATTTACACGTATGCCCTTATGCCAGAAGAGGGCATCAGATCCCATTATAGATGGTTGTGAGCCACGATGTGGTTACTGGGAATTACCCTGATTTTTTAATGGAAATAGCATCAGCTTTATTAGTTTCCTCTAGCTATTGAAATGGTTTATGCAATTACTCATCCTTCCTGGGGGAAAATTCCCATGCCTCAAGGACATATTTAAGTCTTTCTAGGTCTTTGTCAGTAGAAATAATTATTTCACAACTAGGCAGAAACTCTTGACAATATATAAAACTGGAAGCAAGTGGCTGGGCAAACAACAGAAAATCATTTCTTCATCCTCCATCTGATGGTCTTGGCCACTTTAGTACCATGGCAGCAATAGCCTTTATCTTCCTCCTGGGTCTGGCCCTTCAACCGTATTTACTGAGTATCTCTCTCATCTCATAGTTGCTGCTGTAATGCCGACAGCTCATATGATTTGTGCCCCGAGTCTAACGTCCGCTGTCCCTGCTTGCTATATAGTAGGAGATAATCTTTAAACGTGGCCCATTGCTTTTAGTTGGTACCAGGCTCTGATTATAGAGGATGGAAGTAAAACACCAGCAATTCCCACTACAGGCTACGTTTTAGCTTCTGCCTTGATTTTAATGATTTCTTCCTGTCTACTGTTGTTGGGTTGGCTTTGTTTCTGTAAAGTCTTCCTTCCTTCTTTCCTTCTTCTTTCCTTCTTTCCTTCCTCCCTCCCTCCCTCCCTCCCTCCCTCCCTCCCTCCCTCTTTCTTTCTTTCTTTCTTTCTTTCTTTCTTTCTTTCTTTCTTTCTTCCTTTCTTTTTTTTTGTTTTTGTTTTTCGAGACAGGGTTTCTCTGTAGCTTTGGAGCCTGTCCTGGAACTCCCTTTGTAGACCAGGCTGGCCTCGAACTCACAGAGATCTGCCTGCCTCTGCCTCCCGAGTGCTGGGATTAAAGGCGTGCGCCACCACCGCCCGGCTTCTTTCTTCCTTTCTTTCAAGACAGTTTTTTGTGTAGCCCTGGCCTTCCTCTGTAGACCAGGCTGGTTTTGAACTCAGAGATCTGCCTGCCTCTGCCTCCGAGTGCTAGGATTAAAAGGCGCGTGCCACCACCAACCTGGCAGTGGGTTTTATTGGAGTTATTTTCAAGGAGCAGAAATGACTTAAAGATGCTGCATCACCAAAGTCCACCCCATGAGTGATGGGTCATAAAAACTGGAGGCAACAAGATGGGTCCTGTTTTCTAAGTCAGTATGCTAACCTGTCTCTTTTTATCAGTGACTTGATACTTCGAATACCCCAGAGTTATTATGGGAGATGTGTGGCATGACTTTGTGGTATTCCTTGGCTTCCCGACTGCCAGGATACCTTTCCCTTTGGGGCTGTAACATTTGCTGTAGCAAAGGAGTCAATGCAGGTAAACTTGTCTGTTCTCCAGGGAAGGGCTGGTTGAAGTGTCTCATAGCCAAACTCATACAACTACTACTGTTTGTCTCATGGTTGACTCCAGATTGTGAGACAGCCTCAGATGTGGGTGTGTAAAGTTATTGAGGGGAGGGGTTGAGAGAAAGTTGGAGAGTCAAATTGTCCTTCAGGGAAGAACTTTATTAATATTGTCTCAGCTCATAGGCAAACACGCAGCATAGCACGGCGGGGAACAACTGTGCTCTATAATGTGACCTTTTTCTTTTTCAAGACAGGGGTTCTCTGTAGCTTTGGAGTCTGTCCTAGAACTAGCTCTTGTAGACCAGGATGGCCTCAAAGTCACAAAGATCCGCCTGACTCTGCCTCCTGAGTGCTGGGATTAAAGACGTGCACCATCACCTCCCAAGTATAAAATGGCATTTTTTTAATATAGATCTTAAGCACAAGGGTTAAGAGAAGGAAAAAGATGCCCAGGAAGAAAATAAGATAATTGAGAGCATAGGTGGGCTTCGAGAGGGGGGATGGGAGGGGAGGGGGAGGGAGAAGGAGAGAGGGAAAGAGGGAGGAAGGGAGGGAGGGGAGGAGGAGGGAGGAAGAAGGAGAGAGGGAGGGAGAAGGAGAGAGGGAAAGAGGGAGGAAGGGAGGGAGGGGAAGGGGAGGGAGGAAGAAGGAGAGAGGGAGGGAGAAGGAGAGAGGGAGGGAGGAAGGGAGGGAGGGAGGAAGGGAGGGAGGCTCTGCACTGCTGTTATGGCGGACACGAATAGGACTGTGAATGAAGTTCTGGGAAAGAAGACGGATTTTGCTTTGAGTGCTCTACAGGGTTGATGGGCTGCTTAAAAACTCCGTGACTATGGGATGTGGCGGGGCCAGAGCTTAATCACAATGTATCTCAGGCTATCTTTAGCATCATTAATTGTCATCCCTTGCCCACCTCTGTCTGACCTAATATCCTTGTGATTATCTGGTGAAGAATTTTGGAATGCATTAACAGATCCCTAGTTTTCACCTGCTGAAGCTAACAATGTCACCGGATAACATCCGAGACCTCTAGCAGAGGTTTCCGTTGTTGGCTATAACCTACTTACCCAATGTACCCACCAATGTGTTTAAAGAGTATTTTGATTTATGACGATCTCTGTCATTTTACTATAAAAATTTCATGGAAGTTATCCTTTGGGGTCACAGAACTTGGGGTAACCAAAATCTTCATTCCTAGGCCATGGGTCACCCATATTTAGTCTCAGAATGAATTACCTTTCTTCTACTTTGAAGGAATGGTGCTTCCTGCATAGACAAGATTTTGTGGGGTTGAAGCTGTTATTTTCAAAAGGTCACTAAGGAACCTAAATGAGGTCACGGGGTGGGTTCTGGTGGAATTACCATAGATAA
The DNA here is from genome assembly GCF_037038515.1 of Microtus pennsylvanicus. Taxonomy (NCBI): domain Eukaryota; kingdom Metazoa; phylum Chordata; class Mammalia; order Rodentia; family Cricetidae; genus Microtus; species Microtus pennsylvanicus. The sequence goes on along the minus strand of NC_134593.1, from coordinate 13,383,667 downwards.
ACTAAAGCTATATCAACAGGGATGCAGGAAAGTAGGGTATTTTGCTAAAAACCAAGTTAACGTCTTGAGAGTCTTAGGTAATGTCTGGGAAAGGAACGGGGTCTTCTCTAAGGTCTTAAGCCTTTTCATTGTTATTTTAACTTTATAGAAGCAATATTCTGTGTCCGCCGTCTTCACAGTTCATGCCTTCATGTCAGTTGTTGGGATTCTTGCTTCTCGGCTGGCGAGGCTTCAACCACCTCTGGGAGATGGGGCTTCTTTGACTCTCCATGTCCCCACAATCTCCCGTCTTTTTACCCTGCCTCAGAAGCCTTCCCCTTTCTCCTTCCACCTCGGTTCACTCAGGAATGGCAAGGCCTTGGCTCCTTTTTCAGTCTCCCTGTGAGCTTTCTTTTTCTGTTCTGCAGAAGGAACAGGGTTACATGGTGCTCTGGCTATGTGTGTCCAAGAAAGGTCTACAGATCATTAAAGCCCAAGATTTTCTCTTATTCAGCCAGAGAAGGGTATTCATTCCACTTGAATAGAGGCATGAAGCTCCTTTTTAGAGCAGAGCTGGCTATTTTTCAGAAAACAAAGGAGTTATACATTAGCATGGGGTAACTGGCTTTTCTGGGAGGCTACCTAACAATGACGAGAGACAATGGTTTAATTATAAGCCACACAGTTAAAAGATGCCTAGCTCACACACAATCTCTGAAAAAAAATTTCACTATGCCTTTAGAAAGAGATTTAAAGTGGTGTGGGTCTAATGAGGGGCCTGCTTTGTTCTCTGTCTCAGGGCTTTCGGAGAGCTTCCGCTGTATTCCAGGCTCTGGTCTTTGCCAATGCTGTTCCCACAGTCAGGGGACCTTATTTCTTCTGTGTGTCTGTCCTGGCTTCTCTTTCATTGCTTATTTCAGGCATTTCCTCCTGGATGAACTTTTGGTTTCTTTTCATCTTCAGACTTTTCTGAGTTCTGCTGACTATGACCATTCACTTTGGCATCACACCCCTCAGCCCAGGGTGCACTCCTGTTGCATGTGTGTGCCGTGCTGTCCCACAGGACTCAGCCCAGGCTGCATCTCAGCTGCATGTGTGTGCCGTGCTGCCCCACAGGACTCAGCTCAGGCTGCATCTCAGCTGCATGTGTGTGTGATCTCGCCTCTGTAGACATGAACTACTTAAGTATTCAAATAATTCTTGTTTTCTACCCCTAACATAGACCATAGCAACACAGGTTTTTGTTTTTGTTTTGAGACAGGGTTTACTGTGTATAACAGCCCTAGCTGTCTGGAAAGAGCTCTGTATACCAGGCTGGCCTCAAGCTCACAGAGATCTGCCTGTCTCTGCCTCTTGTGTGCTGGGATTAAAGGTGTGTGCCACCACCACCTGGCTTAATGCAGTTTTCTTGAGCTGATGAGTGATTGAATGTGTGGACAAAAATCCACAGCTCTCACTTCAAAGTGGATAAGAAGCAGCTCATTTTGGAGTTTATCATGTTCTGGGGACACAGATCTAGCACTCAAAATTCTGTATTTTAACGGGGAAGCACTTTCATGAAGTTTTTATAGTGACAGAAGAGAACAACAGCAAAAAAGTTATGAATTGCTGGATGGTGGGAGGTGAGAGGCAGGGGGATCTCTGAGTTCAAGGCCAGCCTGGTCTACATAGTGGGTTCCAAGACAGCCAAGGCCACACAGAGAAATCCTGTCTTGAAAAAACCAAAACAACAGCAACAAAAACAAAAGTTATGAATCAAGATACTCTTCAAGTACATTGGCAGGTACATCGGGTAGTCAGGCTACAGCTGTACACTATTCTAGGCCTTAGACACTATCTGAGAGAATTGGACTCGTTTGGAGAAACTAGAGTTTGTTAATACATTCCAAAAGCTATTCTATTCTATTCTATTCTATTCTATTCTATTCTATTCTATTCTATTCTATTCTATTCTATCTATTTATTTATTTATTTTAAATGTGCTAGTCACAGGATGCTAGCTTTGACTTTATCAGTTAGTCATGACACAGAGCTGAGCAACAAAGAAGGGCTGTTTATGGGGACAATAGGGCAGCCTAAGATGTATTGCAACTCGGCTCTGACTTGCAGCATTCCAGCCTCTCCAGTTACTGAAGTTCTAACCTATTAGCCTTTGCACACACCACACACACACACACACACACTCTACACAGTTACGCCGGTTAGCTCATGTGGAGGCCATTTTGGTACGAAGTGCTTTAGGGACCAGGCAGCTAACAGTGTGGTAGCTTGAGTCAGGAAAGGAGCTGGTGGGCAATGAATGCATGTACCTTACGTGTGTAGATTAGGCTTGGGCAGGTACTTCTGTATGGAAGGAGCATTTTCACGGCTCAGGTGAGTTTCTTGGGAGTTTCCTGGTGTGTAAGTTGAGCTTTATTACGGAGGGAAATCCAGAGTGGCTGGTGTGCTGGCTCTGGTAGTCAACACGACCCTCTGTGCACACAGCAGTTCCCAATACGAGCCTCTGGGTACACAGCAGTTCCCAATATGAGCCTCGGTGTACATAGCAGCTCCCAATACGAGCCTCTGTGCACATAGCAGTTCCCAATACGAGCCTCTGTGTACACAGCAGTTCCCAATACGAGCCTCTGTGTACACAGCAGTTCCCAATATGAGCCTCGGTGTACATAGCAGTTCCCAATACGACCCTCTGTATACACAGCAGTTCCCAATACGAGCCTCTGTGTACACAGCAGTTCCCAAACATGAGCCTCTGTATACATAGCAGTTCCTAATATGAGCCTCTGTGCACACAGCAGTTCCTAATACGAGCCTCTGTGCACATAGCAGTTCCCATTTTGCGATCTCTGCCAGGTAAATAAAGGCAGCCTTAGTCCAAGCTTTGGGTCACAGAGTCAGTGATGCTCCAGCCCTGAGGTGTCAGGTTACGGCATCCAGGAACTCCTAGTTTGGAATGCTTGTTAATATTCCATAACTGGGGACTGGCTCCCTTTTCTTGTCTTCTATTGATAGCCTTTCCTCTAGCAGGCCAGAGAGAAGGAAGGGCAGACGAGGAATGGATGACTTTATTAAGGAAGAGACCCATGGGGGGTTCTAGAGTAAGAACCACAGAGCCCATCTGTTGGCTGCTACAGGAAAGGAGAAGGGAGAAAGGGGCTGTTAAGTTTCCTTTCCTGGTCCTTGGTTGGCTATTGCTAGGAGTAGCTGGGGGAAAAGGTGAGTGGTGAGTTAATGCTTGTTAAGTGGTTTATAACCATCTCTCATGTCAGCCACTACCTGCAGTCACTGGGAGTACACAGGGCTCAAAGGGCTAGTGCCAACCCCACCCAGTGAGAATAAGGTCACTACCACAATTTTTGAGCCAAATTTGAAGCATGTTTCATTAAATACTGCCCAGGCTGACGGACATTGGGTTGGTTCATGCCCAGGACTCCCTGAGAATGGCTCCAGATTATCTTAGCCAGGTGCTTAGGAAAATCCACAAGTCTACGTACATGCTTCTCATCTTTGTCCAATTGGGGACAAGCACACATCCACAGAGGAGCTTACTGAATGTGGCAACTTGGAAATTTCCCAAGCGCATGCGTGACTGCCGCATTCCCTTGCCGAGTGGCGACTTGGCAGCTTCTGGTTTCTGTTCCCTGCGCGCGAGTTCTGAGTTTCTTGTTTCGTGTATGGAATTGATTTAATTGCTTTTAATTTGTCAAGCAAAACATATTTCTCAGTATTTAACCAGTACCAAGGCGGGAAACTAAAGCGACTCAGGATCATTCCTGTCACCACCGCTACTCTGTAACCACGACATCTGCTGGACAATAAAGATTACAGTTTGCCACATAACAGGTAATTAATAAATCAGTGTGGCAGACTATTTTAATATTGAAACTTTTAGTAACTTTTGCTAATACTATGGATTGTATTATGTGAGGCTTATATGGTTATGGTGATACTTCAATTTATTGGGTATTGGAACTCAGGTTTTTCCATCATATTCTATCATTAAGGAAGAATATGGCACTTTTAGGAATGATACAGTCTTTACAGATAAATAATGAACAGCTAGTTGACAGGAGTAACGCCATCGAAAATCAAAAGTTCCCTGAAAAAATTGATACTATTAAAAAGGATAACATTAATTTGACAGACAAAACTGAATCCATATCTAAAGGTGATAAGAAGTTATCTGAATGAATTCATACTGTTGAATTTGACAATCAAAATTTGTTAAAAAGTTATGGTAAGTTAGCAGATAGAGTATTTCTCCAGGATGACATTCTGCATGCTATTCAGTAATGTCCAAGGATGAGATTTTATCTTTAAAGGAGAAACTTCAGACTTTGAAATCACATGTGCAGAATGAGGACCAGAGGCTAGATGCCTCAATGAAATCACTAGAAATATATACAGGCCAGGAGATTCAGGCTTTATAAAAGATAATAGTAAAACAATTTGAAATAATTGAGGGAATTATTGGAGCTGATGAACATGGAAAGAAGGTACAAGGACAGGATTCAACATTGCCAGTAGCTGTCAGAGATGACTTACCCAGGGTTTTAGCTTCCTACTCTGTAATCTACCCTGACAAAGCATCAGTTTCTAAAGACCCAAAAGGATCCAAAGAAGGAAGATGGATACCTATAGGAATGAATGATCCAAAAGAAATTAAGCAAGCTGTTGTAACTTATGTCTTACATTCCACATTTGTTAAGGAGATGATAAAAACATGGTCTTCTAGCATCAAAGCAATGCTGTGTGATTGGTTCAGTTAGTTTCAGCAGTCCTGGATGATGGGCCTCAATTAATGTTTAGAATTTATTTCAGAGAAGAAGCAAAAATTTTGGATTTTCCTGCAGTAATCTTTGAAGTTACCACGAAGAAGATAGGGCCCAAAACAACAACTCCACCTGGTTGATATGACGTCAGGATGCTGATAACGCTACTATAAGACCTGTTTTGGATACCAGCTGGTCAAGATGGTCCCAACTTGGTTAGCTGAAAGATGCACTTTTTTTTTTTTTACAGCGTTCTGGCCAGAACTCCAAATAGAAACCTCAGAAAAACCCTATCAAATGCTCAGAGACTCTTTGCAATTATACCAGACAGTAATCTTGGAACTTAACCATCATTTTACTTTCACAGGATCCCATAGAAAGAACATTGCCCCCATGACAGCTGGAAGCAATTCTAGAAGACGACGTCCCCTCTCCCAACAAAGTTTGTTCTCAGGGTTAGGGACTTCATTTAGGGGTTGATTATAATTGTTTTAGTGTTGGGGGTTGTGGGGGGAAATTTTATAGGCTCAGGGATCTCTTTGAAAAAAAAGGGGAAAATTGGATGGGATAATAGATTAGTGTGAGCTTACACTAATAATAATAGTGAGTAATAGAGTGAATACTTGTGAGTTATTATTTATAGGCAATTACATTGGTATAGATTCTTGTATAGTGATACAAAGTTAAATTATATTGAATATTGTATGCATGTATGCTTCTACCTCTGCTTAAAACATTTTATGTATTGATATATATATATTTATCATATTGCAATGTACGTTTCTACCTTTGATCAAGATACTTATACATTCTTAACATTCTGAGGTCATTGTCTTCACTCATTGCACAGTTGTTTATTATATAATATTCTAATATGAAGTCTTAGTCTTTAAGTTATATAGGTATTAAGAATTGTAGATCAATAGTCATCTATGTTTGTCATACTTATAGTTAGACTAATCAGGTTCTTTAGATAAATAGAGATTGTATTCTGCATAGATAGGAAACCTTCAACGACTTCAAGAGCTGTAGAATATGGCATTTAAATAACTTAGGGTTCTGTTGAAGTGAGATGCGATTGCCTCTGGCAGCACCGGTCTATTTCTGAGAGAATGTTGAGCACCAAAGACACTCCACTTGGATCTTGTTTTCTCCTTGGCAAAACTGGCCTTTGGGCAAGGAACTGCCCACACCTCAATCACTGACAAGGTACATGTTTTCTGGAAATGGATAAGCAGGACTGTCAAATCTTGCCAAGACAGTGTAAGATGGTTTTGAAAAATTTCCTGCCTCAGAAAATGGTATGTCAGTTATTCTAGGCCTTAGGCAAAGTTGGTTGCTTCAGCATTGCAAATGAGACTTTGGGGGATTGCCCAGGTAGCCAGTCGTCTCTGTCATTTCTTACACATTTTGGAAGTTGCTTGATTGCACTTTTCCCTTCTCGGATCTTCAATGGGGTTGAAGATTAGATAGCTTCAGTTACTTTCCTCTCATGACTTAGCCAAGTTATTTATTATACAAGACTTAAACTAATTAGGATAGGATAATTATTGAAATATTTGTTCTTATTGTATATCATTTTGTATTAGGCTTAGAACTCTCTTATTTAAACAAAAGGGGGAGGTGCTTTAGGAAGTCCTACAGCCAATGGTTACCCGCCCACTGAGGTGTGGCCTCTTATACTATTTATGCTGATGTAGATCATGCGTCTGGTTTCTTTTCTGGCTGCAGGATTTAGTTTCTGATCTCCATCCCAGAAAAGGATTCTGATTTGTGAGTCTACCCCTAAATAAATAAGGATCTACTTCTCAATTCTGAGCTAGTGTGGGATTTCTTTTAAGTGTCCTTCTTCACAGTAGAATCTAGAGAAACAAGTTATTTTAGTTTCAGATACTTAGCCAAAATGGAGAGGAGCTTTGCTGAATGATGTGGCCATGGTTATGCTCCCCATCCAGTCTCAACACTTCAGTGCTGCTCAGACGTGAGAAATCCCCAAACCCCAGCATGTCTTCCTCCAGCATTGGCTCACATTCCCTTTCTTCTTTGAAGGCAGATGATCTAAAAGAGAATTATCTGGTGGGAAGGAGAGGCAATTGGAAACATACTAAAATGTATTTTGTGACCTTGGTTTTGGGTTGTATTCAATTCCACAGGTTGGATTTTATTCCACAATGATGACCAGGCAGGAAAGGTTTGGCTTGTAGGTAACTGCAGAGAACAGGTTCCCAAGATCCCACTACACCTTTTTGGAGCAGCAACATTTAAGTTTCCACACAAGTCTCAACTCAAAGGGAAAAAGCTAATTTATTCTTGAGTCAAATATAAACGGCTCTGGCCTGGGAATACAGAATCCAAAATAGAAATGGTTTCATGAAGTTTTTAGATTAACAGAGCAAAAGAATGTTACAAGTCAAAGCCTCTTCAAATACATTTGTGGAAACATCAGGTGAGCGGTACAACGAAGCGTGGGCTCCTCTGTTATAGGCCCAGATGCTTTCTGATGACACTCTCAGCTTTTGGGTTGGAGGGGGCTAGTGGTCTGCCAACCAGCATTGGACACATTCCCAAAGGACTTAGCTGATAGTCACGAGTTGTAATCAGCTGAATTTTTCTTTAAGCTGCAGCCATCCTCAGTTCCCGCGGTCAGACCTGGGGCTGCAGCCCATCTAAAAGGGGAGGGTCACTTTTAAATCCTAAAGGCCACACTGTTCCTTCAGGCAAGTGTGCTCCCACGGAGGCGGGAGAACCTCCCTAGCCTTTGGCATTTCTAGAATTCCTGGTGTCTGAACTGCCTCGGGTGGCTCACAGGACTGGCCTCAGATCTAAGATGCAGTCTTCAGCTGCTATGGTTTTATTAGACAGTGGTGAGCGATCAATAGCTAGTAAGAGAACTAAAGACAGCCCAGGATGCTTGTCTTGGGATCACCAGCACTTCAGCTCTCCAGAATCACAGAGGTTCCAATCAGTACAATACTCAACATAGGGGAGGCCTCGGCCCCACCCCAACCAACTTCACATGATGTTTTATTCTCTCTCTCTCTCTCTCTCTCTCTCTCTCTCTCTCTCTCTCTCTCTCTCTCTCTCTCTCTCTCCCACCCTTTCACTACTGGGGATTGAACCCAGGACTTTGCACATATTAGGCAAATGCTCTACTGGGCTATGTCTTCAGCCATGGATATTATTTATGGAATGGAGAGAGCCTAGATTAATGTCTTGATGTGTTTTTTAGTGGCCAGTTTTCTTTTCTCCTCCTTTAAGGACTCTCCTGTGAGACAACAGTGGGTAGTGGGATGAGAGAGGCCACTCTGAAGTCCCAGGTTCCTGCCTCCAGCTCAGCGGACAGCTTTGCCACATTTAAAGCAAGTTCCTACTTGTTTCTCATCATCTTCTATGGAGGAGATGGGGCACTGCCAGGAGTTGGTTCGTCTCTTGATCACAAAAAACTTTTTTACTCCTTTTTTGATACAGTTAATCTATGTGTAGGCTTGGATGTCCTGAAACTTTCTCTGTAGACCAGGCTGGCCTTGCACTCATTGAGATTTGCCTGCCTCTGCCTCCCAACTACTGGGATTAAAGGTGTGTGCCACCACTGGGTGGCTACAAAAAGTTTTTTTATTAAACATTTTAAATAGCATAATCTGCAGATCTCCGTAGACTTTAAGGACCATCTATTTATTAAGTATACCTGTCTGGCAGTTTGGTACTAACCAGTTAGCAAAGATGTAAGTAGTTAGATATACATATTAAATCTGCTTTTGTTAATCTGAATAGACCTTTATAATCTTAAAATTTTTATCATCAAACAGTATATTCTGAATGAGTTAATCACATAAACAGCGTGGTGTAGCAAATATAATCTTAAATTTCTATCATCATACAAAAGTCTATACCAATCCAAAACATTTCAGACTTGTTGCCTCCTTATTCTAAAAGAAGATACAGTGATAATCAGAGAGATTATTAAGGACTAAGAAGTTCTATAACTCTTGCTTTTCATCATGTGGTCATCTTAAGATTTTGAAGTCATATGGCATGTACTCTTTAACCTCAGTAAAGATGGTTGTTAGCTATTGGTCACTTACATCCTGATGAGGTCACCAGCCAAGATGGAGGAAAGTCACATGACTGCTATTAAAAACATCTGTTTTCCTAGTAGCTCTATCTATCTATCTATCTATCTATCTATCTATCTATCTATCTATCTATCTATCTATCGCCAATAAAGACTCAGAAGTCAGATATTGGGGTGAAAACCCGATAGATCAAAGAAGTGGAGGAGGAGCGACCAGCTGACCTTGCCTTTTTGTACCAGAGACCTAGCGAGTGAGTATCTCTCCACATGTCCTAGACCAAAAAGACTGGGAATCTCTAAGCCCCTCTCTACTCCTTCCTGAGTCTCTCTATCCCTCTTCCTGGGTCTTCCATATTTTCTAGGCTAATTTTTGTCAACTAGTTGCTGCCTTTGCCCCCTGACCCAAGTTTAATTTTATTAACACAACTTCGGAATTTCACAGTGTGATCATCAAATATCCTGCAACATCCATCTATCTATCTATCTATCTATCTATCTATCTATCTATCTATCATCGATCTATCTATCATCGATCTATCTATCATCGATCTATCTATCATCTATCTATCTATCTATCTATCATCTATCTATCTATCTATCTATCTATCTATCTATCTATCTATCATCTATCATCTATCTATATTTTTAAATGAAAGTTGAATCCAAGTTACATACACACATATAGAGTTGAGCCCAAATTATATATAAACATATAGAGTTGAATTGTATTTATACACACGTATAGAATTTTAATTATAACCTTTTATGAATTTAAAGCCAAACTTTGTTACAGATTATATAGATTTTTAAACCATAACAGATGAGCAACTTGCAAATCCTGAGATAAGATTTGACAGCATAATCTAAAGATTTTTTTGAGAGTAGAGTGCAGAGATCACAGTGATAAGAGATTTTTAAGAATGGGGAAGCAGGGGCTGGAGAGATGGCTCAGAAGTTAAGAGCATTGCCTGCTCTTCCAAAGGTCCTGAGTTCAATTCCCAGCAACCACATAGTGGCTCACAACCATCTGTAATGAGGTCTGGTGCCCTCTTCTGGCCTGCAGTCATACACACAGACAGAATATTGTATACATAATAATAAAAAAAATTAAAAAAAAAGAATGGGGAAGCAGAACCTTAGAGGTAAAAGATATTTGGACGTGAGAGCAGAGCAAGTTTAGATATAAGATATTTGGGGATCATCTGTTTGTGACAGTAGTAGTAGTAGTTAATGCTTTGTGAGAATTTAGAATCAGGTTTGCCAAATTTTAGCCATTGATTTGTACTGAGACCAAACAGCTGTAATAAAATCTGAGTCTGTGGAGGAAGAGAGAGAGGGAGGCAAAAGTGGAACACTGTGAGGGTGTGTTCCTCTAACTTCCGAGAGGGAGGTGTGAGTTGAAGTTGTAGGACTGCAAGTTGTAGCCACAGAGGGCCAGCAGAGAGCAGGAGAGGAGGGAGCTGTGCCCTTGGGACAGAGTTATGTGGAGGATACAGTGGGCTAGAGGCAGCAGCAGCTGAAGAATCAGACTCTAGAATGTGGAATCAAATTCACAAAGACCTTAGGAAGGTTAGATCATCAGAAGCTGCAGAGCTCCTGGGGCTGGCCTGCTTCTTTGACCCTCTTCCCAGTTTCTGGTAGCTCAGACTCTCATTTTGCAACAAACCTACATATCCATCAACCCCAACCTAAAGGCATGACATTTACACAGTGTGGGGAGGGAGACCACACAGAAACAAACAGGGCTTAAGTGAAGAAAGTGAAATAAAAATGAGGATTTTTTTTTTTAAAAAAAAAACCTTTCCCCATTGTGTGGTGGCATTTAGATTGATTAAGGGTTATTGAAACCAGATTTGTCTGGAGAGGAGTTCTTGGATGTTCTCCAAAAGACATCCCAAGGGGGAGTGAGGAGGTAGATGATGCAGTTCCCATAGGTGATGTGGAGAGAGAGGTCCAGAACCTGAAGTTTGAAGCATCGCAAGGACTCAGGGATGGCAAGTTGTAGTAGGAGCTGCGGGCCTGCTTTTCTTCCTGCCCGGCTTCCGCCCGGCTAGCTTTACACCAGAAATAACAACACACAAACTGTATTCTTTTAAACACTGCTTGGCCCATTAGCTCTAGCCCTTACTGGCTAATTCTGATATCCCGATCAACCCATCTCTAATAAACTGTGTAGCACTGGTCTTACCGGGAAAGATTCAGCATGTCTGACCTGGCTGCTTGCTTGTGCGTCTGCCCGGGAGAGGGGAGCATGGCCTCTCTGAGCTCACTTCCTCTTCCTCCCAGCATTCTGTTCTGTTTACTCCACCCACCTATGTTCCAACCAATAAAAAGGGCCAAGGCAGTTTCTTTATTTTTTAACCAATGATCTTCCTCCATCAGCAAGTTGAATAGTGGGTCATCACCTCACACAGTTCAAGGGTCAGGGCTCAAAACCTGAGGAGACGGGGAACCTGCTACCAGGACTTTTGAATGAAGTCAGAAAGTGAAAACTTGTGTTAAAAAAAATGAAGCTCCATTCAAAGGAAATAGTCAGAGGTGGAGACCTCTGCCTCCAAGTGTTAAGTATTTTTCTGACCAACAATGTAATAATCTCAATCAGACCAAATCAGACCAAATTAAAAGATTCCCTAGTTTAATGGGTGCCAGCGCTCCCAGATGGCCCCTGGGAAAGCACGGAGAGAAGAAAGGAGAACCAAAATGACCACTGGAGAGGAAAAAGGGGAGATCATGTGTTCATTCTCTGGGGGGCAATTTAAATAGCTTGTGGTCTTGACCCTCCCTTGGGAGGGGTCACTGTTTGGTGGACTTTCTTGGAGGTGGAGTTTGGACTGAGGCAATTCCCAGGGGAGGGAGCTTTGAAATGGAACTTTCCACTCAACATTTCAAGATGGATGCCAGGGGTCTGGGGTGAAGCCCCCAACTAAACACCAAGAGTACCAGAAACTCAGGGAAGCATTTATATTGACTCACCAAATGCTGATGATTGATGGAAGGCCAAGAGATTGGTGGATCAGAAGGTGGTTCTGTTGCAGGTGGAATTGGTGGTTAGGGTCCCAGTGTGGCTCAGACCACAGGACTGAAGAGCATTTCAGTCATCAGCACCATTGTTAGGATTAACCAGGGATAGGTCCCTTGGCAGTCTGGACCAAGGTATGTTGCATAGATCACACTACACAACAGATCTAACGCAAGATCTAACAGCAAGATCTAACAGATCTAACACAAGAGGTTCATTGCGTTAGAGGAGGGCTCCTTGTTGATTCCTGGCCACTGGGCTAGCTTAAACCCAAAATAATCACATAGAAACTGGTATTAATTAAAACACTAATTGGCCCATTAGCTCTAGCTTCTTATTGGCTAACTCTTACATATTAATTTAACCCATCTCCATTAATCTGTGTATTGCCACGTGGCACTGGCTTATCAGCAAAGTTTCAGCATGTCTGTCTCTGGCAGAGAGGCTCCATGGCTTCTTCCTGATTCTGCCTCTTTTCTCTCAGAATTCAGTTTAGTTTCCCCCACCTAGCTCTGTTACCCTATAGCTCTGCTATAGGCCCAAAGCAGTTCCTTTATTAACCAATGGTATTCACTGCATACAGAGGGGAATCCCATATCATCATTGTGTATGTATATCATGGGGAGTGAAAAGCCAAGTGGGGACATGAGATAGATAGATAGATAGATAGATATAGAGAGAGACAGAGAGAGAGACAGAGAGAGACACAGAGAGAGAAAGAGAGAGAGAGAGAGAGAGAGAGAGAGAGAGAGAGAGAGAGAGAGAGAGAGAGACTGGGAGACACAGAGAGAGAACCCTGATGTCCACAGGGACCTTTTAAAGGGTGCATGTGTTTCACAGGAAAATATGCAACTTGTGACAGTGGAAATGCTCTGTACCTGGAGGTGACAGGTGATGTTGTAAGCTGCTGGCACCCAGCCAGGTTGGTGGAGTGCCTGATTTACAATGCAAGGAGACACCATTAATGAGTTTTGTACTTAGAAGTGGTTGGATCTGGTCATCAGTTGTAAAGCTCACTCTGGCTTCTATGGAGAGGCTTGGAGGTGTTCAAGAGAGGACTAGGAAGGTAGGGAAACTATCAGCCACACATGACAAATTTTAGAGACAAGTAAGTCAGGGTGTGGAAGTGGAGAGAGGGCCAAGTCGAGATAGACTTTTGCTGTATCTATCTATCTATCTATCTATCTATCTATCTATCTATCTATCTATCTATCTATCTATCATCTATCTATCTATCTATCTATCTATCTATCTATCTATCTATCTATCTATCTATCTATCTATCTATCTATCTATCTATCTATTTGGTGGGGGTAGAATTAACCCCAACTTCTTTATTCATAAATGACATTAGTTCAGAACTTCTTGCCTGTGGAGCAGACGTGCTGCCTTCAAGTGACAATATCCAGATCTTTGAGATAAATTTTCAAGGGACTGTTGATAGAGGTTAATTTTATGTTCTTTTCAAAAGTAACAGATGGCTTATGGATTAAGAGCAGGTGCTAATCTTCCAGAGGACTGGGTTTTTCTTCCAGCACTCACATGACAGTTCACAACCATCTGTAACCCCAGTTACAGGGAATTTGATTTCCTGATTTCCTTTTCTGGCTCCTACGGGTACCAGGCATGCCCATGGTACACAGACATATATGTGGAAATAAACACCCATGCACATAAAATAAAAATAAATTGATCTTGGGAGGCTAAGGCAGATGGATCATTGTGAGTTTGAAGCCAGCCTGATCTACATAGTGAGTTCCAGGACAGCCATGAATGAGTTCCAGTCAAAAAAAAAAAAAAAGTGACAAAGCGGTTTTAAAGCCATTCTGAGTTGCTGATGTTAGGCCCCTGGGCCATAGCTCTCTGAGCAGGAATGAGATATCTGTGAACATGTTTAGGATTCTTCCTGAGAAATAGGAAGGAGCCTAGAGCAGTGGCCAAGAGCACAAAATTATGTGGTAGAAACTTCCAGCTGTGCCCCACCCCAATCTTATAAAAGCCATGTATTTCCTGTATTCAGTGTTTGGGTTGGAAGCGTCACCCCAGCTCCTGGCAGTCATCCTTGGGGCATCAGTGGGGTGCCAATGGACCACCAATGGAGCAAAAAGCTCCATCTCAGGACCCCTCCCTCTGGGAGTTGCTTTGGGCTGGATTCCACTTCCAGGAAAGCACAGCAAACACTGACCCCTCCCCAGGGAGGGTCAGGACCACTCCCACAGGCTATTAGGCTCGTGCCAGAAAAAGGAAAGAGAAACATGTGTTCTCTGGGGTTTGTGTGGGCTTCTCTTCTTCGTCTTTTCCCACCATGCTCCTGTGCCACCCGGGAGTGCTGCAGTTATTAAATGTGGGCATCTTTGATTTGGTCTAATTTGGTCTGATTGGAATTGTTTGAGTTGGTGGAGAGGCTCATCTTAAGATTTCTCTGCAAATTCAGTTGCCACCTGTCATCCCTCTCTTGCAGCTATCCGGCTTTCTCTCACATAAAACTCCTTAAGGAAGATCCTTTTGTGGTTTTCAAGGGAAGTCTCTGTAAGGCTTTGCTAAGCTGCTTTTGATACATCAGTGTTACTTTCTCATGTTCTTGGACTTGGTGCCCTTTCTCTCTACGATCCTCATTCCCCAAGGGCAGTTACGTGTTCTTTCCTCTCCCACTGCAGCTGGGTCATGCTGCTCTTTACAAGGATATTTAGTAGCAATCTTGGTTCTGATTTGTGACATTTGTTTTAGACACAGACATTCAACCTCCAGATAGAAGTGTTACCTGGTAGGGTTGAAGTTATTTAAAGGAACCTCAAGTCCTGGCTAAGGGACTAGTGAAACAATGACCCCAAAGAAACTGATATTTTCCTGGAAATCCCATGCTGGGAGAAGAGAAAGCCTAAGGCCTGCACCAGCCAGTAGGGAACCTTAGATTGTCAGATCACCTGCAGGAGATCAGAGCACAGATAATGGAGGGAGAGACCACATAGCACTGCCAAGCTATGCATAGCTCTGTAGCTATAGCAACAATTTAAACCTTCACTTCATGACTCCAAAGATGGATTTGAGGAGTCAATGAATCTTTGTCCTTCTTTCTAATGTGCCTCATTAAATAAATTCTCGTTTTTTTCTGATGTTCACCATTATTTGACTTTTAATTGGCTTATGGAGGATGGGCGGGCAAACCTGGCTTATTGGGGTATAGGCTGTAACCCCACACCCTGTAACAAGACCTCCTATGCTCTTTGATGGAAAGAATTAGTACTAGGTCTCAAACTAACTGAGATGCCTACCTGGTACAGAATCCTGGTTCCTCAGCACTTCTCACCCCACCCCTACCTGGTACAGAATCCTGGTTCCTCAGCACTTCTTACCCCACCCCTACCTGGTACAGAATCCTGGTTCCTCAGCACTTCTCACCCCACCCCTACCTGGTACAGAATCCTGGTTCCTCAGCACTTCTCACCCCACCCCTACCTGGTACAGAATCCTGATTCCTCAGCACTTCTCATCCCACCCCTACCTGGTACAGAATCCTGGTTCCTCAGCACTTCTCACCCCACCCCTACCTGGTACAGAATCCTGGTTCCTCAGCACTTCTCACCCCACCCCTACCTGGTACAGAATCCTGGTTCCTCAGCACTTCTCACCCCATCCCTACCTGGTACAGAATCCTGGTTCCTCAGCACTTCTCACCCCACCCCTACCTGGTACAGAATCCTGGTTGCTCAGCACTTCTCACCCCACCCCTACCTGGTACAGAATCCTGGTTCCTCAGCACTTCTCACCCCACCCCTACCTGGTACAGAATCCTGGTTCCTCGGCACTTCTCACCCCACCCCTACCTGGTACAGAATCCTGGTTCCTCAGCACTTCTCACCCCACCCCTACCTGGTACAGAATCCTGGTTCCTCAGCACTTCTCACCCCACCCCTACCTGGTACAGAATCCTGGTTCCTCAGCACTTCTCACCCCACCCCTACCAGGTACAGAATCCTGGTTCCTCAGCACTTCTCACCCCACCCCTACCAGGTACAGAATCCTGGTTCCTCCACACTTCTCACCCCACCCCTACCTGGTACAGAATCCTGGTTCCTCAGCACTTCTCACCCCACCCCTACCTGGTACAGAATCCTGGTTCCTCAGCACTTCTCACCCCACCCCTACCTGGTACAGAATCCTGGTTGCTCAGCACTTCTCACCCCACCCCTACCTGGTACAGAATCCTGGTTCCTCAGCACTTCTCACCCCACCCCTACCTGGTACAGAATCCTGGTTCCTCGGCACTTCTCACCCCACCCCTACCTGGTACAGAATCCTGGTTCCTCAGCACTTCTCACCCTACCCCTACCTGGTACAGAATCCTGGTTCCTCAGCACTTCTCACCCCACCCCTACCTGGTACAGAATCCTGGTTCCTCCACACTTCTCACCCCACCCCTACCTGGTACAGAATCCTGGTTCCTCCACACTTCTCACCCCACCCCTACCTGGTACAGAATCCTGGTTCCTCAGCACTTCTCACCCCACCCCTACCTGGTACAGAATCCTGGTTCCTCAGCACTTCTCACCCCACCCCTACCTGGTACAGAATCCTGGTTCCTCAGCACTTCTCACCCCACTCCTCATCCTAGACTTTCTACCCCAGGGACTGGGATGGGTTTCTCTTACCCCCAGTTTCTCTAATTCCTATATAACTTAGTCATTTTGTCTGCACCAACCATTTGCCTCTTGGCTCCTGGCTCTTCCCTCCCCGTTTTCCTTACATGGCCCAGCTCAGTCTGTTGGACATGTTCACTCTGGTCTCTTCTAGATGTCTCTGACTCTGCCTGTGCTCTCCCTTAATCTATAATGAAAACCTCAACCCCTTAGGAGCAGTCATGTCCTCCTTTTATTTCTTTTCTTTTTCATTCTATTGGTATATGAAATGGCTATATAAAAACAATCTATAAAATAGGTATACAAAGATTCAACACAATCTCCATAAAAAATTCCAATGCCATTCATCACAGAGCTATAAAAAAAGCTTTAGAATTCATGGAGAAGCAAAAATGACCCCAGATAGCCAAGCAACACTGATCAAAAAGAGTAATTCTGGAGGTATGACTGTGAAAGATTTCAGTACCACTACATTGGGTCTCTCCAACAATGTAATACTTCACATAAGGTCAAATTATTAAGTCCATGTTTAATCTGAGCAAAACATTTCCAGGTGGTCCCAGGGGAAGAAGAAGAACCACGAGGAGGGGGTTTTAAATGCCCTCCAGGGGTGGAGTCTCCCGTGCTTTCTCAGGGACAGAGTCTGGAATGGGAGGAGCAGGGCTGAGTGGAGCTTCCCAACAACTGTATGTTGCAGTATTAATGTGGGAAGTTCTTCGGTATATGTGTTGCTTTTATTGGTTAATGAATAAAGAATCTACCTTGGACAGTAATAGGGCCGAGTAGAGCTAGGCAGGGAAAACTAAACTGAATGCTGGGAGGAAGAAGGTGGAGTCAAAGAGAAGCCGTGTCATCCTGACAGATGCTGGATGGAACCTTGCTGGTAAGCCACAGCCATGTGGAGATACACAAATTAATAGAAATGGGTCAAATTAATGTGTAAGAGCTAGCCAATAAGAAGTTAGAGCTAATAGGCCAAGCAGTAGCTTAATATAGTTTCTGTGTGATTATTTTGGGAGTCTGGGCAGCCGGGAAATGAACAAGCAGCCTCTTACTACAAATTGGCACATCAGTGTGGTCAACTATATGCACATAAAACCTGAGAAAGCTTAAAAAGGAATCATAGACACAAAAAAACAGAGTTAAGCATGACTTTTGGTAGCGGTATTTTCACAAGTGGGTTCTGTCTGCTAGAAGCAAGCAGAGGCATGATTCCTTTAAGAGAGATCTTCCTGATTCAGCAGTAGCAACCCCCCCCCCCAAACAAACAAACAAATGCCTGCGGTGTTATGAAATGACAGCTTCCTGGGTCATGTTGCCAGCACGAACTCTGGCTCTTTCAGGAGGTTGAGCATTTAAATGGGGTTTGTGGGTAGTACGCTGCAAGTTACTTGGTGGCAATATGGGCCAACTGGTTATCAGAGTTGAAGTGGTGAGGATGACTTCCACGCAGCAGTCTCAGAAGTAGTGAATGGACCTCTGCCATGATGGACTAGGTGGAGCCAAAAGGCAAAGCAGCCTTAGTCCTAGCCAAGCTGCTTTAGCATTTTAAGAAGTGTTCCTAGTCAGATACACAATAGTTACAGATACACAATACAGACAGATTCAGATAAAAAGACCTCTAAATGGGTCACAGTGTTGGATAAATGTATGTAGGCTTGGGAGAGAGAAGAAAAACAGTATAGAGAGTTATAAAAGAAAGTAAATGGTTTATAAAAAAAGCAAAGTCTTTGAAGAGGCAGAGTACATACAGTCATAGATTAAAGGAGTAAAGATAATAAAATAAACATTAAGGAGTAATAGAGTAAAAACAAATAGGCCATGTAATGATGGAATATACACAGAGAGTCTGGATTATGTATATTATTGTACATTATTTAAATTTTTTGACTGTTAAGGAGCTAAGTACAGAGAGATATTTCATTGTGCAGACTGCTAAACTAAACCAACACATACACTCTAAAGGTATCTTGACTTCAAAATTTGGGTCTAAGAATATGTTGCTTTGGAAAAGAGGCTCTTCTTTTGTTTCCACAGAGGATGAGAACCTGTGGAATCCTTCCAGACTAATATGGTTTGATGAATCAAGGCTCCCTCAAAGGTTGCTGTAACCCCCCCAAATTACTTTGCCCAACAAAAAAAATCAGGAAGCAGGCCGGGCAGTGGTGGTGCACGCCTTTAATCCCAGCACTCGGGAGGCAGAGGCAGGCGGATCTCTGTGAGTTCGAGGCCAGCCTGGTCTACAGAGTGAGTTCCAGGACAGGCTCCAAAGCTACAGAGAAACTCTGTCTCGAACAACCAAAAAAAAAATCAGGAAGCAGTTTCGAGAGAACTATGCCCAAGTTCCTTAAATGATTGTTTATAAATGTTTGTTTATATTTAAAGGGGGATATGCTATAGAGATTTGCATTGGTATGGATCTTGGTTTATTGGTACAGATTTAAGGTCAATTTTGTTATATGTATATTTCTGCTCTTGATTAAGGTATTGTGTTTGTGCAGCTCATTTAAAAATGTAAAGTATAATTAAGAAATATAGGTTAATAGATAATCATCTATAATAGTCAAGCTTGTAGTCTTGTAAGCTAGATTTTTCTAGACGTATAGAGATATATTTCAGTTAGATAGGAATTCTTCAAATCCTTCAGAGACCTTCAGAATATGGCATTTAAAATGTTTTAGAAACTTAGACTTTTCATGACTTTTCTGCTTCAGGCAGCTCCAATTACTTCAAGAGGAAGATGGGCATTGTAGAGTCTCCTCATGGAGTTTGCTAGCCATTTGGGCAAGGAACTGCTTGATGAACTGGACATCCAGGACCTACAGAGAAATGACTGCTGAACTTGCCTAAAGGTGAAATGATCCTTCAGGGTTCCTACTTCATGAAAGAGTCTGTCAGACATTCTGCAGAAGAAAGTGACTGACAAAATGCCAATATATGTGGAACTGTCTTTGAAATTTCCTGTTTCATGTAAAAGTCTGCTGGATATTATGGGCCAGTAGGCTGAAGATGGATGCCTGCAACATTACAGAAGAACTTTGGGTAACTATTCAGGCAGCAAGATGTCTCTGTCAATTCTAGAGTTTTGGAAGTTGCTTACAATGCACTTCCTGTCTACTTAGGTAATATTATATCCTTCTGTTGTCTTTGATGGAGTTAAAGAATAGATAGTTATGGTAAAAGATAAAGTAGATATAAATATTATAACTGTAATTCTTGCCATTAATTTTTGATACCTGTTTTGTTATATGTAATTTTACTATGTTAAATTTAAAACCTTCCTTTTTATTTAGACAGAAAAAGGGGAGATGATGTGGGAGCTCCTCTTGTATATGTGCTGCTTTTATTGGTTAATGAATAAAGAATCTGTCTTGGCTAGTGATAGGGCAGAGAAGAACTAGGTGGGGAAAACTAAACTGAATGCTGGGAGAAAAAGAGTGGAGTCAGGAGAAACCATGTAGCCCCACCAGAGACAGATGCTGGATGGAACATTGCCAGTAAGCCACAACTATGTGGCTATACACAGATTAATAAACATGGGTTAAATTAATATGTAAGAGCTAGTCAATAAGAATCCAGAGCTAATAGGCCAACTGGTGATTTAATTAATATAGATTTTGTGTGATTATTTCGAGAATCCAGGTGGCCGGGAAATGTACAAGTGGCCTCCTACTACAGTGTGACCTTTTTCCTCCAGGTACAACATGAGCTTCATTTTGGAGGGCAGAGTCTGGTAGCCTAGAAGCCTTGACAACTAACTGAGTAATAGCAATGGAGCATTTAGCAGAGGACCACAATTTGCAAGTCATCAGGGATGATACTGGATTATATAGAAAGCAGAAGGTTGACTTAAAAGGGGGCTCCATAATGCATGTGGTCATTATCCATGATGGGGTGGGACTTGGCATTTTGGAATCACCCACACTTCTATAAGAAACCTCTCAACTATGTTCAGTAAATGTACCCAATAAACTCATTGGACTGTTGTAGGTCATATTCTGGTCTGTTGCTGTTGCTATATCTGGGATGAATAGGCATTTGGTTACATCTCCCCAGGAAAAGTTAATGCAGTAGTACACCTGATTTCAAGTTATAGTACAGAGCCATAGCAAATGGAAACAAATACAGAGATCAGTGGGATAGAAAAGAAGAACCAGACCTGAACCCATACAGCTATAGCCATATGATTTTTGACAAGGATGCTGTCATGAGCATACAATGTCAGAGACATAGAACACAGTTGTATCTTTATATGGTGCTAGAATTTATTGAAAAACAATGAGTTTACAAGGTTTTTATTGACAGCAATTCATCAGATAATCCTGCCTACATTGGTAATATGGTCAAGGCAAGTGCAGTTTTTTTTATTTCAATCTTTGATGGAGGAAGGTCATTGGTTAAAAAATAAAGAAACTGCTTGCCTGGCCCTCATAGGTTAAAACATAGGTGGGAGGAGTAAACAGAACAGAATGCTGGGAGGAAGAGGAAGTGATCTCAGAGATGCCATGCTCCCCTCTCCTGGGCAGAAACGATAGCTCTGCTCTCTGAGGCAGACACGATCAAGCTCCAGTCCAGGATGGACATAGGCTAGAATCTTCCTGGTAAGTGCACCTTGGTGCTACACACTTTATTAGAAATGGGCTAGTCCAGGTGCGAGAGTTAGCCAAGAAGAGGCTAGATATAATGGGCCAAGCAGTGTTTAAAAGAATACAATTTGTGTGCTGTTATTTCGGGTAAAGCTAGCCGGTGGCAGGAGCTGGGTGGCGGAATGCAACCCGCAGCACCCCACAACAAATCTTTTTTTTTCCCCACAACAAATCTAATTACTAATATTAGCCTTTATACCATGCATCATACAGCAAGCACTTATATTTCTCTATATATGCATATATGTTGCTTATAAGGTGAATATGCATTATAGAGGCTGTGATGGCTATTCTTGGTTGTTAACTATATCTGAATTTGTGAAGACCCAAATAGAGAGCATTTCTATGAGACATTTTTGCTTGATTTGAATTAGAAATAGATCCACTTCTAATCTGGATCTTTGAGATAGGAAGGCAAGCCCTTAATCCGTTATCTATTGAATTGGGAAAACCTACCTTTAACCTGGCCACACCTTCTACTGGAAACCTATCTAAAGACACAGAAGAAGGAAGCTTTTGCTCTTTGCCTTCTTGTTCTCATCTTGCTATCATAGCAAGTCCATTCCTTCACTGGTGTTAGAGCCTACTTCTTTGGAATTCCAGCATATGCTGAAGACTATCAGAGACATTCAGCCTTGTGGACTGAGTAACTATTGAATTCCTGGACTTTCTGTTCATAGTCAGACATTGTTGGATTAGCTGGACTGCAGCCTGTAAGTCATTCCAATAAACTCCATATATATATATGGAGTTTATTGGAATGAATATATATGTTCTGCTACTCTAGAGAATTATGACTAATATAGAGGGGCTAGGGTTGAGTTCAAAGGGTTTCAGAAGTGGTTGATGGAAATGTTAATGTAATCTGTATAGATAAGGAACCCAAGTCTAGTGGTAGGATGGAGCTGTTGCTGGGGTTGAGTTCCAGCTGAAGTAGAGGCTTGGAGAAAAAGAACCCACAAACACCACTTTACTGAACCTGTATAATCACCAATCATTCTCAATATTCATCCTCATACACAAAGATAAAAGAGACTTCTTTTTGCAATTGTTGGAGACCATCATGGAAAAACACAACCAATCAAAAGGCAGAGTTATGGAGCCCCAGTTCCTATTTTATAGCTATATCTACAAAGCAACCTCCTGCACCTAAGACTTAGAGGACATTTTGGAGGGGGATGAGTTTTGTAGAAAGATTATGAATGCCAGAGGAATCAGGGATTTTGCTGTGAGACCATGTCTCCTAGTAACATCAGTACTAGGAGTACATGTCTCCTAGTAACACCTATAAAGTCTCACCAACTTGACCACCTAAGCATGAACTGAACCATGACAACAACAACAGACAATGCTAAAGTGGATGGGGGAAAGC
The DNA here is from genome assembly GCF_037038515.1 of Microtus pennsylvanicus. Lineage (NCBI taxonomy): Eukaryota > Metazoa > Chordata > Mammalia > Rodentia > Cricetidae > Microtus > Microtus pennsylvanicus. Next base: position 13,361,170 of record NC_134593.1, on the reverse strand, counting down.
CCACAAGGCCCCAAACCTACACAAGGAACTATAGCGACTAAGTAATGCTAAGAGTGGGAGAAAGAGTCTTCTCCAGGGAAGAGGGCACCAGTTGATTATATAATACCAAATGCTCAACCCAGTAAACATACATATGAGTAACATTATACAGACTAAGCAGGTTATATTTATATATGTACATACGTATTTGCATGTAACAACAATTTATGAAAAAAGAGGTCATGAATTTGAAAGAGAGCAAGGAGAGGCATATGGGAGGGTTTAGAGGGAGGAAAGGAAATGGGAGGAATAATATAATTATTTTATAATTTCAAAAATAAAAGACATAATAAACATGTAACTACTAAAACAATAAAGTTTTTTTTAATCTCAAAAGTAAAAAAAGAAAAAGTAGGACATACCCTGATCTAACAGATGCCAAAATGTTTCACAAATGGTATTGAAAAAAACTGGATGTGCAGATGGGTTTATGTCTCAGAGGTAGATCTGCACACACACACACACACACACACACACACACACACACACACACACAAATTACCTCCAATGTATCTGAAATTGTTGCAAGGAAAAGTAGGGTATGTACTTCAAGATACAGTCATAGACAAAGACTTTCTATGTAAGACTCTGTTCACTCAGAAAATAAGGCCAATCACTGCCAAATGGAATCTCATAAAGTAAAAAACTACTCACAGCAAAGGAAGTGGTTGGGTGAGAAGACAGGGTACAGAATGGAAGAAAATATTTTGGTGGCTATACATCTCACAGCTGATTAATAGCTAATATACACAAATTCCAAAGTAAGCAATAAGAAATCAAACAACACAATCAATAAATGGACAACAGTTCTCAAACGGACAAGAAGCTTATAAAAAATGCTCAACTCACTAGTTATCAGATAAATAAAAATCAAAACCACATTGAGATTCTAGCTCATGTCAGAATAGCAGTCATTAAGAAAACAAAAAATGCTGGCAAGGATGAAGAAAAAAAGGAACCATTATACATGATAAGGTTTTTTCATTTGGCCCACTAAACCTCTCTCCTGATGCAATAAGCCAATCAGACCAAATCAAACCAAATTAGAAGAACCCCAGGTTTAATGGATGCTAGTGCTCCCAGGTGGCCCCCAGGAAAACACGGAGAGGGGAAAAGGAGAACCAGAATGACCAGTAGAGAGGGAAAAGAGGAGACCACGTGTTCGTTCTGAGGTGGAGGGGGGGCAGTTTAAATAGCCTGTGGAAGTGGTCTTGACCTTCCTTGGGGAGGGGTCACCATTTGACTGGCTTTCTTGGAGGTGGAGTTTGGATTGAGGCAACTCCCAGGGGAGGTGACTTGAAATGGAGTTCTCTGGCCAACATTCCAAAATGGATCACAGGGACTGGGGTGAAGCCCCCAACTAAACATTACAGACTCTTAGTATAAAGGGGTATTAGGGAGCTGAGGTGATACTTCCAACCAAACAATACTGTGCTAGTGAGATTGTGAACTAGTCCAGCCACCATGGACTATACTGAGACGTTTCTCAGGAACTAAAAAGAAATCTATATATGAACATTTGTGGATATTTTCCTAAAACACTCCAAGTCAACATATCATAGAGCTACTTGCACATCAATGTTTATTCCAGTAATATCCACAACAGTTAAGTATGGAACCAGTCTAGGTGTCTAACAACAGAAAAGTGGAATATATATATATTTAAATTTATTTTTATATGTTTATACTTATACATGTCAATATTTACTTTAATATTTATATATCCATATATTTTATATTGCAACACATCATATTATATTTACTTATATATCAATATAGAAATATATATTTTTTCAGTAATAAAGAAGAGTGTGATTATATCATTTGCAGGAAAATAGGTGCAACTAAAGATTATTATATTAAATTAATTAAGCCATTCTCAGGCAAAGGCATGTATTTTCTTGTTTGTGGTTCTAGATGTTATACACACACAGAAAATCATGTATGTATATGTGATATGGATGTAGAAGCAAAAATGTGTAGAGAAACAAAAGGAATAGGAGGAAGAGAGGAAAGAAGAGGATAGAGAGATGGTATAGAGAATACACCTAATATGCTACCTTTACTTGGACTGAAATGTTCTTCTGTACTATAACACCATGTACAATGAATATACACAATGACAACTTGAAAAATAATAGTAAAGCGTAGGGGACATGTAGGTCCTTGTGCTCACAGATAAGCACTAGAGAAACCAGAATTGTTAAACATGCAGGGTTAGGGGCTGGAGAGATGGCTCAGAGGGTAGAGCACTGACTGCTCTTCCAGAAGACCTGAGTTCAATTCCCAGCAACCACATGGTGGCTCACAACCATCTATGATGAGATCTGGTGCCCTCTTCTGGTGTGCAGACATACATGCAGACAGAATACTGTATATATAATAAATAAATATATCTTTAAAAAACATGCAGGGTTGTTTCCCTTAAGGCTGGAAGTGGAGGTGGTTAATAGCCTGGTGACCTCTGCACTATCTGTGTGGCCTGGTCACACCAGCCCCTCAGACTCTTGCCATGTACTTTGCTTACATTGAGTCTGCTTTAATCTGTAGATTAAATCTATAGATCTATAATCTATAGATGCAGTTAGTCTATTGAACCTATCTTTATAGATGTCACTTGTACTTTACAAAGTTTTGAAGTAATCATGTCTTAAGTTTTGCTGTGCATATGGGATTGAGTTAATTATAACCAGAAAACCTTTTTCAAATTGTGCTATCCTTAAATATGCCTAAATTAAATTGTCCATTGTCATACTCTTGAAGTTCCAACCAACACTGGATACTGAGTAGTGTTGAACTGAATTTCCTTCTTGCCTCTGCTAGATCAACACTCAACTGGCTGTGGTGTTTAAAGATACCCTCAAGCTCCCAACAAAGCACCTGGGAATAAACCTAACCAAGAAAGCAAAAGACTTCTACAATGAAAACAATGAAGAATGTAACTGAAGAAGATACCAGACAATAGAAAGACTTCATATGTTCATGGAACCGCAGAATTAATAGTACAAAAATGGCCACGTTACCAAAAAACATCTCACAGATCCAGTGTAATTCCTATCAAAATCCTGATGCTATTCTTCATAGAATTAGAAAATAAATCCTAAAATTCACTCAGAAACCCTGAAAGATTCAAAATACCCAAACTAATCCTAAGAGGAAGAACAATGCTGAAGACATCACATTACTTGGTTTCAAATTATACATAGAGCCATACTAACAAAAACATCATGGTACTAGCACAAAAGTAGATACATATATCAATCTAACAGGATAAGGAAGCTGTCAGGGACAAGAACCTAATCTGACGAAGATATTGACAACATTCGTTGTAGGAAAGACAGCCTCTTAACAGCTGGTGCTGGGAAACTGGGCACTGCTACGGCCCGCAGGACCAGACAGTCAAAAGTACAGCTGATACGTCCCTAGACTAACTCACAGGAGTACTTCAGTGCAGGAAACCCGATTTGCAAAGCTTCGGGAACACCTGTCTTCGGGAACACCTCCATAAACCCTTGTGACGCCATAGCGCCCCTCTTTTTCCATAGTGGGGTTCGTCCCCAAAACCTCAGCAGAGTATTAAATATTGAGCATATCTCTTCTGCACTGGCACCGGATGACATTTTCCCACACTGTGGGGCCCTGCTGTGGAAGTACTCACTCAGTCAAAGAAACCTTTGTCCTCATAGTCAAATCTACATGAAGCTAGCCCCTCCTCCCAAATTATCCTTTATGGCAGGACATCAGAAAAGGAGGGGAACCTTGCAAATAGACTACATAGAACCTCAAAAGATAGGCACGGAGTAGGAGAGACAGCATGTCTGCCCTTACTGGTAAGCAGGACCAGGTGGCCCTGAATTCTCTACCAGTCAACTCAGGATTGTGTAACCTACTAGCCCTTGCTCTATTCTAGCAATAATAATAATAATAATAATAATTCATTCTAGCAATAATAATAAGTTATTAATATTTTGTACTTACCTTTACCTCGGTTTTATCTGATACAAGATCTTAGTCTAGGAAATCAACTGTTTGTACCTTTACCCCTAGAGATACAGGAAAAAAAGCTTGAATCGCTAAACCAGCCCCAGAGAAAGAAATTCCTTCTCACCTGGGCGCCAGCAGGTACAGCACCCAGACACTTAGCCAGGGAATGGCAGTGGCAGTCTCTGGAGTTTACATAGCTGCAGCTTTCCAGTTTGATCTAGTGGTAAGAATTTCCCTCTAATTCAGCTAGTCAAAATGCCAATGCAAATCAAGCACCATCCGGGTAGCGCCCTCTGGTTGCCATGGTTACCACAAATGCTGTGTTCCCAGCTGCCCTGGAAGGAAGCAGAAGTACTCAGAGAGAAGCACTGCTGTGTTTTCTTCCCTTTTTTCTACATTTACTAATTACAAATTTCTACTTTAACTAGTCACACTTAAGAAATGTAGTTAGTACACAACCCCCGCCCCCTTTTCCTCTTCTTAGAATCTGTACTGATTTAAAGCTCCATCCTTAATTAATCCTCCCAGTAACTGCCAGAGAGCTTCACAGCCACACCCCCTCTGAGACATAGTAAACTAGCAGGTGCCTGCTTTGTCAGACTTATCCATTTTTGTGGCCCTGTAAAATGCATGCTTGGTGTCATTGCTTTTGCCTAAAGAATTGCTAATTGTGTCTGTATGCATAGATAAACTGAAAGCCTTGTGGGGAGCAAGAACTTTTTTTGAAGAATAAAGAGACCTGAGGAGGAAACATGTTTGACCTGATTTGTTTGTTCACTCCCAGCCCTTTTTTAGCCATTTCTCCCTGCACTCGTTCCCTCCGTTCCATCTCCCACACCACCTGATCCTCCTTACTCCCATCATCCCCCCCCCCCCCAGTCTGCCTGTAAAGTCTATTTCCCCTTTCCAGGGAGATCCATGTATCCCCACTAGACCTTTCTTCCACCTAGCGTCTCTGGGTCTATGTATTGTAGCTTGGTTATCATTTACCTAATGGTTAATATCCACTTAAATTATGGATAAATTATGGTGTGAATACACACCATATTTGTCTTTCTGGGTCTGGGTTACCTCACAGAATGATTTTCTTTCTTGTTCCATACATTTGCCTATGAATTTCATGATGCCACTTTTTTTAAACACCTGAGTAATATTCCATTGTGTAAATGTACCACATTTTGTTAGTCCATTCTTCTGTTATGGGACATCTATATTATTTTCAGTTTCTAGCTATTATGAATAAAGCCACAATGAATATGGTTGAACAAGTGTCCTTGTGGTAGGATAGTTCTTGAGATAGATCAAGTCCCAGTTTTCCGAGGAACAGCCATATTGATTTTCATAGAGGCTGTACAAGTGTGCATGCCTACCTGCAATGGAGGGGTGTTCCCCTTGCTCCACATCCTCGCCAGCAGGAGTTGTCACTTGTGTTGTTGGTCTTAGTCATTCTGACAGGTGTAAGATGGAATCTCAAAGCAGTTTTGATTTGCATTTCCCTGATTGCTAAGGATGCTGAATTTTTATTTAAGTGTTTTATTTTTTAGCCATTCTTCTACTAAGAATTCTCTGTTTAGATCTGTATACCATTTCTAAATTATTTTTTTAGTTTTTTGATGTCTAGTTTCTTGAGTTCTTTATATATTTTGGATATTAGTTCTATTGGATATGGAGTTGGTGAAATTCTTTTCCCATTCTGTAGGCTGCTGTTTTGTCCTATTGATGGTGTCCTTTGCTCTACAGAAGCTTTTCAGTTTCATGAGTTCCCATTTATTAATTGTCGATCTTAGTGCCTGCTATATCAGTGTTCTGTTCAGGAAGTTGTCTCCTGTGCCAATGTGTTCAAGGCTATTCCCCACTTTCTTTTATATCAGATTCAGTGTATCTGGTTTTATATGGTATTCATATTGGTATGTATATTGGTCTTTGATCCACTTGGATTTGAGTTTTGTGAAGGCTATAGATGGTGTGGGAAGTCCTTCTGTATAAGTCTTGCTTTTATTGGTTAATGAATAAAGAAGATGCTTTTGTTCAATGGCTTAGCAGTACAGAGATAGGCGGGAAAACTAAATGGAAAGCTGAGAGAAAGAAGGCGGAGTCAGGAGCCGCCATGGAGCCGCCAGATGAGAAAGACTCAAGCCATCAGCTGGAACCTTGCTGGTAGGCCACGGCCATTGTGTCAAATATAAAATAACAGAAATAGGTTAATTTAAGAGATAAGAGTGAGCTAGAAATATTCATAAGCTAATAGGCCAAGCAGTGACTTAATTAATACAGTTTTTGTGTGGTTATTTCAGGAATGAACAAGTAGCCTTCCTATAACATATAGATATGGATTTATTTGTATTCCTCTACATGAGACATCCAGTTAGGCCAACACCATTTGTTGAAGATGCTTTCTTTTGTTCCCATTGTGTATTTCTGGCTTCTTTATAAAAAATCAGGTACCCATAGGTGTGTGGGTTTATATATGGGTCTTCAGTTCAATTCCATTCATCAACCTGTCTGTTTTTATGCCAATACCATGCAGCTTTTATTATTATAGCTCTGTAGTGCAGTTGGAAGTAGAAGATGGAGTTACCTCTAAAATTTCTTTTATTATACAGGAATGTTTTAGCTGTCCTGGGCTTTTTTTTTTCCCATATGAAGTTGAGAATTGTTCTTTCAAGATCTGTAAAGAATTGTATTAGAATTTTGATGGAAATTGCATTGACTCTGTAGATTGCTGTTGGCAGGGTGGCCATTTTTACTGTGTTGATCCTACTGACCTAAGAGCATGGGAGATCTTTCCACCTTCTAATGTCTTCTTCAATTTCTTTCTTCAAGGACTTTAATTTTCTTTATCAAACAAGTCTTTCACTTGCTTGATTAGAGTTACCAAAATACCAAGATATTTTATATAATTTGGGGCTGTTGTGATTTCTTTCTCAGCCCATTTGTCACTTTTTTTTTGTTAATCATGTATCCATTCACTTCACTGAAAGTGTTTATCAGCTGGAGGTGTTCTCTAGTGAAAATTTTAGGGTCACTTATATACTATCATATCATTTGCAAATAATGATACTTGGATTTCTTTTTTGACTTCTTCCTTTCTGAGTTACATCTTCTTGATCACTTTAATTTCCTTGTTGCCCTGGTTAAAACTTCAAGTACTATATTGAATAGATATGGAAAGACCTTGTCTTTTTCCTGATTTTGGTGAAAAATGTTTAAATTAAAAATTTGATGTTGGTTATAGTCTTGCTGTAAGTTGCTTTATTATATTGAAGTATGTCCCTGGTATTCCTAATCTCTCTAGGACTTTTATTAGGAAGAGGTGTTGGATTTTTGTCAAAGGCCTTTTCTGCATCTAATGAGATAATCATGTGTTTTTGTTTTTTTTCAGTTTATTTATACAGGTGAATTACAGTGACAGAGATATGTTGAACCATCCCTGCATCTATGCGTTGAAGCCTACTTCATCATGGTGGATGGTCTTTTTGATGTGTTCTTGGACTTGGTTTGCAAGTATTTTGTTGAGTAATTTTTGCATAAGGGAAACTGGTCTGTAATTTTTTTTCTTTTTGTAGTTGAGGTATTAGGGTGACTGTGGCCTCATAAAAGGAGTTTAACAATTTTCTGCTGTTGTTTCTATTTTGTAGAATAATTTGGAAAGTAGTCTGCCTTTTTTTTTGGGAGAATTTTAATGACAGTTTCTATTTCCTTAGGAGTTATAGGTCTATTTAAATTATTTGTTTGCAATTTAACTTTGGTAAGTGGTATCTATCAAGAAAATAATCTATTTCTTTTAGATTTTCTAATTTTGTGGAGTTTTTAAAGTGTGTCCTTATGATTCTTTGGATTTCTTCAGGGTCTGTTGTTATGTCTCCCTTTTGATTCTGATTTTGTTAATTTAGATATTCTCTCTCTACCTTTTAGTTAGTTTGGATAAGGGTTTGTCTATCTTGTTGATTTCTCAAAGAACCAACTCCATTGATTCTTAGTATTGTTATCTTTGTTTCTACTTTATTGATTTCAGCCCTCAGTTTATTTGTTGTCATCTATTCTTCTTGGGTGTGCTTACGTCTTTTTCTTTTTGTTCTAGAACTATCAGATAGATGTGCCATTAAGTTGCTAGTATGACATCTCACCTTTTTTTTCTTGGTTTTTAGAGACAGAGTTTCTCTGTCAAACTCACAGAGATCCACCTGCCTCTGCCTCCTGAGTGCTGGGATTAAAGGCATGCACCACCACTGCCCGGCTATCCAATTTTTTTATGTATGTACCTAATGCTATGAACTTTCCTTCTTAGCATTGCTTTCGTTGTGTCCCATAAATTTGGGTATGCTGTGTATTCATTTTCACTGAATTCTAGAAAACCTTTAATTTTTTTATTTCTGTCTCGACCCATATTTCATTCAGTAGAGGGTTGTTTAGTTTTCGTGAGTTTGTAAGCTTTCTGTTCTTTCTGTTGTTGATATCCAGTTTTAATCTATTTAGTCTTATAGGGTTTTCTTGTATCTGTTAAGACTTGCTTTGTGACTGAGTATAAGTATGTGGTCAATTTTGGAGAAAGTTCCAGAGGTGCTGAGAAGAAGATATATTTTTTTGTGTTTGGTGAAGTGTTAGGTCTATGTGGTTTGTAACATCTGTTCGCTTCAGCATTTCTCTGTTTATATTTTGTCTGGATGACCTGTCTATTGGTGAAAGTGGGATACTGAAGTCTCCCACTATAAGTGTGTGCAGGTCAATATGTGATTTAAGCTGAATTGTGTTTCTTTTACAAACTTAGGTGCCTTTGTGTTTGGGGCATAGATGTTAAAAATTGAAATACCCTTGTTGTAATATGGGCGGCGGGGCTTTGCGGGCTAGATGTAGCCCATTCCTTAGCTTTCCAGCCTCATGGTTGAGGTACTGACTGCAAGGTCCCTGCCAGCCAGCGAGCTACAACAGACAACACTCAAGTCCTCTCTCGGTAGGTAGCCGGCCCTCCTGCCTCAAACAGTCAGAGTTTGCCCTGGCAGGATGGCCCAGAAAGCCGGCATTTTTAAACAGCGCAGCTTTTTTCCTGCTACGGCTAAAAACCGAAAAGCATGCATTCAGCTTTTCGTCAACACTGTTTAAGTGTTTCGTGGCAGGACCTCTTAATGAGCTGCAGGCTTTGCAGCTAAAGCTGAGTCAGGAAGCCTCTCTTAAATGAGGCACTTGCTTGCCTTTGGCAAGCAGAGTAGACCAGAGAAATTGTCACAATCAAGAAAACATGCTTTACTCTTTCCCAAGCTTTCTCAGGCTTTCTGTGGACTCAGTTAGCCACACGTCTGGGCGTCATTATGAAGGCGTAAGTCACAAACAATGCCACACCAATTTGGGATTATGATTAATAGGGTGATATTTATTTAAAGGGGAAAAAACTTACAGATCACTGTCCCAGGCAACAGCCCTCTACGCAATCAGGAGTCTAGTCGCCGGCGGAGCAGGAAGTGAAGAGAGAGAGGAGAGGGAAGTGGCTGCTTTTTTAAAGGGAGAGAGACCACGCCCCAATGGGCTGGTATCTCAGCGGCTATTGGCTGGAGGAGTGGGAGGACCTCCCGCAACATACCCTTTGGGTAGATTTTCCTTTGATGAATATATAGTGTCCTTCCCCATCTCTTTTGATTAATTTTTGTTTGAAGTCTATTTTGTTACATATTAAAATGGCTACACCAGCTTGTTTCTTAGGTGCATTTTCTTGGAATATCTTTTTCCAACCTTTTACCCTGAGGTAGTGTCTATCCTTGTTGTTAAGGTATGTTTCTTATATGCAGCAGAAGGATGGATCCTGTTTTCATATCTGTTCTGCTAGTCTGTGTCTTTTTATTGGAAAACTGAGACCACTGATATTGAGAGGTATAAATGACCAATGATTATTGATTCCCATTATTTTGCTGTTGTTGGTGGTGTGTGTGTCTGCTGTGGGACAATGGTTTTACCCTGTAAAGATTTGTTTCTTGTACTTGTTTAATAAAATGCTGATTGGCCAGTAGCCAGGCAGGAAGTAGAAGCGGGATAATAAGAATTCTGGGAAGAGGAAAGTTTAGTCTCCAGTTGTGACCCAGATGCAGAGGAAGCAAGATGTGACTGCCTCACTGAATAAGGTACTGAACCACATAGCTAACACAGATAAGAATAATGGGCTAATATAAGTTATAAGAGTTAATAAGAAGTCTGAGCCAATGGGCCAATTACTTTATAACTAATGTAGAGCTTTGGATGTTTATTTGGGACTAAACTGCCGTGGGTGGCGTAGCTAATATAGAGGGACCGGGTAGGACAGAAAACCCCGGTCAACATCTGTCTCTGTGTGTGTGCGCGCGAATGTACTTCCCTTCTTCTGGTTTTGCTGGTGTAAGATCATTTATCCCATGTGTTTATTATAGGTGTAGTTAACCTCTTTAGGTTGAAATTTTCTTAGCACTTTCTGTAGGGCAGGATTTGTAGATATTATTTAAATTTGACTTTATCATGGAATATCTTTTCTCCCCATTTATGACAATTGAAAGTTTTGCTGGGTTTAGTAGTCTGAGTTGGCATCTGTGGTCTCTTAATGTCTGTAGTACATTTGTCCAGCTTTTAGGGCCTCCATTGAGAACTCAGGTGTAATCCTAACAGGTCTGCCTTTATGTTGTCTTCTTTTCACTTTTTTTGAATCTATAATTATGACTGTGCCCAATTTTACATAAGAGTTCTTCATAAGGTAAACAAAAATATTTTTTTAATGAGGTGAACACTGCAGTAAAAGCAAGCAATGACAAAGCATGAGTTATTTACAGAAAAAGATAAAAGAAACAAATATGATCAATAAAGATATTTTTTTTAGGTCCCATGAAATGGGTCAGCACATAAAGATATTTGCTGCCAAGCCTGATAACTTGAGTTTGATCCCTAGAATCTACGTGGTAGAACAGAACCGGCTCTTGCAACTTGTTGTCTGACCTCCAAACATGTCACTGCATAAATAAGTAGATGTAAATAAATAAATGTAATCTTAAGACCTTGGGAACATTTTTACAAGGACAGGAAAAGAAAGGAAAGAAAGGAAAACGCTTAATTTCCCTGTCACTGGATTTCACTGTGGAGCTCTGGGCTTTGTGAGCTCTGCGGAAATAATTCAGATGAACACACAAAGCATAGACTAGAAGATAATTTGAGTTCATTACAAAGTAAAGTGAAGCACTCTGGAGGACTGAGAATGGAGTAATAGCCAACAGGACCATATAACACACTCAAAGCTTAAGAGCAGAATAGCCAAGGGGACCATTGCCATCGGGCACACTCAGAGGGTCAGAGCAGGAAAATGGCCTGAGGGAACTCGGTGCCAACCTATATTTTATGTAGGCTTTGTAATATTTCTAAAGTTTCTAGAATAGAAACTTTATTTTCCTCAGAGGCATTTTCTTGTGCAGGTGATTGACAGGATCATTTGGATTGACCCTCAGGGCAGGATCGTTTGGATTGACTCTCTGGGAGGGGACAGTGCTATGCCTTTGTTCTTTAGCAGAAAGTTTCTTGCAAGATAATTGCATCATGACCTCGTAGGTAACTCAGGCTGTCATATCTCCATCCAGAGCCAGAGATAAGACTTCAACCCTATCCTTTTGATCAGTGACCAGAGAGTCCTGCAGTGGCAGTCTCTGATACACAACTAGCTACCAAATCAACTCCCTCAAGAGTTAAGACTCTAAAATCACTCAAGAAGTAGCCACTTCTGGATGACATGAGATGTAAAAGGGTTTAGGGTGACCATTCTTGTTGATTTTTAAGCCTCAGAGGATAATCAAGGAGACTCAGGAATATGGGGTTAAGAGTCCATAAGGCTGTCTGCAGGCAGATCAAAGGTAAGCAGAGGAAAAAAGGCCTAAAGAACAACAGGACGGAGGCAAGACAGAAAGACAGAAAAAGTATAGTGACATGGGAAGGAAGGCGTTGGGGACAATAGGTCCTTTGTCCCAGAGTCTCATCTGCCTAATCTGCTGAGAAACTTCAAATGTTCCTGCTAGTCCAGACTGCACGCACACATAGATGGAATATGTTTTCCAAAGACGTCTTTTGAAAAGAATAAATAAACTGTGCTTACTTAGGGCCAAAACAATGCACAACCTCACCCTTCTGGCACCCCTGCCCATTCCTCAGTCTGAATCACACTCCTCATAAATCCACCTTACAACTTGCTTTACAGACAGATGAACATTCTTTAACCTTGGTGTAAGTTTTACTCTTTGACTGATATTGGAAGAGGGGGGAATTCTCAGCAACCTTTACAGAGGTAGCTTGAGCACCACCAAAGTCTATAAATACTCCTTGAAGAGATACCTAAGTAAGATTCTGTCTTGAGACAGCCATCCCTTTGTTGGGCCCTGTCTTGTTCTTTCCTTGAACATCTCTCCTTCTGAGCCTAAGATCTATGTTTAAAGTGTCTGTTAGGCCTGTGGAGATGCTCTGTGAGCAAGAGCAATGGCTGTGGAAGCTTAAAGACCTGACTACGGGCATGGCTGTGCGTGAGCCTATAACCCCCATGCTGTAGATGCAGAGGGAGCGGGATCACTGGGGCTTGTGAATCCTACTCTAGTTGATTCTGTCCTTCAGAGGCATGTCGAAAGGGAAATGAGATTTAGAGTTGGCAAGTCTTGGGACAGCAAGTTTCTCATGGTTCAAGAAACTGACAAGGAAGATATTTGAGCCTGACCACCTTACTTGGATCTCACCCAGATAGTGGACCCCCCCCAGCAAAAGGTCTGAGAAGGACAGTTTTCAAGTGGGTGAGGTGGAAAATGCTTACAGGCAAATCTCCACTGCAGCAGCCACCGAGGAGCCCACAAATGAATGCCTCCACCCAGAGTTCTGTAACCTGACAGCCCAAAGGAGCAAAGACAGACAATAAAGAGCTGTAACATGATCATTTTAGGAAGGCTTGGGAGCTTCTTCTCCTTTGTTCTTTGCCTCCTTTAGAAGGAGCTAACTTTTAGGATGCCAAAGAGAAAGATGTTTGAAACTTAGATTGCTCACCATCAACCTTCACTCTAAAGTCCAGAAGGTTAGAGCCACAGCTCTAACCTTAGAGGGGAAAAGACTATACAATGAGTTTGAGATCAGAGAATTAAACTGAAGACTATTTAATTTTATTTTTATATTAGTTTTAAACTCAGCATGTGAAGCAATGGGTTTCACTGTGGCATTTTCATGTATCTGTATAACGATACTTTGTTCTAACCTGTTCCCTTTGCCCACTGCCTTCCCTCAGTGAGGACCATTTTAAGCTAAACAAGACAGAGTCTTAGAGCACATTTGAGAACCCAGGATGTTTAGACATAGCTACACACTGAGAGGTAGCTGTTACCATGGATCAGTAGCCTATTGGACAGAGAGGATTTATGTGGCTCAACTGAGGAGTCACTGAGGAGTCACGGGGGTAAAGGAAAGCAATTTCACGACGGTTGCAACAGAATGGTGTCCCTCAAGGTCCATGTATTGAAAGTGTCTCTTCAGCATTCCCATTTAACTTGGTGTAGTCGGAGAGAGTTCATCTGGGGCTGCAGAAACTTTCTCTCTACCAATTTAAATAAAAAGGTAGGAGAAGGAGATAGAGATAGAGGGAAGAAGGGAGGAAGGGAGAGAGAAGGGGGAAGGAGAGGGGAGGGGAGGGGAGAGAGAACCCAGAGTTGGTGTTTAAGTCAGCTGGGTTGCAAGTTTGGGAATGAGAAGAATTCTCTTTTTGCCTTGGAACTTGACTGGGTTGGGCTATCACAGGGGACTGGCTAATCCAGACATGGAAAGGCAAGCTGTTTTGTTACTGTCTCAAGAGACTTTAAACCTCAGTTCTCCCACCCCTCAGATTTTAAAGCTTCACCTAACAGTTTTCCCAACTGGGGAGGGAGTGAATCCATCAAGTCTTTGTTTTGGAGAGAGAGGAGATGCAGGAAATTCAGCCTAATGTTTAAGCATATCAATTTACCTACAGCCTCTTCTCTCTGTGTGTCTGCCTACCAGGGATCGATCTGATTCCTAGACAGCTAAGCCCTCAGAATGACCATCGTAGAGGCTGTAATTACCTCTCAATATCCTGGGTACTTTTTGATTTAACTCTGTCTCCACAAAGCAACTCCTCCCCCACCCCCCAGGAAGATGTAGTCATGTGACCAGGTATAGCCAATGGGATATAAATGTTGAGTGTAGTTCTAGAGAGAGGACCTTTGTATTGTTGTTGTTTGTAGTTCTAGGAATTGAACTTTGGCTCAATCACGAAACCTTATGGAGTGTCTTAGAGTGGTCAGTGTAACCACCCGTCAGATCACGAAGCTAAGAACGGTGGAGCATCAGTATAAATGGCTTCTAGGTTCTTAGTTATAAGCCTGCCATTCCAGCCCTAGAAACCTTCGACAAGAGAAAGAAATCAAAGTCTTTTATCCAAGAACTAATAACATGTACTTAAGCTCTTACTTGGTGTCTGCCATTTACAAACAGCAACAGCTAATCCTAGCATGATTTCCCAGGGAGCTCCAGGATAACAGGCAGGAGCACTGTCTCTGTTCCTGGGCACATACTCATCTCATCACCACTCACCTGGGTGCCCAGGGAAGCTTAGTGTTAGGTTTTTCTCTCTGCTCTCACCTTCAGCCCATCAGCAGGGTCTGTTGACAGCCTCCAAGACAAGCCGAATTACCATTCTTCTTCAGTTCTCTATGCAATAGCCTCTGAGGTCACCGCTCCACACCTATGCTTGCCCTTCACAGGCCAGTATTCAAGGGAAGTCAAAGGGTCCCAATTCACGTCACACTCTAGTGCAAAGCCCTTTGGCTTCTTCAGTCCCACCCAGACACAAATCCAAAACTTTTCAATATGGTGAGAACAAACTAAGACTAGTCTCTCAATTTCAAATTGCTATGAAATTCTGTCTTTTGACCATAGCACAGCCATTGCACTCACGAGCTCACAGCTGCAGTGGTTAAGTGCACACGATCAAGGCAGTAAACATTCCAGCATGGATGGGGAAGGGCTCATGAGTCTTAAGCCCTAGCTAAGACCGATTGGCAATTGAGGGCTGATTTTTCTTTAGGGAGTACAGACCCTGGTGATGCCCATGCTCTGGCTCACAGCCCCACACCCATTTAAATGTCACTAACTGGACTAAGTGGATTATAAAGGAGGAGGGGGAGGGTGATGATAAAGAGGATGAGGAGAGGGGGGTATGAAGGTGAGAGGAGCAAGCATTCAGGGAGGCCGAAGTGAATTGGAGGAGGGTATTGGTTTGATATGATCAAGATATCTTGTGCAATGTATAAATCTGTCAAAGAATAAATAAAAATTCAAAAAATAATTTCTTAATTTCAAAACTAAGAATAAACTATAATTATCAAGACAATGTGGTTTTAGCACAAAACAGGCTTGGGTCTGTTGAGTTGGCTCAGCAGGTAAGGGTAAACACTTGACTACCTGAATTCAAATCCTCAGTGCACACATGGGGGAAGGAGAGAACTCTGGCTTCTATAAGCAAGGCTCACACACAATAAATAACTAAATGTAATTTTAAAAATTAAAAAAAGAGACTCCAGGGGGCTGGAGAGATGGCTTAGAGGTTAAGAGCACTAGCTGCTCTCCCAGAGGTCCTGAGTTCAATTCCCAGCAATCACATGGTGGCTCATAACCATCTGTAATGAGATCTGGCACTGTATCCTGGAAAGTGTATATATAATAAATAAATAAATTTAAAAAAATAAAAAAGAGACTCCAGTGAAATAAAATGAGATTCAAGAGATTTGAAACTTCAGGTGTCTAGTTAATTGGCTTGATAAAGGTGCCAAAGCAATTAAATGGGACGACAGACTTTCATTTAAAGCCTTTTAGACAGGGCTAAGCTAAATGCTTAGCAAGAATGCCAGTAACCCCACTACTTAGATATGGTGAGGTGGGAGGCAGAGACAGGAGAATTATGGGATGCTTCAAGGCCAACTTCTAG
Organism: Microtus pennsylvanicus; assembly: GCF_037038515.1. NCBI lineage: Eukaryota > Metazoa > Chordata > Mammalia > Rodentia > Cricetidae > Microtus > Microtus pennsylvanicus. The sequence continues at coordinate 13,345,182 of NC_134593.1, read as the reverse complement.
ACAGAGTGGGTGGCAAAGACCAACAACCAGGCTTGACCTCTGACCTCCACATTCATGCCTCTACTGACATCCCCACATTAATGCACACACACACACACACACACACACACACACACACACACACACACACACAGAAAGAGGGTGACGGGGGGGGGACTTTAGCCCGGATGGTAGCTTAAATATGGAAATCAAATCTGTTCCACTAGAAATTCAAAGATTGGTTGTTGATGTGGGAAAGAGAGATCAGGGAGTATGAGCATTCTAACCCCAATGCCTCTCTAGAGTTTGTCTTCCACTGGGTTCCAGAATGCCAGGAGTAAATACCAGACAAATACCAGTGCTTATCTTCCACTGGAGTCTCCAGGTAGAATCCTTTTAGGAAACCTGACTAATTTAAGAGAAATGGCCCAGCCAGGTGTTGGTGGCGCTCACCTTTAATCCCGGTACTCAGAAGGCAGAGGCAGGCGGATCTGTGAGTTCGAGGCCAGCCTGGACTACAGAGAGAGGTTCCAGGACAGGCTCCAAAGCTATACAGAGAAACCCTGTCTCAAAAAACCAGAAAAGAAAAAAAAAAGAAGAGAGAGAGAGAGAGAGAGAGAGAGAGAGAGAGAGAGAGAGAGAGAGAGAATGTCCTTACTATACAGAAAGCAGATAATCCTCAAACAAAACACAGCCTCTAGATAGTCGCTAGAGAAGTCCACAGTTGACAACTGTGCTTTACAGTTTGCCTCCTTGTAGTCATGGCATTTGCAGATTGCTTTCACACTGAATGGCGCTGACAAGAATGAGCAAACAGGACGCTGACCGAGGATGGAGTTTGAAAGCTGAACTCCAACTTGTCCTGGAGCACTCACTAAGGAGGAACTGGCGTGTCATGACAGCACCTAAGCAGCCCTGTTGGGGAAGGGGGGGGTGAACAAATTCCCTAACATTTTATGAAGAAAATGCATAGATGTTGCTTGAAATAGATAAATAAAGCAACAATAATATAGATACACTCCTTAAGTATAGTATATGTAGGGGCTGGAAAGACGACTCTGAGGTTAAGAACACTGGCTGCTCTTGCAGAGGACCCAGATTCACATCTCAAAACCCACATGACAGCTCACAACCATCTGTGACTTCATTGCTGGAGGCTCCAACACACGCTTCTGGCCTCTGTGGATGACAGGCATGCAAGTGATGCACAAACAGACATGAGGGTGAAACACGCATACTCATAAAAAAATCAAATATTTTAAAAATGAATAGTAGATATAACCTTGGCATGGTGACGTGTGACTATAATCCTAGCACAAGGAAGGCAGGATTGCTTGTTGGAAGCCAGCCCGATCTGTACAGCAAGTTCAAGGTCAGCTACCTGAAGCCCTGTCTCAAACAACTAAGGGCTGATCATGTAACTCAGTGTTAGTATAAGCTGAGTTCAATAGCTGACCCTGAAAGAAAAGAACAATCCATATATAAACCCAATAGAAAGATAGAAAACACACATACTAAATGTAACAACAGACAAATAAACTAATTTGTATGGAGCATGAAACATTTATTAGGTATAAGACTAATGCCACTCAGAGAGAAAAGGTCACCATCTGGGAGACTTTTGACTTTAGCATCAACAATTTTCCCACTTTATCACATAGTTTATGAACCAAGACACTGGCCCTCAGAGTAGTTGAACATTTCCACATGTGTACTGAGAAAAGATCACTGACTTAAATTGTGTTTACATGGCAAAGTTCCTGCTGGTCTGATATGTATACTTGTACTCTTCGTGAATTTAATGTAAATATTTAAATGACACTAGCTGATGCTGCAAGAGCACTAATCTTCATTTGCAAACTCATGTGTGCACAAAATTTAATTTTCTAGGCATTTAAAAATCCAGCTTAATTTCCCTAGACACCCTATTAACCTGATAGTAGAAATTAAATCGCAATCAATTTCAAGCTCTCTCCCAGGACACCTGTGTTGCCATTAGAGTTGTGCTGATGTTCTGAGGGAGATGGGAGGGGTCAAAGAAGGCTCCAGGCTCCCTGCTCCTGCCCCCTCCCAGCCTTCCAGCCTGCCCAAAGTCATCCGTTCCCAGAGGGAAGTTCACAAGCTGTGTATCACCCTTGGTCTCAGCAGTGAGAACCCTTGTGGAGATCTCCTCCATCCCCTGCTGCTTTCACACCCCTCTGGGGCATTCCCGGCTGCGTTGCTTTATCTCTGTACTTTCCTGAGCAGCAGAAAGCTCTGACGCTTTCAAAGTTTCACTGGCCTAGAAACTGAGTACAATCTTCTTTCTCCACCGATGGCTGCTGTCTTCAACCTTCCAGATGTGAACTAAGGGCATTCCCTGTCCTCAGACCCACAGTGCTGTGTGGGATTCTCTCATCTCCCCTTCAGACTCAGCCTGGATGTGAGAACCTGCAGCTTAAATGTCCCTTACCTGGGGTTCACCAGCTCTAGATACCCTCTTTGTCAGTTTTCCCTTCTATGCAAAATCTGGGGAATAAATAAACCTTGCCATAGCTCCTTCTTCTCACCACCACAGCTGCCGCCGCCTCGCACTAGATTTGAACTGTACTCTCTATAGAATAAATGGGCCTAACAGACATTTGTAGAACATTGCCCCATTCAATGCTAAATTCTTCCTTCTCTATAGATTTGGATACAGGATAAATCATAAGGACAGACTATAGAGGGGCTAGAGACATGGCTCCACAGGTAAGGGTACTGGCTGTTCTTCTAAAAAAAAAAACTGGGTTCAATTTCTAGCACCCATATGGAAGCTCACAACTGCTTTTTAAGTCCCGTTCCAGAGGATCCATCCTCCTTTTGTGGCCTCCACAGGTCCCAGACACACAAGGGCAGGGAGCTGTAGAGTGTTCACACAGTAGAGGACAGTTGAGTTGTCTTGTCATTGGCAACAACATAAATTAGTTTGGAGGACTTTGTCTTTAAAAACTAGATTGTACATGTATGAAGAATTTGTTATGAAGCCAGTTGTTGGTATAACTAGTATATGCTAATAAAACCCCTATTGTATGGAAGGGGAGCACATATAGAATACTAGTTATAAGTAACTGCAAAAGCTGGGGTCAGGTGGATCTTACAGCAGGAATAAAGTTGAGACAACACATTTTAATGTTTTATTGGACAAAATAGTGTGACTATATGTAGTAATTGGAGCGGCAGGGCTGCGTCCCCAGCACCCCGGCCGCCTGGCTAGCTTATGCCCCAAAATAATTACACGGACACTGTATTCTTTTAAACACTGCTTGGCCCATTAACTCTAGCCCTTACAGGCTAATTCTCATATCCCGATCAACCCATCTCTAATAAACTGTGTAACATCAGTCTTACAGGGAAGGATTCTAGCCTACGTCCATCCTGGGTCTGAGCTTCATCGTGTGTGCCTCAGAGAGCAGAGCTCTCACGTCCACCCGGGAGAGGGGAGCATGGTGTCTCTCTGAGCTCACTTCCTCTTCCTCCCAGCATTCTGTTCTGTTTACTCCTCCCACCTATGTTTTAACCTATCAGGGCCAAGCAGTTTCTTTATTGCTTAACCAATGAAATCAACAGATTGATATATGACACTCCCACATCAACTATAATATAGATTTCATAACAATAACATAGATTTCAAAATGGTAGCATGAATATAATATAGATATAGCATAACAATAATACACATTCCCAAACAGCCAGGAAACAGAATTCCATGCTATCAGCACACAGAATTATACATATTGTACATGATAATCACTCAATCATTGCATGCTGGATAAGCATGTTCAGAAGTAATATCAGGCTAGGCAGTGGTGGCACACTCCTTTAATTCCAGCACTCGGGAGTCAGAGGCAGGCAGACCTCTGTGAGTTTGAGGTTAGCATGGTCTACAAAGTGAGTTCCAGGTCAGCAAGGCTGTTACAAAGAGAAACCCTGTCTTGAAAAACCAATTGATATATATCTGGGTCAGTAAGGTCAGTGGACAAGGGCAGTTGCCACCAAAGCTGGTTCCCTGAACTTGATTCCCCAAACCCACACAGTGAAAGGAAAGAACTGACTCCCAAGTTGTCCTCTGGCTTCCGTGTCCTTGCTGTGTACACTCAGATGCACAAAATAAAGAAATATATAAATGTAATAAAAAATTAAGATTAAATCATTCCCTTTTTATGTCCCTAGCCCTCAAGGGAGAGAGAGAGAGAGAGCGAGAGAGAGAGAGCGCATCTTTTCCTCAGTTGGATGGGGTCAGGGTCAGGACAGGACCAGCCAAAATTCTGTTCCCTGGTCCATTTCCTCGTGTCCTTATAACAGGAAGGGATTTAATATTATATAGTTAATTATATATATATACCAGTAATTATATACTTAATATTATATAGTTAATTATTCTGGAGCTATGATAGAATTTATTGCCTAAAAAGTTACTCTTTTGACTATATATATATATATATATATATATATATATATATATATATATATATACTACTTCAGCATTAACATTTTTTTTTGAGACAGGGTTCCTCTGTGTAGCAGTCCTAACTGTCCTGGAACTAGCTCTCTACACCAGGCTGGCCTCAAACTCACAGAGATCTGCCTGCCTCTGCCTCCTGAGTGCTAGGATTAAAGGCATACACCACCACCGCTTGGTTGTGATTATTATTCTTAATCTGAACAAACAACGAAAATTTTTTTTTTGAAAAGTTGTAAGTTGCAGCCCAGAGATGGGAGAGGCAAGTGGGGCTCATTAGACTAAGTCTCTGAGGATCCCAGGCTCCATCACTAGGCAGATAATTAGATCTCATAAGAAAACAAAGCCATCCTGCATGCCTCCAGCCCCAGACCCAATTCAGGTTGGTTCCACCTCCAGTCATAGGCTCCACAGCTGGTCCTTTTAGCCTTACCCTGGATGGGACCGCATCCTTAAGTAGCTCCACCCCACAGTGCTCCTGGCCGACTCTGTCTCTGGTCCCACATGCCAGAGTGGCCCACTCCATCTGTGTGTGGACCATACAAGCTTCACTTAGTCCCTTCAGCATTGGCTCCTACACATCACCTCAACCCTGTCAGCACAGGCTCTGTTTCCTAAAGGCTTCTCCAACCCACCCAGACTGCCACACCAAAAGAAAAATAGAGAAGACCAAATTAATAAAATTAGAGTCAGAAATACAGCAAATAGTTTACCAGTGGGACTCAGACAATCCTAAGGAATACTTTAAAAGCCTGTCTAGCCAATAAAATGAAAAAGTCTAACAGAAAGGGATGAGTTTCTAGATGAAATGACTTATCAAAAATTAAACCAAGATGAAATAAACAGATCTGAAACCTGCAACGTGATTGAAGCACTAATCAAAAGTCTCCCAACTAAAAATATCCAGGACCAGAGGGATTCAATACAGAATTCTAACAGAATTCCTGAAAAGAGCTGATACCAATACTACTCAGCTTATTATATAAAATAGGAAAGGAAGAAATGCTTCCAATTTAATGAGACCAGTATTACTCTGATACCAAAACCAGAGAAAGACACAATGAAGAAAGAAAATTACAGACAGATGTTCCTGATAAATATAAAAATTCTCTAAAAAAAGTTCAAAATCTTGTAAAAAACATTATTCATCATTATCAAATTGGTCTCATTTTAGAGACACAGGATGGCTCAATATACATGCGTTAATGCACTTCATCACATGCTTCTCTAAAGGAACTAAACCTCAAAGCATTCCACTAAGATCAGGAACAAGACAAGGCTGTCCACCCTGCTCACTCCCATTTAGTGTTTCCCTTGAAGTCATAGCTAGAACAATCAAAACAGGAAAGAAAAGGAATAAAAAAAGAAAAGTAATCAAGAATATTTTCATTTGCAGTTAATATGATTGTACACAGAAAAAATAAAAAAGACCCCAAAGATACCGTAAAAGAAAATGCTCAGAGCTGATAAATGCCTCTAGCAAAGTGTCAGAATACGAAACTAGCATAAGAATCTGGGACCTATGTTGATCCTCCCAATCCAAGAGCAAGGGATGTCCATCCATTTTTTGGTATCCTCTTCAATTTCTTTCTTCAATGCCTTAAAGTTCTTGTCAAATAGATCTTTCACTTCCTTGGTTAGATTTACCCCAAGGTATTTTATGCTGTTTGTGGCTATCGTGAATGGAGAAGCTTCTCTGATTTCCCTCTCTGCTTCCATATCCTTTGAGTATAGGAGGGCGACTGATTTTTTGGAGTTGATCTTGTATCCTGCCACATTACTAAAGCTGTTTATCAGCTGTAAAAGTTCTTTGGTGGAATTTTGGGGGTCGCTTATGTACACTATCATACCCTCATCCATTGCTGGTGGGAATGCAATCTTGTGCAACCACTGTGGAAGTCAGTGTTTCGGTTTCTCCGGAAATTCGGGATCAACCTACCCCTGGACCCAGCAATACCACTCTTGGGAATTTACCCAAGAGATGCTCTATCACATGTCAAAAGCATTTGTTCAACTATGTTCATAGCAGTATTATTTGTAATAGCCAGAACCTGGAAACAACCTAGATGCCCTTCAATGGAAGAATGGATGAAGAAAGTATGGAATATATACACACTAGAGTACTACGCTGCGGTAAAAAACAATGACTTCTCGAATTTTGCATGCAAATGGATGGAAATAGAAAACACTATCCTGAGTGAGGTATCCCAGGCCCAAAAAGATGAACATGGGATGTACTCACTCATAATTGGTTTCTAGCCATAAATAGGGTTCACGGAGTCTACAATAGGCGAATCTAAAGAAGCTAAGTAAGAAGGAGAACCCAAGGAAAAACATATAGTTATCCTCTTGGATAAGGGAAGTAGACAAAATTGCCGGGGGGAAAAGTGGGATCTTGGGGGTGGGGTGGGATGGGGGTTAGGGGAGATGGGGAGAGAAAAGGTAGAAGGGAAGGAGGGTGGACTTGGGGAAACAAGAGGATCGGGATAAAGGAAGGTTGGATAGGGGAGCACGGAACCACAATTCTTAGTTAAGGGACCCACTTTAGGGTGGGCAGGAGACTTGACCCTAGAGGGGCTCCCAGGTGCCCAAGCTGAGGTCCCCAGTTAGTTCCCTGGGCAGCTGAGGATAGGGAACCTGAAATGACCCTACCCTAGAGCAATACTGACGAATATATTGCATATCAGCCTAGAACTTGCATCTGGCGATGGATGGAGATAGAGACAGAGACCCACACTGGAGCACTGGACTGAGCTCCCAAGGTCCCAATGAGGAGCAGAAGGAGTGAGAACATGAGCAAAGATGTCGGGACCACGAGGAGTGCACCCACCCACTGAGACAGTGGAGATGATCTACTGGGAGCTCACCAAGGCCAGCTGGACTGTTACCAGAAAAAGCATGGGATAAAACTGGACTCTCGGAACATGGCGAACAATGAGGGCTGATGAGACGCCAAGGACAATGGCACGCGGTTTTGATCCTACGCAATGTGCTGGCTTGGTGGGAGCCTAGCCAGTCTGGATGTTCACCTTCCTAGATATGGATGGAGGGGGGAGGACCTAGGACGTACCACAGGGCAGGGAACCCTGACAGCTCTTTGGACTGGAAAGGGAGGGGGAGAGGAGTGGGGGGAAGGGGAGAGGGGTGGGAGGAGGGGGAGAAGAGTGGGAGGAGGGGGAGGGAAATGGGAGGCGGGTGGGAGGAGGTGGAAATTTGTTTTTTTTCTTTTCTGTATCCTCCTTTTATCAATAAAAAAATTTAAAAAAAAAAAAAAAGAATCTGGGACCTTCGTATGCGCCAATGGCCAGCATGCTGACAAAAAAGTACATATCAATCCCGTTCACAATAGCACAGCACAAAATAAAGTACTTAGGAGTAAGCCTGACCAAGGCAATGAAATCCTTTTACAACAAATCTTTATGACACTGAAGAAGGAAGCTGAAGAAGACATTAGAAGATGGAAAGACATCCATGCTCATGAATTGTAAGAATTAACATCATGAAAATGGCCACCCTATCAGAAGCAATCTACATATTCAGTACAATCCCCATCAAAATCCTTAGGTCACTCTTCACTAATCATCTATATCTATATCTTATCTATATTTATATCTATATCTTATCTATATCTATATCTACATCAGTGTAGATATAGTATATGGATGTACAAAAGACAAAGGATATTCAAATCATCTTTTAATTTATTTATTAAAAAGTTTATTCTATGTGTTTTTCACATCATGTGTCTTGATCCCATTAATTCCCACTCCCTTTTCATCTGCCCTTCACCCCTGCACTGCCCCCAAAATAAAATAAAATTCAAGAGAAAAAAACGAAGAAAATAAAATGAGAATTTTTTTTTAAAGGGAAGGAATTAAAAATCTCATCATGGAAACTTCAGTGTGACCCAGCAAGTCCATACATCTCTACTTGCAAGTATTCATTGCAAGGAATCATTGGTCTGGTTTGAGGCCCCTGGTCTCTAGTACATGTTCAGTGTTGGGTCCCCATTAGGACTCTTACTGGACTTCCTGCTGGTACCCTGTGTTGTGGAGATCCTGCAACTTTGGGTCTGTGGGTCAGGTTCCTTCACATGCTCCAGCAGATCATAGATGGAGTGGATGCTAGGGCAGGCCAAGACATAACCCTGGGTCTGGTTTGGGCACCTGTAGAGTTGGTCCAAATCAATCTTGAACAAAGAGAATACTGCTGGAGACATTACTACATGTGATTTCAAGTTATACTAGAGAGCTATTTTTAACAAAAACCTCAAGGACTGGCACAAAAACAGACACATAGACCAAGGGAATAGAATAGAAGACCCAGCTATAAGTCCATGTAACTGAAGATACTGCGTATTTGACAAAGATGACAAAAAATAGACATTTGGAAAAGAGAGAGCATCTTCAACAAGTGGTGCTGGGGAATCTGCATATCAACATGCAGAGGACTGAAACTAGGTCCTCAGGGAGCTATGAGGAAGAGGAGGCGGAAAGATTGTAAGAGCCAGAGGAGATAGATGGATGATTCCAAGGGAATAGTGTCCTCCAGACATAATAGGGCTGATGCACGTATGAATTCACAGGTACTGTGGCAGCAGTTATGGGTAGAGCATCAATGAACATAGATGAGCAAGTATTTCTGTCATAGTATACAGAGTCCTTTGCAAATATACCCAGGATTGGTGTAGCTGGATCTTGAGGGAGATACAGTCCTAGTTTCCTGAGGAACTACCACACTGATGTCTACAGTGCTTTTGCAAGTACACAGTTCCACCTGCAATTAATACTACCCTTTCCCCACTTCCTTGTCAGCATGAGCTGTCATTTGTATTTATTTTTATCATTTTACTGGTGTAAGATGAAATCTCAAAGTAGTATTAATTTGTATATCCCCAATGAATAGGATTTTTTAGTGTTTCTTACCCATTTGTGTTTCATCTTTTGAGAATTCTGTTAAGATCTGTACCCCATTTTAAATTGAGTTGTTTTCTTAATGTCCATTTTTTGAGTTCTTTATATATTTTAGATCTTAGTCTTTTATCAGATGTGTAATTGGTAAAAATCTTCTCCCATCCTATAGCCTGCTGCTTTGTCCTATTGATAGTGTCTTGTTGTGGAACAATTCTTTTCTACACTATGAGTATGTATTACCCTCATTGCTAATAAAAAGCTGATTGGGCCCAGCGGTGATGGCACATGCTTTTAATCCCAGCACTCAGGAGGCAGAAGCTGATTGGATGATACTTGGGCAGCAAGAGATTGAGTGCAAGAGTGAAATTAGGAGAATAATTCTAGAAAGAGGAAGGGCAGAGTCAGAGAGTCACTGGCAAACACAGAGAGGAATATGTGAATGTCGTATTTAGAAAGGATACGTGACTGAACATAAATAGAACTATGGGCTAATTTAAGTGTGAGAGGTAGCTGGTAATAAGTCTGAGCTATCAGCCAAGCATTTATAAGCAATATTCAGCCTCTGAGTGGTTATTTGGGACCAGGCAGTCAGGACAGGAAAGGTCTGGTTACACTATCCTTTACCATATAAAAGCGTCTTGGTTTCATGAGGTCTCACCTATTAATTGTTGGTCTAAGTGCCTGTGTTATTGGTGTCCTGTTCAGAAAATCATTCCCTGTGCCATTAAGTTCCAGACTGTTCTTCAGTTTCTCTTTTATCAGACTCCTGGTATCTGGTTATGTTGAAGTCCTTGATCCATTTGGAGTTGAGTTTTGTGCAGGGTGATACATATAGATCTGCCTGTGTCTTCTACAGGCAGCCATCTAGTTTGTCCAGCACCACTTGTTAAAGCTTGCTTTTCTCCAGTATGCATTTATTTTTACTTCTTTGTGAAAAACAAAATCAGATATCTATAGGTGCATAGGTTTATGTCTGGGTCTTTAGTTTGATTCAGCTGGTCAATATGTCTTTTATGTTGCTATTGCTACAGCTCTGCAGTACAACTTGAAATTAGGGCTGGTGACATCTCCAGCAGTTCTTTTGCTGTTCAGGATTGTTTTAGCTATCCTGGTTTTTAATTTCTGTATTGTAACAGGTTCCCAAGACCTTACTAGGCACTCAGACCTTAGCGCAATTAACTCAGTGACGGAGGTTCCATCCAGGCCATAAAACTCAACACATAGATAGCACCACCTGCTAAAACCAAATGAAATACCTAATCAATCAAAGTTCATAGTTCTCAGAAAGTCTCTGATTGTACTAACTTGCCTTTTGGCTTCCATAGTTCTTCTGGCTAAATGTTCTTCTTAAGTGTGTCAACTGAGGATATGATTTTGTGCTTAAAAGCTCATCCTGAGAAAGGCTCATAGCTACACCGGGATCTCAAATACCAGTGTAGTTGGCAATCATCTAATAAAGACTTCCTATTGACTTAAATCTGTGTCTGAGTAGTCTCCTCTAATGAATACACCACAAGAACATGAAGTTTAAATGTACTTTAATAGCCTGGTATTTGCATAAAAACATACAGGAGGACCAATGAAACTGAATCTAAGACCCAGATATCAACTCATACACCTATGAACATCTGATTTTTGACAAAGAAGCAAAAAAAATAATATAAAACAGAAAAAGAAAGCATATTCAACAAATGGTGCTGGCATAACTGGATATCAACATGTAGAAGAATGAAAATAAATCCATATCTATTGCCATGCACAAAACTCTAGACCAAATGGGTCAAAGACCTCACCATAAAACCAATCATGCTGAACCTCATAGAAGAGAAAGTGGGAAATACGCTTGAATTCATTGGCTCAAGAGACCACTTCCTAACTATAAACCCAGTAGCACAGACACTGAGAGAAACAATAAATGGGACCTCCTGAAACCGAGAAGCTTCTGTAAAGCAAAGGACACGATCAACAATGCCATGGCCAGTGCAGCCTGGATAGCCAAGACTGGCGGGGACAGCAAGCTTTATTTTACCTCAGCTAAAGCCTTTTATACCTCTACTGCTTCTGTGGAGACCCACTGGCCAAAAAGAAAATAAACATCCTTGTTACAGACCACAAGGAAGTTCCACTGTTGGTCAGGGGGAGTGAGGGCCACAACACAACAAGAGAAAACAACAGCCTACAGAATGGGAAAATATCTTCACTAACCCCACAGCAGACAGAGGGCTGATCTCCAAAATATACAAAGAACTCAAGAAATTGGTCCTCAAAAGAACAAATAATCCAATTAAAAAATGGGGTACAGACCTAAACAGAGAACTCTCAACAGATGAATCTAAAATGGATGATCGATACTTAAGGAAACCCTTAACATCCTTAGCTATCAGAGAAAAGTAAATCAAAGCAACTCTGAGATTCCATCTTACACCGGTAGGAATGGCCAAGATAAAAAAAACACTGGAAGGGAATACTCCTCTATTGCTGGATGGAGTGGAAACTGGTACAGCCCCTTTGGAAATCAGTATAGATGTTTCTCAGAAAATTAGGAAACAACCTACCTCAAGACCCCACAATACTACTCTTGGGAATACACCCAAAGGATATCACAAGGGCATGTGTTCAACTATGTTCATAGCAGTACTGCTTGTCATAGCCAGAGCCTGGAAATAACCTAAATGCCCTTTGACTGAAGAATGGATAAAGAAGATGTGGCACATTTAGACAATGGAGTAAAAAAATGACATCTTGAAATTTGTAGGCAAATGGATGGATCTAGAAAACATCATATTCATCATATTGAGTGAGGTAACTCAGACCCAGAAAGACAAATATAATATGTTCTCACTCATGAATGCCTTTTAGTCATAAAGCGAAGAAAAACTAGCCTAAATTCACAATCCCAGAGAACCTAGACAACAAAGAGAACCCTAAGAGAGATAGATATACATGGATCTAATGTACATGGGAAGTAGAAAAAGACAAAGTTTCCTGAGTAAATTGGAAGTGTGGGGACCATGGGAGAGGATAGAAGGGGACGGGGAGGAAAGGAGTGGAGTGGAGAAAAATATGTAGCTCAATAAAAATAATTTAAAAAATAAATATATTTTAAAAATTTCTGTGAAGGGTTTTGTTGAAATCTAGGTGAGATTTCATTGACTACGTAGATTGCTTTTGAGAAGGTGGCCATTTTCACTCTATTAATCCTACAATCCATGAACATGGGAGATCTTTCCATCTTTGCACATTTTCTTCAATTTCTTTCTTTAGTGTCTTAAAGTTTTTGCTATAGAAGTGTTTCACTTGGTTGGTTAGAGTTATCCCCAAACACAACTTTTTGAGGCTGTTGTGAAAGGTATGGTTTCCACGCTTTCTTTCTCAGCCTGTTTGTTATTTGTATATAGGAAGGCTATTGATTTTTGTGTTTTTTTTATCCTGCTATTTTACTGGACATGTCTATCAGCTGTAGAATTTCTGGGTAGCATTTTAAGGGCATTTTTACCTATAAAATTACTCTGATGGAAGCCGGGTGTTGGTGGCGCACTCCTTTAATCCCAGCACTCAGGAGATAGAGGCAGGTGGATCTCTGTGAATTCGAGGCCAGCCTAGTCTACAAGAGCTAGTTCCAAGACAGGCTCCAAAGCTACAGAGAAACCCTGTCTCAAAAAACAAAACAAAACAAACAAACAAACAAACAAACACACAAAAAACCCAAAGTCACTCTGCTAGATAGTTTTATGTCAGCTTGACCCAAGTTAAAGTCATCTGAGAGGTAAAAATGTCTCTATAAAAATGGGTCTGTCAACAGACTTGCAGGACATGTTCTTAATTAGTGGTGGTCCTGGGTTCTATAAGAAAGCAGGCTGAGCAAGCTATGAGGAGCAAGCCAGTAAACAGCACTCCTCCGTGGCCTCTGCATTAGCTCCTGCCTCCAGGTTCCTGCCCTGTTTGAGTTCCTGTCCTGTCTTTCTTCACCAATAGACTATGATGTGGAAGTGAAAGTCAAATAAAGCCTTTCTCTCTACTTTGCTTTTGGTCATGGTGCTTCGTCACAGTAATAGAATCCCAACTAAGACAATCATCTGAAAATAAAGATACTTGAATTTTTTTTCTTATTTGTATCCCTTTGATCTCCTCTAGTTGACTTATTGTCAAGTACTAAATATTGAATGGGTATGGAGAAAGTGGAAATCCTTATCTTGTGCCTGATTTTAGTGGAAAAGCTTTGAGTTTATCTCTGTTTTAACTGATTATGGTTGTGGGCTTGCTGTAAGTTGCTTTTATTATGTTGTGATATATCTCTTGTGCTCCTAGTCTTTCTAGGGCTCTTATCATGAAGGGATGTTAGATTTTTGTCAAAGGTCTTTTCTGTATGTAATGAGATGATTTGTGTTTTTTTGTCTTTCCTTCTGTTTATGCGGTGGATGCACATGTAGAAACATTTCTGAATCTCAGGGAAGAAGCCAACTTGACCATGGTAGATAATTTTTCTAATGTGTTCTTGGACTTGGTTTGCAAGTATTTTGTTGAGAATCTTTGCATCTGTTCATAAAGGACATTGGTCAGTAATTATATTAATGAGGGTTCTCTAGAGCAGTGGTTCTCAACCTTCCTAATGCTGTGACCCTTTAACACAGTTATTTAATTGCCTATGTAGTCAAGTTGATAACCAAGAATAGCCATCACAAGCCCACCCCTGGTCAACTTGACAGCCAATCATTTATATCTCCTTATGGCATGCTTAATTACTAAATGAAACAATAACCAGGTCATCATTATGCCTAACTGATATAGCTTGCCATGTACATCCACAAACATAATATATATATTATATTATATATATATATTATATATATTATATATATATATATTATGATAGGTGGCAATGTCTCTGAGAGACATGCTTTTAGTATCTCAAAACTTAAATATAATAGCCACTGAAATCTCTCAATTGATGTTATATTAAATTATAAAAAATAGAGGTAAAACCCAAATATTTGTGCAAACACGTACCTAACAAAACATGGCAGAAACACTCATGCCAGTTATGTTCCTCATTTCTGCAACTGGTCACATGACCCTAGCTGGTATTTATTTTTTAAATTGTTTTTATTGACCTATATATTTTTCTCCATTACCCTCTTTTTCCTCTTCCCTACCCTTCTACTCTCTCCCATGATCCCCATGCTCCCAATTTACTTAGGAGATCTTGTCTTTTTCTACTTCCCATGGAGATTAGATCCATGAATGTCTCTCTTAGGGTCCTCTTTGTTGCCTACGTTCTCTGGGATTATGAATTATAAGCTGTCTTTTTCTTTGTTTTAGGTCTAAAAGCCACTTATGAGTGGGAACATATTATATTTGTCTTTCTGGGTCTGAGCTACCTACTCAATATGTTTTTCTAGATCCATCCATTTGCCTGCAAATTTCAAGATGTCATTTTTTTTCCTGTGGTGTAATACTCCATTGTGTAAATGTATCACATTTTTCTTAACCATTTTCTGTCGAAGGGCATTTAGGTTGTTCCCAGGTTCTGGCTATGACAAATAATTTAGCTGGTATTTATAAATACCTTCCTCTATCACCCATTATTTATTTTCTCCACCCTCAGCAAGTGCCTTAGTAGTCCTTGCTTCTTTTCCTGGGGGAGTGACCCATACCTTCATTCTTGAAGGGTCTGTGATCTCTGTCATTCTGCCTGATTGGGTTGTTGTAGTTTCTCATTGCCTTTAATCATAGGACATGACAGCACCAAGGGATGCCCTAATGATGATCTTCTGCACCTCAGACATAATCTCGCTTACCTCCATTGTGACAAGACAAAACCTCCTCCAACAAGGCCAACAGTCTTACTTAGCTGCTAATCTTATGAGCTGAAATGAGGACAAACTTGGCAAAATATGTTTATGTGTGCAATAGTGGCATGAATGTTATGGGGGTAACCAACTGCTTTCTGGTTGGATTGAAGGACCACTCCACAGGAGGAAACCCATTCCTGTTACTGTAAATCTGACCTAGCTCATAGCTGGAAAACTCATAGACTCCAGAGGTAAATCTGCTATTATTTTGCTAAATGAATATAGTATCATGCTGCTAAATATATATCCCTGGACACATAGATTAGTGTGGTTCTCAGAACATCATCAGTTTCTTTGTGTAGTGGACTCATTGGGGTCAAGGGAAAGGACACAGTGGTGGAGGGATATGTGTGGATCTAGGAAGAGTTAAGAAGAGAATTGGGTGGATATGATGTATGAATGAAATTTTCAAAGAAGTAATAAGTTGTTGGTTTTTTTTGTTTTGTTTATTTGTTCCAATTAAAACTTCACTGGGAGCTTCTGGGTTTCTTGGTCAGAACAAAGTAAACTTTCAGGCTGAGAGTTGAGTGAAGTTAGAGGAAAGGGACTTCCTAGGTCCCTGTTATCACTGATGGTAATGAATCTCAAGGGAAGTATAGCACCATCCAACAAGAGCAGAGAATCTCAGATGAGTTAAGTCTGAGCAATGCATCTTTGTGCATCTCTGAATTTCCGTGGAGACCAAAGAGAACTTCTAATACCCTAGGCCTCTTTCCAGTCCACAGAGACAAAGGTCTGTTGTGATTGCTCTACCCCCAATCTTCCGTGGGCGCAACGGGCCTGGAAGCTCAAGTCCAGCATGTAAGATCCCGTCACACGAGTCATCAATTGAGTCAACAAATAGAACCTCTCTAATATAAAATGGATATTTTACTTTCTTAGGAAAGTGGTCTAGCAATGAGTCTTGGGATCAGGAGCACTAGAAGCTGCCTAAGGAGTTTGTAAACCCAGTTCTGGTAAGTTTCCAGGGGTAGCTCATTATTGGGAGAGCGAGGGAGGGAGTATTGCAAGGGAGATGGGTTGCTGGAAAACATGAAGGTTTGGTGGTGCACGAAGCGCAGCGGGGCAAGACCTGCACAACATCTGGCAGCCCTGGAGCTTCCATCGTACAAAAGTCTGGGGATTTCCTGATGCATGGTCCTTCCAGCATCATTGTAGACCCAGAAGCTTCCATAAAGAACAGTTATTAGTCAAGGACCGCAGCCACCAGGGAGCAGGAAAATATACATGGTACAGTTTTTGGAATGGGGAAAAGCATCCTTCCGGACTCTGCCTAACCACATGTTATTTGTTCCAGGTGTCCACGGACAGCCTGCAGCACACCTGCTTCTCTGGCTCTTTCTCACTTCTCAAGTATCTTGATTGGTGTGCAGCCCCGTGAACCACAGTATCTCCAAGGTTTTTCTTATACTTTCTTTTAAACACACCTTTTAAACTAAAACAGAAATGTATCACTTTCCCTCCTTCCCTTTCTTCTCTCCAGCCCCTCTCAGTATGTTTCTTCCAGCCTCTCACACACCCTCTTCACAAATCAATAGCCTCCTTCTCTTTGATTATAATTGTGCATACACATCTAGAATATGTACGTGTATGTATGCACAGATATATAAGTATGTGGAGGGGGGATAATTCCACAAGGTTCCACCCCAGATGAACTATAGGGAACCATGACTGCTAGGAGAGGGAAGATTAGCCTCTCCCAGGAATGAGTCCCTTATTGGTTTTTCCTATATTTTCAACCATTTGTTTCTTCTTTGTCAGACTCCAAACCCAAATAAGCTTACCATGTCAATTTCTCTTCTTTTTGAATTTTAATTTAGAATATTAATTAAACAATAATATAAAAGAAAAGAAAAACCACTCACAATACTTCATTTTTGCATGTCCATTTTCTCTCCTGGTGTCTTATACTTCTCCATAAAAGCACATATTTAACTCATATATAAGGTAGTATATTGTCATTTCTCAGATATCACGTTGGTTCCTCCTCTCGCGTGTGGGAGAGTTCATTTCCCATACAGAAAGTAGCTTGCCCTGAGCAGGTGTGATGGTGCACATCTGTATTCCCAGCATTTTAGAGGGTGAGGCCAGAGGATTGCTAAGTTGAGGCCAATCTAAGGACAATATTAACTCATATAACCTAGAAAGAATAATCACTTAAGGTGAAAGATATTCTCTAGATATTGAATTCACAAACAACTCTGGATGGCAATTCGTATTACTGTTATTTGGTTTGATTATTGTGGATATTATATAAAAGCACTAAACATGGTAGAAATGCATCTTTTTACCTCTACATATCAGTTTCATGAACATGCATTCCCAAAAAACAGTAGCCAAATATTTACAAGGTGTTTATAATAATGATATTTCATTTTATCAGTGTATGAGAAGCAAAGGGGTGAAACACACAACCTACAAGCATAGCCGTACAGTCAACACATAGATGGCGAACAACATAAAAAACATGGCAGAGTCCAGACAAACCAGAGCTGTGGTGTGTGAAACAAGCCTCAAACATACCTTATAAAGGCTGTGCCGCAGAGCTACCCTCCCAGCCCTAACATCCTAATCTTCATAGACTGGGAAAAGAGAGAGGGCTCAGTGATTAAGGGCACATACTGCTCTTGCAGAGGACCCGAGTTCAATTCCCAGCACCCACGTTGGGCAGTTCCAGCTCCAGGGAATCCAACACCTCTGGTTCTGTGGGCGCCTGTACTCATGTGCACATACAGCGCACAGACCCAATGTATATACATAGTTAAAAATATAAAATTAAGGCTGGGCGGTGGTGGTGCACGCCTTTAATCCCAGCACTCGGGAGGCAGAGGCAGGCGGATCTCTGTGAGTTCAAGGCCAGCCTGGACTACAAGAGCTAGTTTCAGGATAGGAACCAAAAGCTACGGAGAAACCCTGTCTCGAAAATTAAATATATATATATATAAATCTTAAAATAAAAAAAAACCATTGTAGATGCTATCTTTGTGGGCATACAGATGAGTCTATTTCTTTTACTCCACACTCTTAGACTTTCTGTAATGAATTGTTAATATTCTGTATTATTATTTATTATTATTGTGTGCCACGGAGCAAGTGTGGCAGTCAGGAAACCACTCTGGGGACTTGGCTCTGCCCTTCCACCTCTACATGGGTTCTAGGGATTGGATTATGGTTGTCGGGCTCCCGTAGCAAGTGCTTTACCCACTGAGCCGTCTCAGCAGTCCTCAGATAATACTTTTATAATTCTGACATGTTTGAAAAGTGCTTCTCCTAAATCCACTATATCTGCTATTACATTACACTCACATTATCCTACTAGTTTTGGTCATAAAGGAGAAATGAAGATAGGCGGCATTATGTACCTGCTTGCTCCGTGTCCAGCCCAGGACTATGTATTGGCTATGAATTACCTGCTTTAATCTTGGCAGAAGTTTCCATACATACTGTGGGTTTTTTTTGGGGAGGGTTTCATGTGGATGAAATGAGATTCTTAAGCTGAGGTAATAGGAATCCAGACGTAGTCACAATCTTTTCTAAAGTGCCTTCCATAGCAAACTTGGCATGCTTTTTGTGAACGATGGTGATAAGAGTTTGATTCCCATTTGCAAAGGGAAATCTTTTAATGAGTTTAGGAAGCCTCTTACAACATTTAAATGAAAACGGAAAAAGGTATCATCCAATCATCCAAATTAATGAAAAAATTTTCTGACAGAGAAAAGATAGGTTACATAAAAAAAATTGTTTCATTTTTTTTTCTAAAATGATGTCAAAGTTTATGGTCTTGCTTTTGACTCTGAGAGATTTTAATCACCAGCCTGAGGAGTGAGAAGGCCAAGAGCTGAAAACACCACAGGAGTCCTCCAGCTCAAAATGTAGTACTCATTTGTCCGTATTTCCCAGCCTGTATTGTCTACTCATTCCTCCGTATTTCCCAGCCTGTATTGTCTACTCATTCCTCCATATTTCCCAGCCTGTATTGTCTTCTCATTCCTCCGTATTTCCCAGCCTGTATTGCCTTCTCATTCCTCTGTATTTCCCAGCTTGTACTGTCCCCAGGTGCCCAGAACTCCGGTCCTGATGCTGAGCATGATCCATGAACATCCTCAGCAGCAGTGGGAGGAGCCATGGAGAACAGCACCACCATCACTGAGTTCGTTTTGCTGGGGCTGGCGGATGCTTGTGAGCTACAAGTGCTCATCTTCCTGGGCTTCCTCTTGACCTACCTCCTCACCCTGCTGGGAAACTCCCTCATCATCTTCATCACTCTTGTGGACAGGCGCCTCTACACACCCATGTACTACTTCCTCCGCAACTTCGCTGTCCTTGAGATCTGGTTCACCTCGGTCATCTTCCCCAAGATGCTAACCAACATCATCACAGGACATAAGAGCATCTCCATACTAGGTTGTTTCCTCCAAACATTCCTCTATTTCTTCCTGGGGACCACGGAGTTCTTTCTACTGGCGGTGATGTCCTTTGACAGATATGTGGCCATTTGTAACCCTTTGCGTTATGCCACCATCATGAACAAAAGAGTCTGTGTCCAGCTTGTGTGCGGCTCATGGATGTCAGGATTGCTTCTCATCATGGTTCCCAGTTCCATCTTATTTCAACAGCCATTCTGTGGCTCCAACATCATTAACCACTTCTTCTGCGACAACTTCCCACTCCTGGAACTAGTGTGTGCGGATACAAGTCTGATCGAGTTCCTGGGTTTCGTTATCGCCAACGTCAGCCTCCTGGGCACTCTGGCTGTGACTGCCACCTGCTATGGCCGCATCCTTTACACCATCCTGCACATCCCCTCAGCCAAGGAGAGGAAGAAAGCCTTCTCCACGTGCTCCTCTCACATCATCGTGGTGTCTCTCTTCTATGGCAGCTGTATCTTTATGTATGTCCGGTCTGGCAAGAGTGGACAGGGGGAGGACCATAACAAGGTGGTGGCGTTGCTCAACACGGTAGTGACACCAACACTCAACCCTTTCATCTACACTCTGAGAAACAAGCAGGTGAAGCAGGTATTTAGGGAGCACATGAGCAAGCTCCAAAAGTTGAGCCAGACATGAAGAGAAATCATTGCCAGTTTGCCTGAACAAAGTTTGCTAATGAAATCTGCCCTGATAGCCGTTGATTTTCTCTGGGAGGGCAGTACTGTGTGATGTGCTCTAGCGTGCAGGCCTTTCTTATACGTGCCGCAGTCATCCATTCCGTCTTGTTGGGAGAGAACAGAAATTCCAATAGACCAGCACTATGTGTTGTGCCTTGATATTCTGGACCCTAGCCTGTATCTAAATTTTAGAATTTACCCTTTCTTAAATGCTGAGAATAAATTTGGTATTTCTTTGCTAGTGCTTTTCAAATTTGATAAAAGTATGCCCAAAGAATATATTCATGGATAGACTTCAGAAGTAATGCATATGGAACAATTGCTTAAGTGGTATAAGTAAAAAAAAAAGTGGTATAAGTGGACTAAATAAAAAAAATATAATACAGGAAGCACTAAGCCAAGGGCTAACAAGCAGATAAAAGTAACGGGAAAGATGGTGCAGTACATAAAAGGACCCATGTAGCAGGCAGTGAAAGTCACCTTCCCAGCAGGCACGGTGATGCACACCTTTGATCCCATCACTCGAGCAGAGGCAGGCAGACCTCTGTTAGTTGGAGGCTAGCCTGGGCTAAATAGTGAGTTTCAGGACAATCAGAACTACACAATTGAGATCCCGTCAAAAAAAAAAAATACAAAGTTGAATTTGGAAGGAGTTCCAAAAGCCATTTGAAGTTGAAGGGGAAGAGAGTGTATAAGAAATGCCACAGGGTACTGAGAGCAGGGTCCTCCTTGTCCCAGTTCCTCCTCCTCCAGGTCTGACAAGTTGGCTAGACTCTGACCTGGTGCCCTCCACTTGATAAGCTGCCTGCCATAATAAAAGGAAGGGGGATGTGTCAGGGACCATTGTCCTAAAGATGATAGCAGGGACCATTGTCCTAAGAGTGTTTGCAGAGAGCCCTATATCCCAACTATCTTGAGAACTGTTTGTTAATGGAACCACAAAAGAATGTTTCCGCTTACACAAAAAACACCAGGTCTGCTAACTGGTGACCTTTGCTACCCCCACCCCAAGCCAAGTTCCTCATTCAAGGGCTATATAAGCTGTAACCATTACCCTAATAAAGTGAGACCTTGACAATTGAAAAAAAAATGCCACAGGGAAACCCATCGCTTTGTATCGCTATCTTAAACGTTAATCTAGAAAGAAAACACTTAACTGTTTAATGATATGATTTTTCAATTGCATCAAAAATTATCAAATACTTAGACTAACTCTAACAGAAGGTGTAGGAACCCTTTGCTCAGAACTATAAACCAGAGCCTGGAGAGATGGCTCGGTGGTTAAGCGTGTCTGCAGCTCTTTCAGAGCATGGGGATTCCATTCCCGGCATGATGGTTGGAGGCTCATAACTTGCTGTAAGTCCAGATTAGGGGAATCTGAAGATTCAGTCTTCTGCAGTTACCCCTTAATATAATTTTTCTCTTTTACATATCAGAAATTGTCAGATGTAGGAACTTTGTCTGCTTGGTTAACAACTGTCAGACCCTCTCACCTCAGGTCCCCTGGAAGAGTAGCCAAATAAGTATGTGTTTTTAGCACATCATTTTTTTTAAATGTAAGAGATTTATCTATTTTATGTGTATGTGTGTTTGCCAGCAAATATATATGTGTACCACGTGTGTTCTGTGTACCATGGTGGGTGTCCATGCCCCCAGAGGCATGGATTTCTCTGTTCCCCCTCATCTCTGGTCACACTAACAACACATGGCCATCTCAGAGTCTGGGCTCCCATCTCTTTAGACGAGGTTTCTTGTTTCTCTTACGCAGAAAGACCCTCCTTCCTTGACATTTCTGGTCCTCCTACTGTTGTTTTCTGTCTTTCATAGCATTGCCTGATTGTTGCGGGAGCTCCTTCCACTCCTTCAGCCAATAGCTGCTGAGATACCAGCCCATTGGGGTGTGGTCTCTTTCTTTAAAAAAGCAGCAACTGCCCTCGTTCACTCTTTGGCTTCTGGCTCTGCTTCGGGCGAGTAGGCTCCCTTCTTGATTGCCATTGTCTGGGACAGTGATCTGTAAGTTTTTCCCCCTTAGATAAATAATAATCATAATTCCAAACTGGTGTGGGATTATTTGTGACTTATGCCTTCACCTGGTCTTATTTGCATATTACTGTTTGTTTGTCTTTCTTACCAGAGGAAAAATTTGAAGGCAGAGACACTGACCTATTCATTTTTCAAAAACCATGGAAACAATTTCTTCAGCACTGACTTTCTGTGGCAGTACCACTTGTCTTTGCCATTGCTAGTACTTACTGTTTCCAGTAATCGTACCCTTTTGCTGATGTACTTGTAAACAGCTTCAGGGGTTTGAACTGTTTGGCTACTCCTGAGGGGTGAGCTTTGCCACGTGCTCATTCATCATTTGCATATCTTATGAGTTACTCATTCAGACACCCTTTACACAAAGACAAATGTTTATTTCCTAGCCTTCCTCCTTTCTCACTTTCTGTGCCCTCTTTCCCTCCCATCTCCCCCTCCTCCTTCTCTTCTCCTTTCTCTAATCTTTTTGTCCTCTCTCTCACCCCTCCCTTGCCTTTCCCTTTCCTCCTCCTCTTTTTTTTCTAAGATGATGGAGGAAGGTCATTGGTTAAATAAAAAGAAACTGCTTCTAACCTCAGTGGTTAGAAGATAGGTGGGAGGAGTAAACAGAACAAAACGCTGGGAGGAGGAGGAAGTGAGCTCAGACTCCACAGCTCTCCTCTCCAGAGCAGACGCCTCCGACCCAGGATGGACTTAGGCTAGAATCTTCCCGGTAAGACTGGTGCTCACAGATTATTAGAGATGGGTTGATTGGGATATCAGAATTAGCCAGTAAAGGCTAGAGCTAAAGGGCCAAGCAGTGTTTAAAAGAATACAGCGTCCGTGTAATTATTCCAGGGCATAAGCTAGCCGAGCAGGCGGCTGGGGTGTTGGGGACGCAGCCCCGCCGCTCTTATTACAACACTAAGACCTTGCCTTGTTGTCCATCCTGACCTTTATGTTTGCTAGGGACTGTACCCAGGCCTCCAGAGTGCTAGGGGAACTCTTTACCACTGAGTTCCATCTTCGGCATTTTCTTACTATTTTTTTCTAATGGAAACTTCTTTTCACATGAAACAAACAAAGCTGTTATATAAATGGTTATTATTTTGACCCCAACACTCAGATTAAGGTACAGTGGAGTCACTGGGGCCCCTGGAGAGTGCAGGGAACAAGACCCTAACGATACAGAGGTGTTTGGATCATTTTAATTCCCTTAGATCATAAACTGAGCCTCCAGCCTACTCAAGCCTTTGTTTTGGTTTAACTTTTACACATGAGCTGTCCTTGCCTTTGCCAATTTTATTTATTTTTTTAATATGAGAGATTTGTTATTCATTTCGGCCTATAACTGGGTCACATCAGACAACCAATAGTCTATGCGGCTTTTTCCTCATGGGTCAATACTCTCACATTTCCTCTGCAGATCTTTAATCCCAGCCCTTGAAAGGCAGAGGCAGGAGATCTCTGTGAGTTAGCTCAGTCTACATAGTAAGTTCTAGGACAGCCAAGGCTATGTAGAAAGACCCTGTCTAAAAAACTAAAACAAAGACAAAACTAAAGCAAAACAAAAAGACAAAACAAACAAATAAAAAACACCACCCAAATAAAACCCCAAATCAAACAAAAGAACACCCTAAGCTTAGGCAAGATGACTCATGGAGGTGAGGGCACTTACCATGCGAACCTGACAACTTGAGCTGGATTCCCGGAGCACAAGTGAATGCAGAAGGAGAGATCCAACTCCACGGTGTCCCCTCATCTTCACATGCACAACATAGCATGCACACACATGTACACACACTGCGTGCTCATACACAATGTATACTCATACACAATGTGCACAAACACACTGTGTGCATACCACACAATAACAAATACAATTGCAAATAACAATGCCCTGACCACTTTGAGCCTCTTGGGTGATTCTTCTTGGAAAATGTTGAAATCTGACTTTCTGAAAGCCACAAAAAGTATGCCTGACACTTTTTTTTCTTTTTAACACGGTAGTAAGAGAAATTGTCCACACAACAAGAATTGGCTGGGTGACCTGTTTCTAGCAAGAGACAGTTGGTGTCCTGATGTTTTGAGGCCCAGGACCCTGCTGGGACTTAACTTTGATCAGATAGCGATCCGAATTACGGAAGAAGTCCCATGCTCTCCGCTCAGCTTCCTTCTGTGCTCCAGCCTAGTTCCGCTGTCTTTTTAGAACTGTTTCCACGACACGTTATTTACAGGCAACCACGGGCTTCATTATACATCCTTGTGCATGTCCACACCCCGCGTTCATTGCACCCTTCTTTCTGTTGTCCTTCTCCTCCCATTGGCCCCCTTCCTCGTTCCACTTAGTCCCCTTCTACTTCCAAGTTTGGTTTTCTTTTTCTGGGTGTGACCCACTGAGTTTTATTAGGGTTGTTTATAGGAGCACGAGCGTCTTACCGGTGGCCACAACGCTAGATTTTAAAGCTGAAAAATATTGCAAAACGAATTATTACAGTGCCACGGGGCAGCTCCTGGCTGCAGTTCATTTAGGACACCATGTTAGTACATGTTGTTTTATAGTTTTGTTTGGAAAACTTTTCTCTTTCCCTGATTTTTTTTTTTGAGAGTTGAGGAAACAATTTCTTTAATTTTATCGGAATTCAAGACAAAACAAGAAAAACACCCAAAACCACATGGAGACCAGAAGCCAAGACACAACTCCTCCCCACACACCTCCCTGGCCCCAGAATGGAGACATAGTGGGGGTGGGACAGCAGGAGGCAGGAGGCTATTGAACCTCAATCCAATCCTGCAGGTTCCAGGCCTGCAAGGGAGGGCCGTGGGGTGACAGGAACTGAGGGTCTACGTCCTCACCAATTTGCCTGCCGTGGAGCAGGCAACCCACAGTAGCAAGGGCCCCAGGCCATGGACATATTCGTGACAGAGAAGCAGCTGCAGTGAGGCGTGAGGGGCGATTATCCGGGCAGAATCACTGGGGTGGGGAGGCCCACGATGTCTCCAGGGGCCAAAGCTTGACGTGGCAGGAGCGGGCTCGTGAGTGAGGTCCTGAGTGAGTGCGTCAGTAGCTGGGCCCCTTTCTCCTGCTGCGTACAACCCCTCCAATAGCACTGCTGGTGCCTGCTCTAGGGAAGTAGGCAAGAAAGCAGCCCTCTTCAGTTGCTGACTTGTATGGCCGAGGTCAGCTGGAAGACCTGGGCAACCTTGGCCACCTGCCCCAGAGGCCTGTGGGAAGAGGACGGGGGGGGGGGGGGGGGGGGGACGGACGGACAATGGCTTGACTGGCTTAGATCCAAGATGGTGCATTGCTTGCTTGTTGGGTCCCTCGTGAGCTGGGGGACTGCAGTGGGAGCCAGCAACTCCTTAGACTGGAGGCAGAAGCTTCTCCAGAAATTCTTTACAGCTGCCATCTCCTGAACGGGGGCTGTGCATGATAACTGGGTATGTCTTGACCTGGATCCTGGCAGCTGTGACACAAGACTGGAGCCTCTCAGCTGTCAGGGTATCAAACTGAGTGGGTACCATGGGATCCAGCTCCCCATGGCACTGAAGGATGGCCAGGTCCTTGGCACTTCCATCGGCTGCTTGGGGAAAGTTCCGATGCAAGGCAGCCGACAGCTCAATGCCATGATGCCAGCCAGAGGTGGGGGCAGGTAAGGACTGTGTAGAGGGACAGGGCCCCGCCCTGCGAAAAGCCACCCAGGGCAATTTGATTGGCAGGGATCCCATTCTTCACCTCATGTTCAATCAAAGTCTTGACGTTTTTCTGCTGCCTTCTTGATGCCAACTTCATCCTCCGGGGCATCTGGACTCAGTCCCATCAAGTCAAACCAGGGAGGTATCAGTATCTTCATGGTGCACATCACAGGGTTCCTGGGCGCATGGGGACAGATGCTCTTGACTTGAGGATGGCGGTTGGTGGAGAGTTAGTCAGCCTCGCCTTGCCCTGTGTCTCCAAGTCCATGTAAAAACAAAATAAATAAATAACCGCGGCCGTTTCCCACTCAGTTCCAGATACAGCGACAACGTTGGTGAGTAGAGGCGCAGACATGGTGTTACCACACTTACACTGCAGGGCTTCTGGCTGGTGGGGTCGCACTTCCAGGAGCTTCTGAGACCATTAGGCAATTCTCCCCTTTCTCCCGCATAGACACGCACTCTTCTCTACTTTGAAAAATTTAAGAAAAATACATGATACCTAAACTAACTTTTGTTCAAATTCATCAGAGGTCAATAAGTCTCTGATTTATTGATGAGTTGTGAGCCCTGACAAAAATCCTGTCCCTGAGTTGGGCACGGTAGCACACACCTGCAGTCCTTGCTCCCTGGGAGGTTGTGGTGTGGTGATCGCTTTAGATCAGAAGCCTGTGGTTAGCCTGGACCACACATTCGGACCCTGGACCCTTCATGTCATCAGCTGTATGCTGCAAACACTTCTTTTCCAAAGTCAGGCTCTTCAAACGGAGAAAACGAAACATCAATGCAAGCTGCAACGCCCATTTTTAATCTTTTTCAGCTGTTACTTTGTACAATTTGTTCTCATGTGTGTTAGCTAAAATATGTGGTTGCTGAATTACAATGAATTAGGTCTCGGGACACTCCAGGGAGAAGGGACACCAATTTCTAGTGAGGCAAGGTCTGTAGACTTCAGTCCTTTGGCAAAGCCACCAACCAGGGGTATGGAGTTTTCCTGGGCTAGAGAAGAGAACTCTGTGCACCCAGAACCATGAATGAATCGTTAGTGTTCTCTAGGAATGAGTTATTCTCATAGTGCCCAAGCGGCTAGATGGGCATTGATTTTCCTTCTCAGTCTCAGTCGAGTGACCTTTGACAGGATAGCGACAGAGACTATTATGACAGTAATACTGAACTAACACATGAACAGTTGGACATGGTGGGCACACCTGCATCCTAGCACTCGGGAGGACAAAACAGGAGAATTTAAACTCTAATCTAGTCTGGGCCACACAGCAAGCTCTAGGACAGCCTGGGCTATACAATGAGACCTTGACTCAAAAAGCAAAAAATGAGACAAATAAAACCTAAAAATAATTAGAGATGGTTTCTTCCGAGATATTTCACCAGACTTGGGTTGCAGCTCACTTTCAAACTCTCAGGCATCTTGCAAAGTAGACCAGGCTCTTATCAGAGGCCAGAGAGGAAAGAGGAAAGGCAAGGAACCTTTCTACCATATCCATGTGATGGCTGGATTCAGAACCACCGGGAAGACAAACATCTGGGTGTGTCTGTCAATTCCAAAGAGTTCTGACTCAGGCGGGAAGACCCGCCCTGGATGTGAGAGGTTTTGTTCATGAATTGGGATCCCAGGCTGAATGAAAAGGAGAAAGTGAGAGGGGCAACAGTTTCATCTCTGCTTCCTGACTGTGGATGCAACGGCTGAGAGCTTCCTGCTGCTGTGTCTTCCCCATCACGAAGGTCTGTACCCCACACCCCACTCCTGTCAAAACGATCCTTTAAGTTCCAGTGAAAAGAGTAATTAATATCCCAGCCAAGGAAGACTCTGAGAAGCCAAAGGTCACAGGATGTCTAAAGTGGCAGACACCATCCACTCATCGCACGCTATTTGGGAACTATGTTGACACTAGTCATATAGGGTCATTTTCTCTGCCTGTGCACACCGGCCACTGTGCTTTTTTTTTTTTAAATATTTATTTATTTGCTTATTATGTATACAGTATTCTGTCCGCGTGTATGTCTGCAGGCCAGAAGAGGGCACCAGACCTCATTACAGATGGTTATGAACCACCATGTGGTTGCCAGGAATTGAACTCAGGACCTTTGGAAGAACAGGCAATGCTCTTAACCACTGAGCCATCTCTCCAGCCCCACCACTGTGCTCTTAAAGTGTAGTGATGTATCAGAGAGCAGAGACGCACTCCTCAGGAGTTTCCCGTTCTTTTGACAACGAAATCAGACTTGATTTTGGTCTACCTTGATGAGAAAGTTAAAATACAGCATATTTCCTGGTAGTCCCAGCACCTCCTGTGTCTTTACAGCACTTTATCTGAGCAAGTTCTCCATACAGACTGCTAGGCCTTTAGGATCCTGAAGGACATGGCAGTGTAAGCCCTTGGAGCCCATCATGAACGGTGCCAATTAGGTAGTCTGTTCACAGTCATTTCTTAGTCCTAGCCCTGGGAATGTGAGGAGGAGTCTTCAGATGGTGTGTGTGTGTGTGTGTGTGTGTGTGTGTGTGTGTGTGTGTGTTTGCGCGTGCGTGCAAGGCACATGCCATGACACACATGTGGAGGTCAGAGAAACTTGTGAGAGTCAGTTTTCTTCCATCGTGTGGTTTTCAGGAGTGAAACTCAGACTGGAGACACCTTTACTCACTACGCCACATTGCCAGCCCCGTACACATTCTTTGACAGCAGAGATGGCTCAGTAGGATCACTTGCCCCTGCAAGCCTGACGACTTCGGAGTTTGATCTCTGGGACCCACATAAAGGTGGAAGAGAACCAACTCCACATGTGCTGTGTGCCATGTGCCCCCTTCCATTGTTCCTCCTCCCCCCCTTTTTTTTTCAGAGAGAGAATGAACGCATTCTTTACACAGCCATGGATCTGTGTGAGCGGGTTCATGGCAACCTCCTCAAATGCATCCCAGAACCAGTGGGCTCTCTCTCTCACAGTGTCCTCTCCCGCCTGCCACCCTCCACTCAGGCTCAGCTGCCAACACTTCTGCAACAGGCTCCCTGTAACACTCATTACTTTTCCAGCTACAGTTTTTAATTACTTTACTTAAAAATTGGTTAAGTGTCTCTTTCCACGGAGACTGCGATTTCTCATCAAGGAAGAGAGCATGTCTTTCATTTTTTTGGAGTCCTTGTCCCTTGATGTATTTTTTACACTCATTAGAGATGGTTGTGAGTAACCATGTGGTTGTTGGGAATTGAACTCAGGACCTTTGGAAGAGCACGCGGTGCTCTTAACCATGGAGCCATCTGGAGCCATCTCTCCAGCTGACATGTGTATAGTAGTGCTCAAATATGTCCACTGTACAACCACCTCCAGCAAAGATGGCATTTGTGTCTCTTTGTCCATGAGTTCAGCATGTATCAGTTGCAGTTGGAGCTGGCATTCTGGGCTGACTTAGCGAGCAAGTGCAGGTACTATTGGCGATGACTGAACATTGTTTTGATTATCTGGCATATCTTGCTTCTTTGCCTTGATGAAAACCAACATTTATTATGGAAATATGTACCAAATGTGTCCCTTGTCCTTACACAGCTTCTGTCTAGGGGAGAAACACGGATATTAAACAAGTGACAATAGCCTTGAGCTTTTTTCAGAGATTTTAAAATCTATGTGTATGCATGTGCCTGTGTGACGTATGCATCTACAGGGGCTAGAGCATACCCTGGATGCCTTGAAACTGCCATTACAAGTGTGTGTGAGTTTTTGGAGAACCGAACTTCTTCTCTGCAAGAGCAGCAAGTGCTGTTAGCTGCTGAGCCATTGCTCCATCCCGTGTGTGTGTGCGTGTGCGCGTGCATATGCACATCCATGTGCATGCAAATCACTGCAGAAGCTGGAGTTCCACTTGGGAATGGAGTTCCAACTGGTAGTTGCCAGACAGACATGGGACATGGGTGCTGGGGACTTAACTTAGGTCTCTGGAAGAGCAGCAAGGGCTCTTAGCCACTAAGCAGCTCTCTTCAGTCTCATGTTTACAATTCCAAAGAGGGGCAGTTGAGTCTCAATGTAGACATGCAATAGGAACGTCTAGGTTGGGTGTGGGAAAGGCAGGCTTCTCTGTGTAAGGAAAATGTGAGCTGAGACTCAGAATGGAGAGAAGTTGGGAACTAGGGTTGTGAAGGCCTAGACCTAGGTTGACAGGACTGACTGGGGACGAGTACGCACCCAGCGCCTCACAGTTCTGCTGACTGGGGTTGAAGCCAGCTGTGCTCTGGCCTAAGCCCCCTTCCGTCAGGAGCAGGCTGTCTGAGACAGTCTGTGGGAGACAGCAGCGCATGAATGGTACCATTTTGGCTTCATTCTCTGGTCTGGGGACTACACAGACTGCTGCAAGGCAGGGCCGCCCAGTGGTCTTGTTGGACCAATATTAAACAGTATCACAGCAAATAGGTTTTACTCTTCTTTATTAATTTAGAAAAAGAGCCCGAGGCAGCTGGACCAGCAGTACAAAGCACCAGGAGTTAATACTATTCTGGTGAAAGGGTTGGCTTTATAAAAGAGAAGGAGAGGCAGGAACTGCCCTGCTTCTGGGGCCAGGCCCAGCCTAGCACCCAGAGCCTTAGAGCAGGACCTGGAATGAGATCCACGGAAGAGGGCCGATGGGTAATTCTGAAGCAGAGTGAGTTGGAGACCATGGTGACAGATGGCAGGCATAGAGGGTCAGGCAGTGAGAAGCATTTTGTGGCTGATGAGGACACAGAACTGCTGGCTTAAAGCTCCTCCGGGAGCCACGGGCAGGAGCTCTCAGGGGACCTCAGCTCTGGGGCTAGGTAGAAAATGCTGCAGATACTTGTGGACTTCGTGAGTCCAGACATGACTCCAGGGCAGAAGGCCTTTCCCCTTCTCCACCGGGAGCCATCTTTTCTCTATACTACACATGGGGCTTTAGGGCCCAAGGCACAGGAGAGGCTTAGAGCCTCACAGTGGGAGGAGGAAGGGGAAAGAGTCTCAAGTGTCCCAACTTAGGAAACCAGGATTGAGACACAGCTCAAGATAACAGTGTGCCTGTATAACAGGTTAGAGTATGGAGCAAGATTAGTTTTGAACCAGCTCCACAGCAGAGGTGTTTGCATGGACCCTTGGTGAATGAAGCTTACACTATGTGCTGGAAGCCAGCAGACCTGGGCTATATACCCAGTTCTGCTAGAACCCAGCATGCAGAGCTGTGTTCCATCCTGCCCTGATGTGGTCCATCCTTCCTCTTCTGCCAATGAGGTCATGGAAGGGTCTGTGCAGGTGAGCAGAGCTGCCCTTGGTGGGTAGGCGGGAACTGGGTTTAGATGCAGGCATGGAGTGATGGAGAAGGAAGAAGTTCCTGCATGGAACCTACTCTCTGACACATTCCCAAACTAGAAAGTCTGCGGGGAGCCCCCCTCTGTCCAGAGGAAGGGCACGGCTCATGCAATCTCCTCATAATCACCACTTGGTAACACTTGGCGTGGAGAGAGTGGGCGGCACTAGGCAACCCTTTATGCTCTTCCCCAGAGTGGGAAGTTCAAGGCCTCTTGTGGATTCTGCCTCTTGCCCTCAGCATGGGATCAAAAGTGCTCATTTTCACTGTGGTCCTATCTCGGGAACAGCCCGACTCTGCCTGGCTGGCACGTGTTAGTTGGTAAGGAAAGGACAGAGGTTCTGACTAGGACAGGGAGGTGGCAGCAACTCTGGCTTCCTCCTCTTTTTCTCAGAGCAGCTCAGTCGACCGAGTTACAGATCTCTTCTACCACAGCGTTGAAGATGTGTGGCTGGTCGGCATAGACGTGGTGCGATGCCCCCTCGATCTCCTGTGGACATGACAGTGGGCTCAGCTCTCAAGTCCCAGCACTGGGAAGTGGTCTTTCCAGTTCTTCTCCCACCCTTCCCTCAAATCTTGCTTGCCTGCTGCTCTTCGCTCTTCTCAGAACAAGACCCTGCCTTTTCTCTGAACACTGCGCACTCCTTGGTGCAGTGACTGTCAAAAGCCCATTTTATTTTAGGGCGATGTCCACTGTGTCTTTCCTGCTCAGAAGCCCCACTGCTCATCTGTTTTGTTTTATGCACCTCCTAGGGAAGGGGGAGGAGTGCAGGAGACAAGTGTGGCGGGAAGGCTTTCACTGCAACCTCCGCTACACAGCCTGCTGCTCACTGCTGTGGCTTAGGAGGGACGATGGGGAGGCTGGAGGTCTGGAATGGAAGCACATGCCTGGCTGCTCACAGGGAGCCTGTCTTTTACCTGAACTGGACTGCACAGGAAAGGAAATTCCTAACTCTCTAGCAGGAGGCTGGGGAGGGGCGAGCTTTCAAAGCCAGTGCTCCATCTCATCTGTATATTTTTGTTCTGGTTTTGATCACCCTCTGTCACCCACTGTCCGCTGCAACTCCCACCCCTTGGCACGTCAACCTACCAGGTCCCGGACATAGGAATCCGGTCTTTGCATCTTCACCTTTTTCCCTGTGCTGGTATCTATCCAGGTGTTAGCCCCATAGATCATGGTGATGGGCACATCTTTTCGAATTAAGTGAATTCGCTCCAACATGGGGCGCCGGGCCCAGCCAAAGGACTCCATCATGGCTTTGAATGCCGTTTCCCCACTGAGGGAACAAAACAGTGAGGCGATTGACATATAAACAAACCCCGAAGCAGAAAATGTCAACTTGCTGCTTTTCAGAGGCTGGGCTGGAACTTACTGTCTTTATAATCTTCTCATAGCCAGTGCCGGCTCATTAAATATTGGCGAGATTAGGAGATGAGTGTCACACCTCAGGGCATGATGTGAAAACCCCCATGGCATAGGGAGCTGTTCAAGAACACACTGAGTATTTATGCAATATATATTTACAGCTGGGTTGGGTGAAGGGACACAGGAATGGGACAGGTGCTGGGTCTACCCTGCTTGGAGTTAGCACTGTTGCTTACATCTTTGGAAGGTGGTGGCTAAATAATCTGAAGACTATGCTTTAACTCAAAATGTCCTAAGGATGATGATGATGATGATTATCACTATTATCCCCGAGACAGGGTTTCTCTGTATAACAGCTCTGGCTATCCTGGCACTAGCTCTTGTAGACGAGGCTGGCCTCGAACTCACAAAGATCCACCTGTCTCTGTCTCCCGAGTGCTGAGATTAAAGGCGTGCCCACCAACGCCCCGATGTTCTAAGGACTATTAAAAGGGGATGGAGGTACAGAACATGGATAAGGGGCTTAGCTGCTGAGGAGACAGAGGGAGAATTCACTAGAAGTGAGCCCTGAGGAGTGAGCGTTAGACAGAGAAGGATGTGCTAAAGACACTCGGGGATGAAGAATGAAAACGCACCAGGCTTTTGAGCCTGCTGTAGAGGGACACCACAAATGTGAATTCAATCTCCCTATCAGGTTTATGTGAGGCTGGGACGGGAGCCAACTTTCTGACTAGCTTGTAGCTTTTTGTGGGAGGCAGGGAGGATGAGGACAGTGTTCCCTCCTGGGCTCTGCCTGTTCGGTGTAGTTACATTTCGGGTTTCCTTTGCACCTCGGGATGAATTCTGTCTGTACCAGCAGAAGCAGAGAACATCTTAGGAGACGTGGTACCACGGACTCTGCAGTCTGTCAGACATGCATTTAAATCGTGTCTTCTTAGCAAATCGTGTAACCAGAACATACCTCAGTTTTCTCATATACAAACTGGAGGGAACTATGCCCACTTTCTCAGGACAAGATGAAAAGAATGAAGATGTATACAGAGCTCCCAAGTCTAGGTGGATGAAGAAGGCATTATTCAAACATTTTCCCTTGGGCCAGAGTCATGTTTTCCAAAGGACTGATGAGAATTACTGAAAATCTGTCAACTAGAATAAAAGTGCTTGGTGCTATAAAATGTCTGGAGGGAGAGAAAGAGAGCTGGCCACCAGATGGGGCTGATGATGAGCCCATGGGGACTGAGAAGAATCCAAGAGCAGGAAGCTGGGGTGTCCACTTTAACTGCTGAGGTTCCTATGGCGCATTGTTTAGCTGGGACCCTGCTACTAGCTATAATCACATGCAATAATGGCTCCCACGCTGTATCGAGACTAATGCTCACAGTATGGCTGAAAGGTCGAGCCTCACCTCCCTCACAACCTTGGGGTCACAGTGACTTGGACAGGCTTGGAAAGAGGTGGGTAGTTGTCTATGGCTCCTGCAAGGTCAGAGTGAGGTCTCCACAGGGTGGTGCTACCAGTGTGCCCTGCTGGTATCAGCCTCTCACAGAGCCTGGCTGTGGGAGATTACTTTCTTGGCTCTGTCCTGGCTGTCAGTGCTCCCAAACCTGCAGGTCAGCAGCTTTTGGAGCTTGCCTGTGAGTAGTCAGAGATGAGAGCCTCTCAGTTCTCTGAACACATCCATACTTCTAAAAGAGTAGAAGGATTTTCATGCCCATTCTAAGCTATTTTGAGGTGTATATAACTGAAATAAATGCATATTCTTTCTATGACTATATTCCAGACATGTATCTTATAGATACGTCATGTGTATTTATACAAAGGGACACATTCTAGGAGTCTCTCTGAAG
Source organism: Microtus pennsylvanicus (assembly GCF_037038515.1). Taxonomy (NCBI): domain Eukaryota; kingdom Metazoa; phylum Chordata; class Mammalia; order Rodentia; family Cricetidae; genus Microtus; species Microtus pennsylvanicus. The sequence goes on along the minus strand of NC_134593.1, from coordinate 13,310,609 downwards.
CAATGTTACATGAAATATTAAACTGAAAATGAGGAAACTTGGAAATTGAAGATCGTGGATATTCAAAGATGTTTCTTTCTCTATTTGCCTTTGCCTATAAAATCAAACCAAAACCCAACAATAAAATTTCTTTTAAAAAAATTAGTTTTTCAGTTAAAAACTGCCTTTTAGATGTTTTCCATACTATTTCTCATCAGGCCAGTTGCTGACTCCTAGGGAAGCCATGAGGTCTGTAGAGAGGGACAGCTTCTTTAATTAAATCTATTATCTTCTATACCTTCAGTGGCCACCCCTGGGGAACTCTCTGGAAATGATCAAGCCTGCTGGTGCTCACGTTCCCCTGAGTCAGAGTTTTATGGAAGAAGACTAAATCACAAAACTCTGCAGCTCTTTAGGCCGTCCGCCCTGGGCTGGTCCTGGGAGCCGCCCTCACCTGGGATTCTGTGCATTGCAGTGGTAGATATATTCCGAGATGGTATCGTCCTCAAAGAAGTCTGCAAACTTGCGCTTGAAATCAGGACGGAATCTCTGCACCAGCCCAGGTCCTGGGAAAGGATTGAAGAAATAACAACATGATGCTGGGAGCGTGGCGTGTGCCTGCAATTCCAGCGCTCAGCAAGCCGAGGCAGGAGAACTGTTTCAAGTTTAAGGGGATCCAGTGAGACCCTATTTAAGCCCCTACCAAAGAACAACATCAACAATCACCCAAATCCAAACCACGCAAAACCACGGAGTGGCCAGTGTGGGTGGTGGTGGTGGGGACAGAGAATAAACTCCTGCCTGCTCATGTTTAAACAACCTGAACCAAATTTATCTAAGCATTTGGTTCCTTTATGCATTTAACATGGCAGTGGCAAGAAGGGTGAAGAAGCCTGCTGGGAAGAAACAGACGACTTCAAACGTCAGAGCTCGACTGCTGCTCACCAATGAGTTTAGAGACAGCCTAACATCCCCAGGAGTCAGGCGATTTTCACTTCAGTAAATCCCAAGACTTTCCCTACAGGTTCACAAGTTCTGTGAGTGTCTGCAGTTAAGAGAATTTTCATTTCCAGTCTGAGGTGTGTCCCCTCCTTCCCCGGCCTCATGGGAACCCTGATAGTTTTTTATTCTTCTGAAGGTAGCGGATGAAACTCCCATTTCCGAGCACTCTCTCACTTTCAGGCTGTAATAGAATACATGGAGAGGCCGGGTGGTGGTGGCGCACGCCTTTAATCCCAGCACTTGGGAGGCAGAGGCAGGAGGATCTCTGTGAGTTCGAGACCAGCCTGGTCTACAGAGCTAGTTCCAGGACAGGCTCCAAAACCACAGAGAAACCCTGTCTCGAAAAAACCAAAAAAGAATACATGGAGAGTGACCTTAATGGCACCGCTGGCCCAGGCTCGGGACACCGCGCCTCTCATCACAGTGCACATGCACGCCATCGGTATATGCGGGCAGACTGGAGGACTGGACCTACTGGCCGCTTTCTCTGCCCTGCAGGTCTTTTGTCTGTGAGAGGTGTCTGGGGAAGAACCGGGAATATAGCCACAAGCCCTCTCTGACACAATCCCATGGCTGCCAGGCAGCCAGCCAACACAGTAGCTGAGGCCCTGAATGAACCTGGCCTGATCCAAGCCAGGAAAGGGGAGAATGGTTAGAGCAGGAAGGATGGCAGGGGTGTCTGCTGGAGCCACCTGGACTAAGGTCAGCCCTCTGCCTGCCTGCTCCCCTTTGGCACCCGTGTCCCTTGCTTGCCCCTCTTCTCCCAGAGCTCCTGTGCTACCTTCTACATCAGGGCTCATTTTCCACTCTTCCTTAGGAGCCATTCTGTTTCAGCCACTGCAACTAGCGACTACTGGACATTTCTATACAAATATAAGCTATCGGTACAAAACAGGGTCACCAATCTTTTCAATAAAAGGAATCTTTTTACTTCACCAGTGTAAAAAGCTCCTCAAAGGGAAGCACGTGGGCAGTGTGAGATGAGACTGCGGAGCCTCTGACAGACGCGCTACAGTGTGGCCTGCTGTCTCTTTTGCATAGAGAACCTTCTGACAGCTACTCAATGCTAAGAAACCCAGAACGGAGATGTGTTTCTCTAGAGCAGTGCATGCACGGTTCAGAGTGACTTGTCTGCACTGTGCTACGTTAGAAGCTGAGGTTCAGAGCCCTCCTTGCTGTAGGAACGGGAGCGAGTGATAGTTACTGCAGACAGGTGGTCATATAAACTCACAGCAGAGAAACAGAGAAGCCACACGCCATAGCCCCTTCCTTTCTTTGGGATCTGCCGACACATAAGGCGGTCATTCTGTTCTCTCTGCTGATACAGATGGAGGGAAAATATGACAACCATCTGAAGACTCCAATAAAGAAATGCTGTCCTGATGATCGTGTTAAGTGACAATGCCAGGTCAGGCTCTGTTTTATGAACATGTGAGGATGGCAGGAGACCAGGTGCACCAAGGCAGTGGTAAATGGGGTGGCCTCAGGTTTAAGACAGAGTTCTTCTCCTGGAGGTGACTCACCCCAAGGCCCAGCCACTCGAAGAACAGCCAGTGGATTGGAACGTCCCAGGACAGATGCCACAGCCTTGACCCAGGTTGGAGGTGCACGGATCTCACTGGGGTCAGTTGGTCGTAGGGGAAAGCCCCATGGGTCCACCAGAATAAGGTGTTTAACTCTACATTAAGAGAAGAAACAAACAGAGGGTACACTGTGTTTGCCTGGAGGTCTCATGCCTCTTAAACTGCTGGGAAGTGAGTTTTAGTGGAAATCAGTATTGGAATGCGCCTGGTAAGGCATGGAGTCAGTCATGAGGGGCGAGGGTAGTTCATATTACCTCTCAGGATACTTGATAGAGTAGGAAGTGGCCAGGAATCCCCCCAAACTGTGCCCCAGGAGGATCATAGTGGGGATTCCCATCGTCTCCCGCCATGTCTCTATTGAGGTCACAAACTCATCTTCAGCTCCTTCTGGGTCCCTTGGGAATGTTGGCCTTGAGCTTCTCCCAAAGCCAAGCAGATCAAAGGTATGGAGAGTGCGGCGGGTACTCAGTGAATCCATGTTGAGGATCCAGAGGCCCACGCCGCCCCCAAAGCCATGTACCATCACCAGAGGGGTGCGGTCCTTTTGCTCTGGGCTCACAGTCACCGTCCAGATCTTGTTCTGGTTTGGGAGGGAAACATAACGGGCCAGGAACTTGTTCTGGAGACCTGGGAAGGGAAGAATTCCAGGGTAAACCAACAAGCCAGTAGGCTGAAGCCCTCTGTGGCTGTTGCTTCAGTTCTTGCCTCTATGCTCCCGTCCTGTAATCTGTGAGCCACAGAAACTTTTCCTCCCCAGGTTTGATTTGGTCACTGTTTATCTCAGAAACAAAAAGTGACCTTCAACAGCTCCCGTCTATCTCCAGCCTCCTTAGACGGCTTTAGCCTGAACCCTAGGTTAGTAGGACAAGCCCCTTCCCCAGCCCTGTCTTCAGATCTGATCCAATCCCTTGGTGTGCAATCAAATCTTGGATTTGATTTGATGTGCAAGTCCTGGACTTTTCTTTACCAAGAATCTCGCTAATTCCATTCAGAAAGAACTCCCTGTTCTTGATGTCTTTAGTGATTTCAATCCACTGACTCCGATCCTTAGCCCTAAATCCCCAGCTGTTCTTGTAGTATGGGGAACCAAGAATGATATCTTCCCAATGACAGCAATTTTATACAGTCATTTTAAAAGACTTAATAAGTACCAGAGTAAGTTTTCTTTTATACTTCATAAACTAATGAATTCAAATCTAAGGGAAATGTGCAGACCATTTGGTCCGTAGGCTATAAGAGGGATCAAGATGCTGTGCCCAACTCCCTTTGGGTCCCTGATGTCAAACGATCCTTGGACTCGTTGTTCTTGAATTTGCATGTGTTTGGAGAAGAGAGAGAACTGTGGTCTAGCTGGGTAGAGTGGTGATGGGAGTGGGTTGAGCCAAGGGCTTATTCCTCTTAGACACTGAGGTGGGGCAGTGTTTTTCTTCGTGCTAGTGTGCCAACAGTCATATGGAAGAGCTTCCTGGGTGAATCAGACGCATCTGGATGGAGGCCTGAGAGCCGTGGTTCCTTTCAGGCCAGAGACAGTAGCTCCACCTGGGCGGAACAGCAGGGTTGGGCATGATGGGGTGGGGTTATGGGGAGATATGAGCCTGGGGTCTTGCTGGAACCAAAGGCTAGTGCTGCTCATGGGTCACCTTCTTCAATATTGCTCATGCAATCTGGTCTGTGTGATCTCCAAATAACTGTGGTAACCAGGCAGCTGGTAGGTTACATCTAGTAGAAGGCAGGAAATAGCAATATTAGAAAACACAGGATTGCTGACACTCAAGTAGGAAGGCGGTGAATTAAAATGTGCTTAGTTATGTGTTTAGGAGAGAGGGAAGAAAATGAAGAGATAGGGAAAAGATGAAGGGGCGAAGTATCTGTGTGCATTAATGCACACTGGAATGTATAGGGCCTAAGGTGAAACTGGAGGATGTGGAAGGGGTTACCACAGGGCTAGGGAGTTGAGGGACCACTGTTATGAAATACTGTGTCCTCTGTCTGCCCCTCCCCTCAAACTACCGATTTTCTTTCCTCTGGCCCATACACTGCTCATCAGGAATCGGTGGGCTCAGTGGACCCAGCTTGGAGAAGATCTTGTATCTTTTCCAGACATTTAAAGGGAGGTGCAAACTGTTTCCTCTACTTACACTGGAGGATCCTGGCTTCCACATTCTTCAGCTGAGACATGGAAGTGGGGCGCCAAGTGGGGAGCCAGCTACTCAGCCAGCCCTGAGGCCTACGAGACAGAGAGGCACTTGTTGGCCACACTGAAAAGTTCCCAGTCTTGCTGATAGCTCCATGAGTTATCAGGGTACAAGGTGTTTCCCAGCCGCAGGAGGCCTACTCCTCATGGCCTTCTGCGTCGGCAATGCCCTAGCAGGCCCATATACTGTTACTTTTCCTTGACAAATGGCTATTGACAACAATGGCCCTTGATAGATATTGCAACACCATGTGCACAAAACGACTTTTTCCCATCTATTATCTTCCTGGAGTGTCACAATTCCCCGTTGTTAGTGGTTATCATAATTTATGTCCAAGGAGATTTCAAAGGGAGAGGGAGTGACTTTAATATTTCCATTATTTCTGTCACCCCCAGAACTAGCTGTTCTTTTAGGGGAGGACAGACAAGTTCCCATGCCATCTGTTATCTTACACGCTTCTGGAAGTATGGGCCGCTATTAGTCCCTGATTGCGAAATCCATCAGCTCTGAACTTGGAGCTGGGGTAGGCAGGGAGCAGGGGAGGGCTATCTGGGTTCATGTCCTACTGTTCACCAAGAGACACAGGTGACTCTGGCCTACTTCTTCAGGTTGTAAAGTGAGAATAAAGCTTACCTATGTCCTAGAGTAAAAGTGGTAACTCATCCTGCTTTCTCCTTCACACCCAGTGACTAAGCCATTGAGGTTACAAGCCCCAGTTCTGGAGTGAATAGAACTCCTGGCTCTGAATTACAGACCTGCCACTGATAAATAGACGGGCTCTGAGGTCCAGATAGGAAAGGAACCTTGTCAAGTACCTGCCACAAACGGAACTGCTCAGTGAATCACGGTTTCTACTCTACTTCCCCTATCTTTCATGTTATTCCTCTTTTTGTGAACTCTGCCTAGGTAAAGGCTATAGGATGGTTGCCAGAAGCTGCAGCAAGGGCTTGTGGGTATGAGCACAAGAGGCTCACAAGGCCACCCTGTGGAAGAACCATCCCAGCTACTTGTAGCATATACAGTGCCCCCCCCCCGAACATCACGGGAAGCACAGATGCTACATTAGGGTGTTTTCTGGAAAATCACCTAGTTCAGCCTCTGCTTCTCAGTGAGCAAGCTGATCCCCAGAGAGGTCACCAGCAAGTTAGAAAAAGAATGCCTCCTCTGTGGAGCTTCTAGTCCCAGCTTTTTGAGGCACAACTGAACATTGCAGTATATAACCACATTTTATTTGTATCTATTTTCTGAAGGGAATGCGGTCTAAAGCCAGAAACTAGAGTTCTAATCCCAGCAAGGCCACTTAGCAGCAGCGAGACAGTGACACATTAGCTTTCTGTGTCAGCTTCTTCAGCCGCAAATGGGAGGTAATTGTATCTACCTCACAAGTTTCTAAAGAAATCTGTGAGTTAACATCTAGAGCATATAGAACAAGGCTTAGAACTTAATAAACCCCTCAGCCGATCATTACCTGTATATATTACTATTTTTAGGTAGCTGTTCTCAATGAAAGTGTGAGGTTTGAAAGAAACCTAGTGTTGGTATGGGAGTGGTATATAAACAGCTTCCATCATATGAAAGCTGACAGTCTCAACCAATCTAATCCTAGGGATACCCAGGACCCTTTTAACCATCTACCAGAATGCCCTGTTGGCCTGAAGCACCAGGACCAGGACCACAGCTCTTGACCAGTCTCAAAATAGAAACTTCCTCTTTGCACTGTAGAGACTATAACCAGTCGGATCATGGCACTGGAAGCCCACATATCTCTGTAACTGCCTACAGGAGCTCATGGGAAATGCTCTCCTCCAGTGTGCTCCACAGTCCTGAAAGGGGCGGGGGTGGGGAGTACTGGGTATGTGTACACCTTTGCCTTTCTTCTCCAGACACTGATCCAGACAGAGAACAGGCCCTTGTCTTGTCTCACTGTGCGCTAGTGCTATCAGGGAGGAAAGGGCTGAGATGGGAAAGTGAGGCCAACTGCACAGAGCCCCTTCCTGGCCCGGAGAGTGCCTCATCCTCATGGGGAAACAGAGCAGTTTTGTGCTGGGAGAAAACCTGTTCTAGACCCCTGGAATTTTGAGCAAGCCTCTAAGTTTCTGTGGGCACCAGCATCTTCTGATTTATTTGTTAAACAGAGCTGAATGACCTGCATCTTTTCTGGCTCTAGTGCTGTTTCCCCGAGTCTCTGTAGGCATCGTAAATTTCCTCTTAGAAAGCAATACTCTCCTGAGAAGTTCCTTCAAATCCCCAACGCTATTATTTTTACTATTGTTACAAAGTTAATTCCTTCTGCCAAAAGGACAAATATTAGGTCAAGGGAAGGCCTTGTTCCCATGAAACCCTTGGAGCTGAGTCATTCTCCAAGTAACTTTTTCCTGGTCCTGTTAGACCGTCATCACACCACCCACAGGTTGCATCCCAAACTTGCTGTCCTTAGGTGAGCGGTACCCTCCCCCCTCCCTCAATCTAACAAACATAATTCTGAACCCACTGCAGTAAGCATGTGTTTATAATGATTAAAAACATCATCAATTAGGATTGCAAGCAGAACGTGTCAAGGCGGTCAAGGGCTAAAAGAACTTGCAAGCCAGGTCCACACTAATCCCAGCGCGGAGGGGACTTCTCCCTCCCACTCCTTCTCCCTCAAGGCCTTTCACACCCACGACTTTGGTCCCGGGGCAAGTCTCCACAAGCATCCGGCTGCTGCCCCCACGTCCGCGTCTCTCAAGCTTGCTTTGGGGGCGGGAAGAGAAAGCTTATCCACTGCACATTACTACCAATCAAACTGCGCTACCAAGGGTGCTCGCGAAGACTAAGTGGAAAGTCATACTCCCCAGGCTGCACACAAGCTCAACCCTTAGCGCTCCCCCAGCTCCGCAGCCTCCTTAGCGTACCCCATCCCTCCCTGGAAGCCAACCTGAAAAGGAAAGACGGGAAAGTCTGAAGCTGTCTGCAACCACAGACAGTCCCCGGATCCTGACCCGGACAGACAGACAGAGATAGAAAGAGAAACGGACAGGAGTAACTACTCACTGCTGCTCCAGATCATCAGCCATAGTAAACAAGCCCTGCCGGGTCGAGCTGAGCCAGCCCATCCCTCCGCCTGACGCCAGAACCAGCTGACCCAGAGAAGTATCGGATAACAAAGGGGGCGGAGCCGGAGGCGGGGCCTGGGCCGCTAGTGGGGTTCATGAACCTGCACCCCGTCCCACCGGCCAGCACCACTCCTGGGCTGGAACCTGTGGCGTACTTCCTTCTGTTTGCTCCCGCTGGCCTGCTTCCGGGCTGAACATTAGGGTCTCGCAAAAGTAGGATCCTAATCCTTATCACCCACCTTTGGGGGACAGCGAGGGAGACAGGTTTAGAACTCCCTGTTCCTCACTGAAATGCCATCCGCCCCGCCTCCATCTCTCCCACAATTAAAGAGTGGAAGGAACTGCCTTGACTTTGTCTCACACTCCGGAGCTTCCCTCTATGGCTCAGGTCACCTGCCTTTCCTAGTTCGTCTGTTAAAATGGTTTAGATGTTCGTGAAAACATCATAGGTTGCCCCCTAAAAAGGGGCCTTGGATATTGTAACCCAAGATTTTCAGATTTCAAAAACACAAAACCAAAATGCCTAGTTAAAATTGAATTTGAGACAGAAAGCAATTTTTAAAACTAAGTATGCTCGATGCAGTATTTGGGACATCCTGTATTTACAGCTCTAAGCAGACTTGTGACATCTGTCAAGATAAGTAAGCATTCCTCTGCTCTGGGGATGTCTGTCTCCAACCTAGTTTCCAAGGAAAAATAGCTCCATCCTGCTCCCTGAGGAGGACCAGCTAAAGAACTAACATTAAGGCTGGGCATGCTTCATGTATGTGGGTGTGGGATACAGAATATTAGATGTGACAACGTATCTGACCCCAAAAGCTCTGAGCACATTTCAGGTGGGTTCTGCGGAGGAGTTCAAATCTTGAAGCTGGCTGCAGAACTCACCTGAACTGGCAAAGGGGGTGTGATATCACCAGAGCTGCTCCATTTCAGATTATCCACTCCATTAGCTTAAAACCACACTTCAGGAAAGAGAAATTTACAAAAATACTTTTCTTTTTTCCTTTTCCTTCCTACCTCTTTCTGAGATTCTCTCTCTCTCTCTCTCTCTCTCTCTCTCTCTCTCTCTCTCTCTCTCTGTGTGTGTGTGTGTATGTGTGTGTGTGTGTGTGTGTGTGTGTGTTATGTGTCCCTCTTGATTTATATATGGGGATGACCTCCACCTTGTGATTCTCCTGTTTCTACCTCTGGAGTGCTGGGATTATGTTCTGTGCTGTCAGGCACAATGGTTCAGGATGGGGGCTGAATCCATGGTTTCCTGCCTTCAAGGCAGGCACTTTGTCTGCTGAGCTATGTTCCAAGTCCTAAAGCATTTTTTCTTTGGTCTTCTTGACAGGCCTAGGAGATTCTGAGAGTTCTTCTTCACTAAAACACAGTAGTGTTAAACTGATCATTATAAGGGTTTAAAGTTTAAGAGAACTGGAATTTTCATTTTTCATTCATTCTTTTAGTGGTCCTAAATTCAGTACATAGAACCATTGGGAAGCCTGCTACCAACTTGGACTTCCAATTCCTCACATCCTAATACAGCTAGTTTGTCTGAGGCTGGAAAGCTGCAAATTTTCCAGAAGCACTAATAATATTCCAGGAGACCTGCTAGCTAGTTAAAAGCCTCTGGTCAGAAATCTGGGCCAAGTTCAAGCTCTTGGCTTTCCCAATTTCCGTTTCCTGATCTTGGGCAAGTCATTTTATCTATCAGGTTGCTTCTTCCTCTGGATTGTGCCTCATGAGAATTAGCTAAGATAATTCCAAGAAACATTCAGCAAACTTACTTACTCTAAAAATGTTACATCTTATGTTCAAAGCCAAACATGTTGGCACAAAGAATCCAATGATAAAAAGACAGGAAATGAACTGCTCTGGTGGTCGGCAACGACTTCCTTAGGGGAGCTTTGGAAAGCTGGTAACTATGTAATCAGAACTTAGAGCATTCCACCCCAACAAAGAGACCTCCGTCTCTCTACCACATGACTGTATTTTCTTCAGAACATCTGAAAGGATCGTGAACATCTATGTTTCTCTCTACTAGAGACTAAGTTTTGTGGGGAGTCTTACCTATCTAGTATTCTGCTTTGCTCTCAGCATCAGATGAGTTAGGGTAGGTGCTTGGTAGTTGAATGGCTGGGTGAACAGTTTAGTAAGCGGAAGCATGAATGGTTGTCTACAGAATGAAGGGCTAAGTGCTAGCTAGGGTTGGGGCTATAATATAAGTGACACTAGATAGAAATCCGGGGTTGTTTTCACAGGATAACGAAAGTGCCCACTTTCCTGATAACCTATAAAATGGGGGTCCTTTTGAGGCAAGGCTGATCATGTGGAACTGAAATGTTCTAGATTTTAGAGTGCATCTCACCACAGCACAGAGAACATTTGCATTCTGTTTCCACATGTACCGAGTAAGCTTTAGCAGAATTTCCTGTTATAATAATTGTTTAGAAGGAAGAAATTTGAATATATGAAAAATGCCTTTTGCAATTAAAGTTATCCTTAAGGTATTCCCAGAACTGAGATAACTCAGGATTGGGTGGATCTGCTAAAACTAGATACAATGAAATGGACCTTTGGTACCTATCTAGACAGGCCTCTGGAGAGAAAAATGTATTTTCCCTTCTTATCTTCAAGTCAAGACACAAGATGTGCATATATGAAAAAATGCACCCTCCTATCTACAAGATCATGATTTTAAATGTACTATTATTGTCTCTTTAATTTTTAAGAGATTATTTTATGTGTATGTGTGTTTTGCTCAATTGTGCACCACAAGCATGCTTGCTATCCAAGGAAGTCAGAATGCATCTGATTCTCCTGGAACTGGAGGTATGGATGGTTGTTAGCCTCCTTGTTGGTGCTGGGAACCAAACTCAGGTCATCTACAAGAGCAACAAGTCCTCTTAACCACTGAGATCTCAGCAGCCCCTTTAATATATTCTTTAGGGACAGAAACTAATTGGATAACCATGGATAAGCCGGTTAAGCCCAGCCCTGGAAGGAATGAATCATTCCTTCAAATGGGTGCTGCTGACTTTTGAATGAACAAGGTGAGTCTTAGATTAAACAAAGGGATTGGTGAGTAAAACAGCTTCAACGTCCTCTGTCCAGTGATAGCATATGTGGCTTAATATGTGAGGTAGGTACACATGAGAGTGGATGCTCACACTGGCCAAAACACCATGTCAGATTTCCCTAGAGCTGGAGTTACAGGCATTTATGAGCTACCTGACCTGGGTACTGGGGATTGAACTCAGGTCCTCTATAAGAGCAGCAGGTCCTAACTGCCGAGCCACCAATCCCACCTTTGGCTTAGTTTCAAATGAACACAAACCACACATTTTCTTTGGCTACTCCTAGCTATACTTCTATTGCCCGGGTAGCCACATGTGTCTAGCTGTCCCCACGCTGGTTGCACAGGCCAATTTAATTTCATTAAAGGAAATTCTCCTGGACAGGGTAGTGCTGCTTAGCATGGTGTTTTCAGATCCCTCTTGTAGGGAGCTCAACAATTCTTAGTAATCCTCTTCCCTGGGTAAATGATACTCTCGTAAAGGAAAATATGACAAATTCTTTTTTGTTGCCAGAGAAGACAAGATTGAAGTGCTCTCAGTGTGTGTGTGTGTGTTTATGGTTTTTCGAGACAAGGTTTCTCTGTGTACGCCTAGTTCAGTTTATAGACCAGGTTGGCCTATAACTCACTGAGATTCACCTGCCTCTGCCTCCCAAGTGCTGGGATTATAGGTGTGCACCACCACCACCTGGCAAGACTGAAGCTTTTATGGGACTCCCCAAAGAGCTAGGAAAGAAGGAAATGAGAGAAGGATTCCGAGTTGCTAGACTGCAGGGGTGACGGGATAAAGGGATACAGGTTCACTAGAGACATTTGTTGCTTGACTAGAACTTGATGGATAAAGGGATACAGGTTCACTGGAGACATTTGTTGCTTGACTAGAACTTGATGGATAAAGGGATACAGGTTCACTGGAGACATTTGTTGCTTGACTAGAACTTGATGGATAAAGGGATACAGGTTCACTGGAGACATTTGTTGCTTGACTAGAACTTGATGGATAAAGGGATACAGGTTCACTGGAGACATTTGTTGCTTGACTAGAACTTGATGGATAAAGGGATACAGGTTCACTAGAGACATTTGTTGCTTGACTAGAACTTGATGGATAAAGGGATACAGGTTCACTAGAGACATTTGTTGCTTGACTAGAACTTGATGGATAAAGGGATACAGGTTCACTGGAGACATTTGTTGCTTGACTAGAACTTGGATAGAAAACACCATAGTTGAGAAAAACTCACTTTGTGTTGATTGAAATTTGATTCTGCTATAATTTTCTTTTTGAAAAGAATCCTGTGCTGGAGGTATGGGTCAGAGGTCCAGTATTTGCTTAGCATGCTAGATACCCAGAAACATGTAACACATAGGCAGCATGCTTTATTTGTTGAATTAGAGAACAAGGAAAGAAGGGTCTTGGTCTAATTGGGGCCAAAGTTTAAAAAGTAGATGTTACATGTGGTAACATCTAACCACAGTAGAGGTTACATGTGGGAGAGAAGGAAAAGGAGTCAAGGCCAAAGTAAAATACAAAGGGGGAAGAACTGAGTCTCTTCTCCATGGACTCTCTTTATGAGAGTCTTTTCCTACACAGACTTAGGATTCATGTTTGTCATAGTAGAGAATATAATTTCTTATTATCAGAGGAGGAATGTAAACTCACGGACTTTGCCCAAGTGCACTTTCTTGGCCTTCCACTCTCCCGTATCTTACATTGTTGGGCATCTTAGTCATGAAGCCTCTAAAGTCTTCTCTGATTTCTGACAACTTTAAATGCAGTTTCTTTTGCCAGCCGTCTGACTTGCAGTCTTGGTACCATCTTTTGTATGCCCAATTATTGGAGTTCTGCAGTATGGCTAACTTTGAATTATTTGGAGAAACAGAGGAAACAGTTCATAGCAGAATGAATCATAGTTCATAAGAGGAAACATTTTCCGAGCACTTACCACGTGCCATGCACTTTGCTAAATCCTTAATGTTTTACATTATCTCAGTTAATCCCAATACAACATTGTGGGGATCCGGGTATCGTTACTTCCATGTCACAGAAGTGGAAAATGAGCCCTAGGTGTCGTAGTGATGTGTACCTGTAATTTTAACACTTGGTAAGCAGAGGCAGAAGGATTGCGAGTTTAAATCCACTCTGCTGTATATAGTGAGTTCCAAGCTAGGCTACATAGAGAAACCTTGGCAAAAAGAGGGGGAAAAGGAAACCACAAATGACGCACTAAGTCATCAGGTCGAGATTAGATAATTAGTAGCAGGTGGAATCAAAGTTCAAAAATCATCTTTGTCCAACTCTGGAACTTGCTCTTTTATCTACGGCTCGGCATAGGAACTTTTTACACGTATTAATGTTCTGACTCACACTACTCAAAACTAACATAGTATAATCTCCCCCACTGATAGCTTAGATAAACTCATACACTGAACACCAAATTTTTCTTATAAAGTCAGGTGGCTGAGGAAAATTTTGGGGTCATTCTATTAGAAAGGTTTTGTTGCAGAAATGGCGGGGCTTGTCTCAGTGAGTGATGAGCCAAGCCTTGATTCCGGCCTCCTAGGACATTGCTATGGTGATGTTAATGGTGGTAGCTGAGCAGGAACAGAGGGCACAGCACTGCTGGAAGAGGCTGAGTGATGATGGTACGGAAACTTCTTAAGGGATTCATAATTAGATGATTAAAAGCAGCCACTTGGCCCCTCTGTTCTTAGGTGGAAAACCAGAGGCGTCTGCTCTCCTACTTGTGACGAGACAGTGAGAAAAGTGGCCCTTCTTCCTTCCCCTACCCTCTGTACAGTAACACAAGGGCACCGAGGCTAAATTTTTAAGCAGTGTAAGCTCCTCGTTTATGAATATGGATTTACCTCTTCTAACAGACTAAGATTTCCCAAGGACACAGACGGTTCGCTGGAACCTACGCAAGGGCCTTTACTTACACCATAGGATTGTGGTGCTAAGTGTTTCCAGGCTACATACAAATAACAAGCCGCAGCAAGGGAATGCTGTTCAGTTGCCGTTTTAGAAATTTTGCCCATTTATCTAGCTAGCGCTGTTAAAAGTGTGACTTAAAAACTGAAACCAAGTACCTAATTATGTGTGGGTAGACTTTGCAACCGAAAGGTGAGAGATACTATGTTTTGAAGGTCTGGTTTTTGTGAACTTGTAAGGCAATGCAAAGCAGAAGGCTGAGCTTAAGTTTTCTTAAAACCTCAAACTTTCATATCGTTTTCTATAAAAGGATTCCGAGAGGGTCAGGTTGAACGAGACGTGCTCCTGCGAGCCTTTCGACGTTGACATCTTGGGATATTACAATAGATATGTCAGTTTGGTACGAATTGCTGCTGATTTAGACCTTACACTCTACATCCAAGTGATTACCTCCCTTTTTAGACAATGTCTGTGTTTGATTAACCCGAATGTCCCTACAACTTAACCACAAGTTATAGGTCCTTGTTGGTAGCCAACAAACGTTTGTCGAATGAATGAATACCTGCTGGCTTAGGTTCTTCGTAGGGCCAGATCCGGCCTTCCAGTTCAGGATCCTGTAGAGGTCAACCCTCACTCGCCAGTGTAAACTGGCGCTTGCCCCGGATATACATAGTTCTCAATGCGAAGGAGCTTGACTTCTCTAACGATCTGTCATAGGCTTCTGCAGACAGAGCGTTTAAGGGAATTAGGGCCAGGCAGGTTGGATCCCTAGACCGCCAGCTTGGTCTCTAAGCAGAGTCCCACGTTTAACCACTGAGGACATGGGATCAAAGAGAGCCGGAACTTTCTGGTAAGCTACGTTGTCCGCGGTAAAACCTTTCCCCCTGTTCCTGTCACAAATCTCGTCTCCAGAGCAACAGTGGGCGTCAACAAATGCAGGGCGGAAGTAAGGGTATAGTACACGTCTCCTGCTCAACGAAAGCCCAGGCGCAGGCGCACTAATCTATTTCCGGCTGTAGTTCTCAGTCTAGGGATGCACTCTGCGCCTGCGCATTAGTTGTGACGCGCCCAGGCCGACCTATACGCCTGCGTGGGCGTGGCTAGGGCCCGCCAGCGCGCACGCGCGAGCCCCATCCCGCTGTGGTCGTCCGGTGGTCGGAGTGTCCTGCGTTCGTCATGTCGGCGTCGGTGGTGTCCGTCATCTCGCGGTTCCTGGATGAGTACTTGAGCACCACTCCGCAGCGGCTGAAGTTGCTGGACGCCTATCTCCTTTATATACTGCTGACCGGGGCGCTGCAGTTCGGCTACTGTCTCCTCGTGGGCACCTTCCCCTTCAACTCTTTCCTTTCCGGCTTCATCTCTTGTGTGGGCAGCTTCATCCTAGCGGGTAATGAATGATTCTGTGTGCTGGCAGGAGTGTTCCACTTTGGCGCGCAGCGCCGTCCTCACAGTGCCCTTTGGCAGTTTGTAGATGGCCGTCGCTTGTGAAGTCACGCATGTTTTTCTTGGGATTCAGGAAACAGGCTCAGAAATGCTGTTACGTTTCTAATGCCAAACAGTTACCTAGGAGCTGGAACTGAAGATGTAAAGACACGTTTTTCTTCTGGTGATCCACCGCAATTAATAATACTTCTTTAAGGAAACATCCTGCTGCAACTTCGATGTAGCTTTAATACAAGTTTAAAGTTGGTAGACCCTTAAATGAAAAAGCCAACCCCGAGCCATTTCTGTCACCTTGGCCTAATCCCCATGCCGTCCAGGGGAAGGCAGGTATAGGGATGTAAATATTGGTTATTGCTTGTGACGCTGGCTATTTGGGTGCTGGCTTTTTAGTTGCACCCACATATTCTTATGGTTGATGTTTCCCTGTGTTTCTCATCCCCGAGCTCAATTTTTTTTACTCATACAATTGTGTATTAGCTTTTCTTTCTGGCCTTCTGCATTTGGTAATCTTGTAGACTTCCAGATTTAATGAGGATTGGCTCCACGAATTCATCTGAAGCCTGACCTTTCTTGCTCCATGGAATTGAGTGAATCCTGGGAATAGGTTTGGCTCAAGAATGTTATAGTGGATGGTGGTCAGCAGTGTCTTGGGGGATTTTTAGCTGTTGCTTTCTGCCCCCACCCTTACCCTCCAGTGAATTAGACCTGGTTAGGTACAGACAAAAATATAGTATTGGATTTCTCTGGACATTTGATTTACAGGGATACCTTCTTACCATAGATCTCACATCACATGTACACATTCACACTGCCAGCTCAGGTGCACTGGGGATAATTCCGCTTTTCAGAACTTAAATAGGCCTCAGGACATCATGACTTGTGCCCCAGTCAGAGTTAGAGCTGCAAAGTTAGCTTGTCAGTAGTCACAGTCTTTGGATTTTGGTCAAGTTTCTTGGGGTATGTTAGTACCATCAGCCAGACCTGACACACCTCTTTACTGTACCCAGTACTGTTCACAATGATATTAACCAACCAGGAGAAAGAGCTTTGCTGAGTACCTCTGATTTTTTTATTTTTATTTTTGTCTCTGGTTGTGGAAGTACAGAAAACAGAGCAGGACTGGAAGCTGATTTTAAATAAGCCTTCTGTTGAAACTACCCCGTCTTCAAGAGCCTCTGGGTAATGCTGGCTTCCCAGGACTACGCAGAAAAGAGTGATCTGCTGAAAAGTTAGGTTTGCATGATAAGGTCAAAGAGTTTGGCTTTTTCGTTTTCTTTTTTGCAGATGGTTTTTGCTTATGCCAAGTGCTATTTTTTTTTAAATCTTTCTTTTCAAAAATATTCTTTGTGGGTCTCTATGTATATATAATGTATGGTGAAGTGTCAGTACATGTCTGTATGCTGCGTGCATATATGGAGGTCAAAGAGCAGCAGCATTCATTGGCTAGACTGGACTGGCTGGTTGGCCAGAGAGCCTGAGGGGGGTGTCTTCCTGTTGTGTGGTGAATTGTCTGTCTCCCCCCCCCCCCCGTTCTGTCTAGCTCTACAGTTACAGATGTGAATGCCACCATACCAGGTTTTACATGGATGCTGGGCATCTGAGCCATCGGGTCCTTATGCTTTGATGCAGGCACTTTACCAACTGAGGTAGCTCTTCAGCTCCCAGGCCTGTTTTTTGTGCCTGTTAAGGCTAGAATTGTCAGGTTCCAGTGGGAGCTGTATGGCTTGTTATTGAATAGACTGCTTAGCGAAAGAACACTGTTAGTAGTGAGACGGTGTCAGCAGTGAGGACGTTACTCGTAGGGAGGACATTATTAGTAGGGAGGACTTTATTAGTAGTGAGATTGGAGTCAGTAGCGAGTAGATTTCCAAATCTTTTAGGTAACAGAATGAGAGAAATGAAGAATTTCTGATCATTCATTGTTGCTGCAGAAAGTTATCATTTGCATCCCCCAGCCCCTGTGAACTCAGGGACATTTTGCCCCTGAGCTAAATCCTCAAATCCATCCATCCGTCTGTCCGTCCATCCGTCTGTC
The DNA here is from genome assembly GCF_037038515.1 of Microtus pennsylvanicus. Lineage (NCBI taxonomy): Eukaryota > Metazoa > Chordata > Mammalia > Rodentia > Cricetidae > Microtus > Microtus pennsylvanicus. Next base: position 13,293,284 of record NC_134593.1, on the reverse strand, counting down.
CACCCATCTTTTTCTGCACAGTGTGTCAGTGTGTAGCCCTGGCTGGGTAGAACTGCTGGTCAGGCTGTCTTGAGCTCACAGAGATCCATGTCCCTTTACTTACTGAGATGTAAGGATGTGTGCCAGGAGCCTGGCTGCCATGTTTCTCTTGGTAGCATTGAGTTTACTAAATCCAACCTCTTTTGCTAGCCCAGACCATTGTCTGGTAACTTGTTTTAATGAAAATTTTGAAATTTGGCTGTTTAGCCTTTGTTCCTATTGTTGAGACAGGAAATCTTATACCTGCTGAAGTTTTGTTTTGATTTTTTCTCCCTGTGTTTTTTGTTGGAAGACAATGGAAGGGGCAGTTTGACTGGTGAAGGGAAGTTGTAGGAAATCACGTTGGAGGATTTTGAAGGACCAAGTGGTGCTGAATGCTCAAGCTTTGGGTGTCAGACCTATTACTATAGGAGATCATCTGAGAATTAAACACGAGAACATGGGCCGGTGAGATGTCTCGGTGGGTGAAGGTGCTTGTCACCAAGCCTGAAACCACCGAGTCTGACCCATGGGACCTGCGTGATGAGGGGAGAGAACTGACCTCTGCAAGTCATCCTCGCTCCTCCACTTGCCTACACTACACTAAGTGAATCGTGAGTGGACGCACGGGCAGCCATCCACAGCAGTTCTTTTTTGGAAGTAAAGGACAGACTTGTAAGTTGTTGCATGAGTTGGAGGAGGATGCTCTTTCGCTTTGACTCTCCATCTGTGCATGTGTGCATTTGCTCTTGGAAATTGGTCAGTATGTTTTAAATCAGTTTAGAACACTGCCGTCAAACTTTTAAAAGTCTGATGAGACACGGTGGTGTCTTCTGTCTCCTCATGGCTGGGCGACTTATCAGGGTCTCGGGAAGGGGGTGGAGGTTACTGGCCGCCAGGATGAGCTTGTTCAACAGTATAGTGCAATAGGTTTTTTAAAGGACCTTGAGGGAGTAATTTTCCTTTCCTGGTTCATTCTCGCAGCAGACTGTTTATCTTATGGTTAGCCCTCCCTCGAGGAGGGACATCTGTCGCTTCTGAGTTAACATTCCAGTGTTGGCAGCTTTCTTAGTTTCCTTTTTTTACCTAACTGAAATCTGCTCATTTCAACTACTGGTAAGTGGGAAGTAGTTAAGTCTGTCCTTAAAATGAGTATGGCTAAAAATACGTCTTAGTAGGCAAGTACTCCATCACTGAGCTTCAAGTGGATTGCTGAGTCTTGTTGACTGCCAGCTCAGGTTCAGTGAGAGACCCTGTCTCAAAAGGTGAGAGAGAGCAGACACTTGGTGGCCTCTGGCCTTTGAAAGTATGCACGCACAGGCATGTGCATCTACACACACATACATACACTATGCACACACACCACATCTGTACACTTAATATAAACATGCACGCACACACACAAACAATAAATTTAAGACATTTACTAAACAAAGTTTTAGTATCGCAGTTAAGAAATCCCAAAGGAATTTGAGTTTGAGAAACAAGGAGACTAATCCAGAGTATTTTCTGTCTTAAAGGAGTCATTGGCTTATGTGGACTGGGGTCTGGCTACTTGAGGGAGTGTCTGTTAGATTTGGGAGTGTCTGTTAGAAGGCAAGGGCAATGCTTCCAGCCCCGCATCCTTGCTTAGCACTGTGCGTGTTAACTGTGGCCCTTGTCTTAATTTAAGGAGCATGGAGGGCTGTTTGCCAGGCTCTGCTCGGGTGCTGCATGTTCACCTGTGAGGAGCACAGATGCGGCCCTGCACTTGAAGGGAATTGGAGACAGTGAATGAAGCAGCTCTGGTGAGGATGGGAGCAGCTGGGGCCCGGCCCGCCCAGTGGTCCTGCTGTGTCCCTAGTGTGTTCACTTTCCCAAAATGTGCTTCTGACCTCTCACACTTTTCTGCGTTCCTTTAGCTGTATTCACGGTTTATTTTGGTTTTCAGTAGCAGAGTGAACGTGGCCAGGAGCCCTTTCATCGTCCATTGAATCTCAGCGGCCGCCTGCCCCGTGCCTGTGCTCTCTGCTTCCCACTGGGGTGTCATGTCCCTCTCTTGTCAGCTGCCAGCTCCTCCGCTTACTCAGGGGAGCTCGTGTCCTCTTGTGGCCGGATGACTTCTGAGTTATCTCTTTGTTCAGCATCATGGATTTTCTCTCTCTTGAATCATTCTTATCTTGTAAAGATGCTCTAATGTTGTCTAATTTGAAAAAGTTGAACCAGGCATGGTGGTGCACACTTTAATCCTAGCGCTTGGGAGGCAGAGGCAGGAGGATCTCTGTGAGTTTGAGGCCAGCCTGGTTTACATAGTGAGTTTCAGGCCAGCTAAGGCCATGTAGAGAGACCCTGTCTCAAACAAAAAAGCAAAACAAAACAAAAAATTCCCTTTAACCCCAGCCACGCCTAGCAGCCAACTATTTCTTCTCTGTCGTCATAGAACTTCCTGAAGAAATAGTTGCTGTTTCTGCCTTTCCTGCTTAGTCCTCAGCTCTGCCTCCTGTGTCTGTTCCCACCACATCCGACTCTGTTACCCTGATACCACACGGAGAGCATCTCCCTCACCTCACCTCACTGCTCACCATTAGCATTTAGCTCAGCTGCCTTGCTCTTTCTCACCTACCACCTTTCCCTCCCCGTTATGCTGGGTGTTTCATTTTGCATTTCTTACCGGCGGTGAATTTAAGTTCCATCTGTGCGCTAACAGTTATCGCGTTATTTATGTTTTCAGTTCGGGCCTGCCCTCTGAGTTTCAAATTAGTAAACCCAGCTCCTGATGTTATTTCTCTTCTTGATGGCTGTTCTGTCTCTCTAGTTTATATTTCCCAAATAGATCCTTCCCGCCATCTGCTTCTTCACTAGCCGCATACAGTGTCAGCCTTGAGTAGACTGTTCAGCCAGATTCCGGGAGGCTCTCTTGATCCCATAGTTTCCCTTGACCCCCACATTCCCGCCAGCTTTTGTCGTCTCCAGAATATAGAGTGCCTCTGTCTCTTCATTTCTGCCCCATTTTTATCTGCTTGACCTTGAGCTCTTCAGTTCCTAGGTCACTCATCTCCAGTCCTACAAGCCATTCTTCACGTTGCCGTTCTAACTTAAAAGAATGTGAGTCGTTTGTGTCACCAGGAGCTCGGACCCTGCGGTGCGGTTACACTGCCCTTTAAGTGCAGACTCTTTCCTGAGACTTGGTCACCGCTATGTGGTGTCTCTGACTTGTTATGCCTAAGATGTGTCAAGACTGATTTTACTGTCTTGATTGCTCTGTCCCAGAGCTGTGGCTGGCTTCAAACATGGGCTTTAGTAGCATCTTAAAAAGACGTTTTCTAGTCTTCTCATCCTGCTCCATTTTCTTCGGTGTGTGCTCTGCCAGAATGTTCTTGTTTGGTTGCTGACTTATGACTGGAGCACGTGTGTTTGTCTCCACAAACTAAGTTCCATGGGAGCCGGACTCCTGGCTGGCTCTGTGCCATGTTCCCAGTGCCTAGAAGGATGCTTGGTAAACGAGCATAGAGTGGATGGACCAGAACTGCCGGGGGGGGGGGGGGGGGGGGGCGCTGCCTCGGGAAAGAGTCTGTTCCCATCTTTGGAAGTGCTGGGAGACACTGAAGGCCCATTTCTGAAGCAAACATGTTTTAAGAGTGTTTCTTTACCTTTTTTGTGTCCAAAGCCTCTGAGGAATGTGGCATGTTTATGAGTAGCATAGGTTCTGGAGGGATTTGACCTCTCACGGGGCAGCTTATCTGTCCCCGGGCATGGTAAGTATCCTTCAGAAACTCCCAGGCCATTCTTGGAGGCTCCTCCACACACCTTTCTCCCACACTTCTCAGACAGGGTCCTGCTTTGCTTTGCTTTGCTGTAGTAAACACTATGACCAGTAGCAACCTGGGGAGGGCTTGTGTGGCTTATACATTACAGCGCATCATCAAGGGAAGGCAAAGCAGGATCGTGGAGGTAGGAACTGAAGCAAAGACTGTGGAGGAACGCTACTTGCTGGCTTGCTCTCCCTGGCTTGCTCAGCTGGTTTCCTTATACAACCCAGGACTATCTGCCTAGGGTGGGTGTAGTATTGACTGTAGTGGCCTGGGTCCTCCCATATCAATCATTAGTTAAGAAAAATGCTGGAGAGGTGGCTCAGCAGTTAGAAGCCCTGATTGCTTTTCCAGAAGGCCCACGTTTAATTCCTGGCATCCACATGACTACTTAGAACTGTCTGTAACTCCACTCCTAGGGGGTCTAACATGCTCTTCTGGCTTCTAGGGCACCAGGCACACAAGTGTTGCACAGATACGCATGCAGACAAACCACCAGATAAATAAAGTAAAATGAAATTTTTTTTTAAGTAAAAAAGGAAAGAAAATGCCCCCAAAGACCTGCCCGTAGGCTATTCTGGTGGAGGCAATTCTCCAGTTGAGGTTCTCTCCTCTCAGCTGACTCTATATGTCATGTTGGCAAAAAAACAAAACAAAACCAAAAAAAAAAACTCAGCTGACATAGGCATTTTATGCATCAAATGGGGTGTTGGGAGGGCTGGGGAGATGGCTCAGCAGTTATGAGCACTGGCTGCTCCTCCAGAGGTTCCATTCCCAGTACCTATATGGTGGCTCACAACCATTCATGTGACTCCAGTTCTGGGGATCTAATGCTGTCTACTAACCTCCTTGGCACCAGGCAGACATGTAATGCGTGTATATATGTGTAGGCAAGACACCCATACACATAGAATAAACGTCTTTTCAAAAATGGGATGTTAGTCCTGATGACCTCTGAGGTACATTGGATGCTTGTGGGGTTGATTTGTGCACTGTTACAGAATTGAAGTTATGGTCATTTTAGGGTTAAATCAGCCCATGGCTGTATCCACCCTCACAGGGCTTTCCTACTGCTCCCTTATAGGCACTCCAAACACGACCTCATTTTCTATCCCATTGCTGTTAGCAGTTCTGTGTCTTTATCTCCGGAGTTTCCGTCAGATTGCTACCAAGTGATAGAATATTTGTATGTGAAATAAGGGTATGAACATAACAATTATATATAAAAGCTAAGGTTTTAGAAAGAGCAATATGGGACCCGAGGCAGAGCAGTTGCTGCAAGAGCACAGGGAGCTTGAGTTAGGGTCCCCAGCACTCCCAGGAATGTCTGGAGCCCAAGCTGGGGGAAGAGGAAAAGACAGACAGACCCTTGAAGCTCATTGGCCAGCAAACCCTGCTGAATCCATGAGCTGCAGGTTCAGGGAGAAATCCTGCCTCAAAAGTAAAGTGGGTGGAGGCTCAGTGGTTAAGGTCACTCCCTGCTCTTCCAGAGGATCTGAGTTTGGCTCTCAGGACCCACATCCAAGGCTCACAGCTGCCTGTAACTATAGCTCCAGGGAATCCATTTCCCTTTTCTGGCTTCCAGGAGCACCTGGACACACAGGGCACACAGAGATAGCGTACAGAGAAACACACACACACACCCTAAAAGTAAATCTTTGAAAAGACAATTAGGTGGGTATGAATGAGGAAAACTCCTGAATTCAACCTTTGGTCTCCACACATGTATGTGTGCACACATGAACATATACATACAATATATACAACATCACAGACACATGTATGTGTGCACACACGAACATATACATACAATATATACAACATCACAGACACATGTATGTGTGCACACATGAACATATACACACAATATATACAATACCACAGACACATGCAGAAAGGGACCTAGAATGAGTGAGTGCTTTTGGCTTATCACTCAGTGAAAGTGGATAGCTTTATTTTCAGTGTATAGAGAATTTACCTCGTTCTGAACAATTAATAGGATTTCATCTCAGGTCTGTAGTATAATTATTCCCTTTGATGACATTTGGACCATTTCCTTTTTTCTTTTTTCCTTCACATCTACAAACATACTTTGTTTTGTTAGTCACATTCCTTAGTCAAAAGAGAAACATTTTAAATATTAAATAACATTACAGTTGCTTCCCCAGAAGGTGGTCTAACCTGACCTTTCACAGCAAGGTTTTAAGTTTCCCTTACTCCAGTCAGTGTCCCTCACAAAGACCAGTGCTGTCTGTCTGTGCCTGGGGTGGTGGAAACTGTTGCTATGGTGATGAACTCTGGAGCACCAGTGTGACTATCGTCTCCTTTGGGTGGACTCTTCTTTGTTACTGCTGGAGCGGATGGTAGCCTGAAGCAGGTGTGATTTTATTTTACTTTTTATTGCAGCCGTAAAGGTGTTTGAATAGAGAATACCCCTGAAGCTTCTTTTCATGTCTGGGTGACTGGCTGCTGCCTTGTTAGAGACTTCAGGGATACAGAAATGTGGCCGGAGAGATCAGTCAGGAATCTTGTGTTGGGTCTTCTGCCGTCTATTGAAATGGATAGGCGGCTGCTAGAACTTTATCAAAGATAATTATCTATGGTATGAGGTCCGCAAGAGCAGACAAGTGGCTATATTTACAGTCTCTGCCGTGTATTATGCAAATATCTTGTAGAGAGTGTTTAGTGTTTCATGGGGTTGTCATTCAGCCCAACTTTTGTTACTGCTGTATTATAGCCCCACGTAGGTACAATTGGACACCTTTATCTTTTTAAGAGAGTTCTTAGGGTTGGGGAGATATATCTGTGTATAAGTTTAGTTTTAGCATCTGACATATCATTTTCCCCCCTTATTTTTCCTTTAATAAATGATAGTTAAGATTATAAAAGTGAGCCAGGCAGTGGTGGTGCACACCTTTAATCCTAGCACTCGGGAGGCAGAGGCAGAGGCAGGCCGATTAAGGCCAGCCTGGTCTACAGAGCGAGTTCCAGGATGGCCAAGGCTACACACAAAAAAATCCTGTCTAGGAAAACTAAAACCAACCAAACAAAAAACAGCAAGACATTGTAAAAGTATCTAATTTAATGCATTTCCTATTTAGTGTTTGCAGTTTTATTTATTGTATGTGTGCATGCATGCTGCAAGGCTTGTTGGCAATGCCCTTATCAGTAAGTGGTCTCGCAGCCCTATTTTTAGTTGTCTTACGTAGTCAGGGTTACCTTGAACTTGCTGTGGCGAAGGGTGACATGCCGTGGATCCCTCCTCCATCTGCCGGGGCAGTGCTGGGGCTATGGGGGTGCCACATCATTGCCTGGCTTGGGATTGGTTTTTTTTTTTTTTTTTTTTTTTTTAATTTTTTATTGATAAAAGGAGGATAAAGAAAAAAAAAACAAATTTCCCCCTCCTCCCACCAGCCTCCCATTTCCCTCCCCCTCCTCCCACTCTTCTCCCCCTCCTCCCACTCTTCTCCCCCTCCTCCCACCCCTCTCCCCTTCCCCCCACTCCTCTCCCCCTCCCTTTCCAGTCCAAAGAGCAGTCAGGGTTCCCTGCCCTGTGGTAAGTCCTAGGTCCTCCCCCCTCCATCCATATCTAGGAAGGTGAACATCCAGACTGGTTAGGCTCCCACCAAGCCAGCACATTGCGTAGGATCAAAACCGCGTGCCAATGTCCTTGGCGTCTCATCAGCCCTCATTGTTCGCCATGTTCCGAGAGTCCAGTTTTATCCCATGATTTTTCTGGTAACAGTCCAGCTGGCCTTGGTGAGCTCCCAGTAGATCAGCTCCACTGTCTCAGTGGGTGGGTGCACTCCTCGTGGTCCCGACATCTTTGCTCATGTTCTCACTCTTTCTGCTCCTCATTGGGACCTTGGGAGCTCAGTCCAGTGCTCCAGTGTGGGTCTCTGTCTCTATCTCCATCCATCGCCAGATGCGAGTTCTAGGATGATATGCAAGATATTCGTCAGTATTGCTCTAGGGTAGAGTCATTTCAGGTTCCCTATCCTCAGCTGCCCAAGGAACTAACTGGGGACCTCAGCTTGGGCACCTGGGAGCCCCTCTAGGGTCAAGTCTCCTGCCCACCCTAAAGTGGGTCCCTTAACTAAGAATTGTGGTTCCGTGCTCCCCTATCCAACCTTCCTTTATCCCGATCCTCCTGTTTCCCCAAGTCCCCCCTCGTTCCCTTCTACCTTTTCTCTCCCCATCTCCCCTAACCCTCATCCCACCCCACCCCCAAGATCCCACTTATCTCCCCGTCAATTTTGTCTACTTCCCTTATCCAAGAGGATAACTATATGTTTTTCCTTGGGTTCACCTTCTTACTTAGCTTCTTTAGATTCGCCTATTGTAGACTCTGTGAGCCCTATTTATGGCTAGAAACCAATTATGAGTGAGTACATCCCATGTTCATCTTTTTGGGTCTGGGATACCTCACTCAGGATAGTGTTTTCTATTTCCATCCATTTGCATGCAAAATTCGAGAAGTCATTGTTTTTTACCGCAGCGTAGTACTCTAGTGTGTATATATTCCATACTTTCTTCATCCATTCTTCCATTGAAGGGCATCTAGGTTGTTTCCAGGTTCTGGCTATTACAAATAATACTGCTATGAACATAGTTGAACAAATGCTTTTGACATGTGATAGAGCATCTCTTGGGTAAATTCCCAAGAGTGGTATTGCTGGGTCCAGGGGTAGGTTGATCCCGAATTTCCGGAGAAACCGAAACACTGACTTCCACAGTGGTTGCACAAGATTGCATTCCCACCAGCAATGGATGAGGGTACCCCTTCCTCCACAGCCTCTCCAGCAAAGGCTATCCTTGGTGTTTTTGACTTTAGCCAATCTTACAGGTGTAAGATGATATCTCAAAGTTGTTTTGATTTGCATTTCCCTGATCGCTAAGGAGGTTGAGCATGACCTTAAGTGTCTTTTGGCCATTTGAACTTCTTCTGTTGAGAATTCTCTGTTCAGTTCAGCGCCCCATTTTTTAATTGGGTTAATTAGCATTTTAAAGTCTAGTTTCTTGAGTTCTCTATATATTTTGGAGATCAGACCTTTGTCTGTTGCAGGGTTGGTGAAGATCTTCTCCCAGTCAGTAGGTTGCCTTTGTGTCTTAGTGACAGTGTCCTTTGCTTTACAGAAGCTTCTCAGTTTTAGTAGGTCCCATTTATTCAATGTTGCCCTTAATGTCTGTGCTTCTGGGGTTATACCTAAGAAGCGATCGCCTGTGCCCATCTGTTGTAGGGTATTTCCCACTTTCTCTTCTATCAGGTTCAGTGTTTTCGGGCTGATATTGAGGTCTTTAATCCATTTGGACTTGAGTTTTGTGCACGGTGATAGATATGGGTCTATTTTCATTCTTCTACAGGTTGACATCCAGTTGTGCCAGCACCATTTGTTGAAGATGCTTTCTTTCTTCCAATGTATACTTTTAGCTCCTTTATCGAAAATGAGGTGTTCATAGGTTTGTGGGATAAAGTCCGGGTCTTCTATACGATTCCATTGGTCGACTTCTCTGTTTTTATGCCAGTACCACCCTGTTTTCATTACTGTAGCTCGGTAATAGAGTTTGAAGTCAGGATGGTAATGCCTCCAGAAGATCCTTCATTGTATAGGATTGTTTTGGCTATCCTGGGTTTTTTGTTTTTCCATATAAAGTTGATTATTGTCCTCTCCAGATCTGTGAAGAATTTTGATGGGATCTTGATGGGGATTGCATTGAATCTATAAATTGCCTTTGGTAGAATTGCCATTTTTACTATGTTGATCCTCCCAATCCAAGAGCAAGGGATGTCCATCCATTTTTTGGTATCCTCTTCAATTTCTTTCTTCAATGCCTTAAAGTTCTTGTCAAATAGATCTTTCACTTCCTTGGTTAGATTTACCCCAAGATATTTTATGCTGTTTGTGGCTATCGTGAATGGTGAAGCTTCTCTGATTTCCCTCTCTGCTTCCATATCCTTTGAGTATAGGAGGGCGACTGATTTTTTGGAGTTGATCTTGTATCCTGCCACATTACTAAAGCTGTTTATCAGCTGTAAAAGTTCTTTGGTGGAATTTTGGGGGTCGCTTATGTACACTATCATATCATCTGCGAATAACGAAAGTTTAACTTCTTCCTTTCCAATTCGAATCCCCTTGATCCCATTATGCTGTCTTATTGCTATTGCTAGAACTTCCAGCACTATATTGAAGAGGTATGGTGAAAGTGGGCAGCCTTGTCGTGTTCCTGAGTTAAGCGGGATGGCTTTGAGTTTCTCTCCGTTTAATTTGATGTTAGCTGTCGGCTTGCTGTATATAGCTTTTATTATATTTAGGTATGACCCTTGTATCCCTAATCTCTCCAAGACTTTTAACATAAATGGATGTTGAATTTTGTCAAATGCTTTTTCAGCATCTAATGAAATGATCATATGGTTTTTTTCTTTCAGTTTATTTATATGATGGATTACATTGATAGATTTTCGTATGTTGAACCAGCCCTGCATCTCAGGAATGAAGCCTACTTGATCATAATGGATAATTTTTCGGATGTGTTCTTGGATTCGGTTTGCCAGTATTTTGTTGAGGATTTTTGCGTCAATATTCATGAGTGAGATCGGCCTGTAATTCTCTTTCCTGGTTGAGTCTTTGTGTGGTTTTGGTATCAGAGTAACTGTAGCTTCATAAAAGGAATTTGGTAATGACCCTTCTGTTTCTATATTGTGGAATACATTGAGGAGTATAGGTATTAGGTCTTCTTGGAAGTTCTGGTAGAATTCTGCATTGAAACCATCTGGCCCTGGGCTTTTTTTGGTAGGGAGGTTTTTGATAACAACTTCTAGTTCTTCGCGACTGACAGGTCTGTTTAGATTGTTCACCTGGTCCTGATTTAATTTTGGTAAATCGTATTTATCTAAAAAAGCGTCCATTTCTTTTACATTTTCCAGTTTAGTGGCATACAAGCTTTTGTAGTAAGATCTAATGACTCTCTGAATTTCCTCTGTGTTTGTGGTTATGTCCCCCTTTTCATTTCTGATCTTATTAATTTGCAAATTTTCTCTCTGCCGTTTGATTAGTTTGGATAGGGGTTTGTCAATCTTGTTGATTTTCTCCAGGAACCAGCTTCTTGATTCATTGATTCTTTGGATTGTTTTCTGTGTTTCTATTTTGTTGATTTCAGCCCTCAGTTTGATTATTTCCAGTCTTCTACTCCTCCTAGGTGAGTCTGCTTCTTTTTTTTCTAGAGCTTTCAGGTGGGCTGTTAAGTCTCCAATATGTGCTTTCTCTGTTTTCTTTAAGTGGGCACTTAGTGCTATGAACTTTCCTCTTAGGACAGCTTTCATAGTGTCCCATAAGTTCGAGTATGTTGTTTCTTTATTTTCATTGAATTCAAGGAAGACTCTAATTTCTTTCTTAATTTCTTCCTTAATCCAGGTATGGTTCAGTAGTTGACTGTTCAGTTTCCATGAGTTTGTAGGCTTTCTGGAGGTAGCATTGTTGTTGAATTCTAACTTTAATCCATGGTGGTCTGATAAGACACAGGTGGTTAGTAATATTTTTTTGTAGCTGTGTAAGTTAGCTTTGTTGCCTAGTATGTGGTCAATTTTCGAGAAGGTTCCATGAGCTGCAGAGAAAAAGGTATATTCTTTCCTCTTTGGGTGGAATATTCTATAGATGTCTGTTAAGTCCATTTGCTTCATTACCTCCATCAATTCTCTAATTTCTCTGTTAAGTTTCTGTCTGATTGACCTGTCCATTGGTGAGAGAGGAGTGTTGAAGTCTCCTACTATTAGTGTGTGCGGTTTGATGGCTGCCTTGAATTTTAGCAATGTTTCTTTTACATACATGGGTGCTTTTATATTAGGGGCATAGATATTCAGGATTGAGACTTCTTCCTGATTAATTTTTCCTGTTATGAGTATAAAATGTCCCTCTCCATCTCTTCTGATTGATTTAAGTTTGAAGTCAACTTTGTTAGAAATTAGTATGGCCACACCTGCTTGTTTCTTAGGTCCATTTGCTTGATAAGCCTTTTCCCAGCCCTTTACTCTGAGTAGGTGCCTGTCTTTGTGGCTGAGGTGTGTTTCTTGTAGACAGCAGAATGTTGGATCCTGTTTTCGTATCCAGTCTCTTAGCCTGTGCCTTTTTATAGGTGAGTTGAGCCCATTGACATTAAGTGTTATTAATGACCAGTGGTTGTTAACTCCGGTCACTTTTTTAGTAGTAGGGTTTGTGTGTTTCCCTTCTTTGAGTTGCGCTGGTGAATGGTCTCTAGATGTCTGAGTTATTGAGGTCTTTGTTGGACTCCTTGGTTAGTGATTTTCCTTCTATTATTTTCTGTAAGGCTGGATTTGTGGCTACGTATTGCTTAAATTTGTTTTTATCCTGGAAAATTTTGTTTTCTCCATTTATGGTGAACGAAAGCTTGGCTGGATATAGTAGTCTGGGCTTGCATCCATGGTCTCTTAGTTTTTGCAGTACATCTATCCAGGACCTTCTGGCTTTCATGGTTTCCATAGAGAAGTCAGGTGTAAGTCTGATAGGTTTACCTTTATAAGTAAGTTGGCCTTTTTCCTTTGCGGCTCTTAATATTCTTTCTTTATTCTGTATATTTTGTGTTTTGATTATTATATGGCGAGGGGATGTTTTTTTTTGATCCAGCCTATTTGGGGTTCTGTATGCCTCTTGAACCTTCATAGGTACATCCTTCTTCAGGTTGGGAAAGTTTTCTTCTATAATTTTGTTAAGTATATTTTCTGGACCGTTGAGCTGCACTTCTTCTCCTTCTTCTACTCCAATTATTCTTAGGTTTGGTCTTTTTATTGTGTCCCACATTTCCTGAATGTTTTGTGATGAGAGTTTGTTGGACTTGCTGTTTTCTTTGATCAGTGCGTTTATTTTCTCTATGTTATCCTCAGACTCTGAGATTCTTTCTTCTATCTCTTGTATTCTGCTGGTTATGCTTGTTTCTGTAGTCTCTATTCGTTTACCTAGATTTTCCATGTCCAGCCGGCCCTCTGTTTGTGTTTTCTTCTTAGCCTCCATTTCATTTTTCAAATCATGAACTGTTTCCATTATCTGCTTGATTGTTTTTCCTTGCTTTCCTAGGGTATCATTCACTGATTTACTCAATTCCTCGAACTTTCTGTTATACTTCTCCTCCATTTCTATAAGGGCGTTTTTTATATGCTGTTTAAGGGTGTCAATCCCTGTCATGAAGTCAGCTTTTTCTCCTTCTTCTTGATTAAGGTGTTCATGCCCTCCTGTTGTGAGGTCGCTGGCTTCTGGTGGTTTCGTGTTGTTTTTCAGATTGTTGGGTGAATTCTTGCATTGGCGTCTCCCCATCTCTTCCTCCCAATATTCTCCTATGGATCTTCTTTTACAGGATCAGGTCTTCTTGCCAACTGATGTACCTTCCCAGTGATGTCACTCCCCCGTGCTGTTTCTCCTGAAGTCCAGTTCGGATCTCCTTGCTGCTTGGTTAGCTCGCAAACAAGGGGCCCACCCTGCTTGCTGCAGGCAGGTTATGGAGACAAAGGAGCTACCACCTTCCCCTTTGCACTCACCTTCGGGTTCAGTCCCAGTGCCCAGGCAGGCTGAGCATGGAGGCACTCTGCCCCAAGAAGGCAGGGATGGAGGGAGACAGGGGGTAGGGGGATCTGGATGTAAGCTGGATGGGATAGGAGTAGCGAGGAGGTACCGGGCAGTGTAGCCCTGTAGGTTGATCAGGAAGTGTAGGCGGGCTGTTCCCCGGTGCCGCAGCACTCACTCACCACAAGGATGTCTCACTAGGTGCCCTGATCGAAACTCCTTGCTGCTTGGTTCGCTCTCAGACAAAGGGTCCACGCTGCTTGCTGCAGGCGGGCTCTGGGGACAAAGAAGCCCCCGAGCTCCCCTTTGCCCTACGCTTTGGGTTAGGACCCAGCGCCCAAGCAGGCTGAGCACTAGGCGCTCTGCCACCGAGGAAGGGAGGGGGGAGAGAAACAGGGGGGGGAGATCTGGATATAAGCTGGATGGGATAGGAATAGCAAGGAGGTACCGGGCAGTGTAGCCCTGTAGGTTGATCAGGAAGTGTAGGCGGGCTGTTCCCCAGTGCCGCAGCACTCACTCACCACAAAGATGTCTCACTAGGTGCCCTGATCGAAACTCCTTGCTGCTTGGTTTGCTCGCAGACAAAGGGCCCACCCTGCTTGCTGCAGGCGGGCTCTGGGGACAAAGAAGCCCCCCGGATTGGTTTTTAGATTCTCTGATTTAACTACCCCAGATCAGGACAGAACACTGTCGTGCCGTACACGGTCCTCTTCATCCATGAAAGATGAAATCACTGTCTTGACTTATTTTGATAGTTTATTTTGCGTTTTTAAGACAGGATCTTTTTTTGAAAATTGTTTATATTGAGCTATCTATTTTTCTCTGCTCCCCTCCCTTCTTCCCCCCCTCCTCTTCTGCCCTCTCCCATGATCCCCAGGCTCCCTATTTACTCAGGAGATCTTGTCTCTTTCTACTTCCCATATAGATTAGCTCTACGTATGTCTCTCTTAGGGTCCTCTTCGCTAAGACAGGATCTTAACTCTAGCCCAGACTGGTCTCAGACTTGTGGCAGTGTCCCCCTCCCCCAAGCCCTTCCACCAAGTTCTGGGATCACTGGTATGTGGTTCTGTGTATACGGAATCATCTAGCATGTACTTTTTACGTCTGGACTGAAATTCATTCAGCTTGTATCTAGCAGAAGTCCCTTTCCTTGCCAAATCGTCTTTTCTGTTCACATGCACTAATTGCCCTCTGTGCTGTGAATAGGTGTGAACTGTTTCTAGCTTGTGCACATCATAGGTGTCATGCCTGTACATGCATCGTGGGTGTGTGCATTCATTTTGGTAGAGGAGAATTGTCATCTTGGGATGTGTTTGTATATTGATTAGAACTGATTTGTTTTGTACTTCTAGATAATGACTTTGTGTTTTGTTTCTTACCCAGTTTGCTTGAGAATACAGATCAACCCACAGAACAAGGCGGATTTCCAAGGCATTTCTCCAGAGCGGGCCTTTGCTGACTTCCTCTTTGCCAGCACTATCCTGCACCTTGTCGTCATGAACTTCGTTGGCTGAACTGCTCCCGGGTCCTTAGTTGTGGAGCTGGAGTCGGCAGAATGTAAGTGATGATCACAGCCTTGTCCTGTTGGGTTGGCTTTAGCAGGTGGAATTAGAGGGGGCTGGCTCTGCTCCTAGTTGGAAGAGTTCTGTGGTGCTGTGACGTTTGCAGAATTTCCTGGAGGTTCAGTGTATGCTGTCGGCATGATCATCAGCTTGCTGTTCTCGGCAGTCATGTCTTAGTCCTGCAGATTATTAAGGTGCAGAGTGCAGTGTGCTTGATGCAGTGTATTCTACTAGTGACTGTGAAAGAAATACACTCAGGATTTAAAACTTTCCCTTCATTTTTGTTGTTCTAGGCAGGCTTTCTCTATGTAGCCCAGGCAGATCTCAAGCTTGTTAGCCTCCTGCCTCAGCCTCCTTCCTGCTGGGATTACAGGTGTGTACCCTAAAATTTTTGAAGAATGATAAATTGCAGGCTTTGCTTTTACATGTATTGAAGTTTTTCCAATTTTGATTGTCATTGAAGTTAGGTGTGGCTGTTGTTACCTGTTAGGCATTCAGAGTAGTATGAACGAGTGACAGTTGGTACTTAGTAATATGTGTCTCAAACTTAAATGATAAACTTGGATTAACTTGGGAGAAGATTTGGAACCAGACTGATCATTTGCTGCATCCCTTGTTGGGCACTGAAGCCATTCATGCCCCTAAACAGACTTTACAGAACTCTGGTAGAGAAACAGAAGTGGGCCTAGATCCCGTGGCAGAACTGAAAACCTCTCTGCCCCACCCTCCCAGAGTGGATGACGTCTTCTCCACCCTCTCTCTTGCATTAGTTACTTTCCCATCGCTGTGGCAGGACGTCATGGCAGAGGCAATTGTAGAAGTAAGTGGTATTCGTGCTTGCAGAGGATCAGAGTACATGACTGTAGTGGTGGGGATCCTGGCAGCAGGCGGACAGTCATGGCGCTGGAGCAGTAGCTGGGCACTTACATCTTGAGCCTCAAGCGTGAAGTAGAGAGCTAAATGGGAATGGTATGGGCTTTAAGAACCTCAGAGCCCATCCACAGTGGCACACTTCCTCCAAGAAGGCACACCTCCTAGTCCTCAAACAGTTCCACCTACTGGGTGGAAGCGTTCAAACATATGGGCCTGTGGTCATTCTCATTCAGACCGCCACACTTCTGCAGCAGTCTGCAAGCTGTGGTAAGTACTTGGATGTTTTTCCATACACATCAATATATGAGGAAATGGGCCCAGAGCAGTCCAGTAGCCTCTCCACCGCAGTTACATCTTCATGAGCGCCTCTGTCTATTGATGCGTTGGTGCTCGTGCAGCTCACCAGTGAATGTCTGTGCACCGTAAAGTTTAGTATCATTGTTTCTAGGTAGGAGAAGAGAATCTTAGAAAATAATAACCTTTTAGGGGAGGTATCTCAGGACCAACCTCTGCACACTACATGTACTAAAAGGACTGGAGCTCTGAGACAAGAACACCAGAGTGGCGCATTGCAGAGTGCGCAGTGCTTGACACACCAGAGTGGCGCATTGCAGAGTGCGCAGTGCTTGACACACCAGAGTGGCGCATTGCAGAGTGCGCAGTGCTCACAGGGGCTGCATTTCTAGCAGGAACTAGTCACTCACTTGAGATGGCATATAAATCCATGTTAAAACAATTCTGTTTGTTCAGGTAAAACTTTCATTTTAAGTAGTGGTAACTTTTGGGATGCTTTAGTCACTGAAACATTGAGAACCACTTCATCCCACCATCCTCAGACAGCTTCAGTTCTTGAAGACCTGATCTGCTCCCATCCCTCCCTCATCTCTCGGTGCCTAGTAAGGAATATAGAGGAAAGGAAAATGCCTTTAAAAGTGAACAGCCGAGACCTCAAAAAGTGTAAACAAAAACAAAAGAACAAAACTGGGTGTCATAGTTAGGGTTTCTATTGCTGTGAAGAGACACTGTGACCACAGCAACTCTTATAAAGAAAACATATAATTGGGACTAGCTTATAGTGTCAGAGGTTTAGTCCATTATCATCATGGCGGGAAGCATGGCATTGTGCAGGCAGATGTGGTGCTGGAGAAGGAGCTGAGAGTTCTCCATCTGGATCCACAGGCAGCAGGAAGTGACCGTGAGCCACTAGGCCTGGCTTGAGCTTCTGAGACCTCAAAGCCTTTTCTCTCCCTCTCCCCTGGTGACACACTTTCTACAATGCCACTCCAATAAGGCCATACCTAATAGTGCCACTTTCTTTCACACCACCACACTGGGACTGTGCTTCATTTGGTAGAGTGCCCTGGGTTCAATACCAGCATTGCACAAACCAGACATAGTAGTTAGTACCAGGAGGCTAAGGTTGGAGGAGTTCAAGTTCATCCTCAGCTGCACATCAAGTTGGAGGTCAGCTTGAGCTGTCTTACGTAAGGTAAAGACCCATATAAACACATAGTTAAAACATAGCAGGATTAGAGTGTTACCAGAGATCTGAGCAAAGTGCTGGGGGAGTCTGAGAAGAGGGTGACTGTGTCTGGGAGAAGCAGTAATGAGTGAATCCCAGCTTTTACTAGTTACCAGTTGATTGTTTCCGTTGGGTGCCTTGAAGGTCCCTAGGAAATGGAGCCTCCAGTGTTGCCCACCTTGGGTTTATGAATACTAGGTGTAACTCTTTGGCCTTCAGTGGAGGTATTGCAACAGCTGTGCCTTCTGATTGCTTCACTAGATTTGCTGAGGTGTTTTCTAGATGAGTTACGGTATGTATTTAGGAAGGAACAGAACACATTTCAAAGTTCAGAAAGATAGCAGATCATGAAAAATTATTTCCTGGCACTGCCATGATTGGAGGAGGACTTGGCTCCCAAGAACTCAGTATTTCAAAATTATGACAGAACAGACGAAAAAGCAGGCTCAGCAGAAACCGTGTAGTGCAGATATTAACAGCTCAGGGCCACCTGCTCAGCTGGGAATTACGGGCTCTGAGTATGCAGACTCTTCAATCCCAGTTGCAGTGTTCAGATTCTGTGGAGAGAAGAGGCTCCTAGGAAAGTGGAATGATCTCTTCTCCGGGGTCGCCCAGTACATTTTCCTGAGATCTTTCACGTGACATGTACCACCCCGTCCCGCACATTTATTGGTCCCATCTATGTGGCTTTAATTTAGCTGTGTACTCATGGTGCCAACGGTAGTTTCCAAGTGGGGTCAATCTTTACACTAACTCAGAAGGTAGGGAAACAAAGCAAAAGCAAAAGCACTCAGTGCTCTGAGAAAACATTTATGAGACACTAGAGGAGCTGACTTCCTTATTCCTATGACATGAAATGTGGGACCATAGGGCAGCACATTTTGAGCTAGATTCTCATGTTGCTGCCTAGCATTTTTTCTTTTTTTCTTTTTCTTTTCCTTTTTTTTTGAGACAGGGTTTCTCTGTGTTGCCCTGGCTGTCATCTTGGAACTTGCTCTGTAGCCCAGGCTAGCCTCAGACTCAGAGATCCGCCTGCCTCTGTCCCTGAGTGCTGGGATTAAAGGTGTGCGCCACCATTCTTTTTTCAATTGAGAATGCACGTTTAAAAAAATCTATAACAGATTTTTAATGAATTTGAAGGTGACATTTAAAACCATCTGGAAAAGGCCGATCAAAAGAAAATGTCATTGGGCTGTGAAAGCCATGTGGTTTAGCAGAGCCGAGGAGCAGCAGGAGTTCCCACTGGTGTTTTGAGTGCTTGTGCAATCTCTTTATTTTCAAATAGCCTCAGGAAGATGAGTTTGCCGTTCCCATTTGTAGGCCAGGTACTGAGAGATCCAGAGAGCCTTGTGAGGCATCTTTTGTTTGTTTGGGCTTTAGACGGGGTCCCTTGTAGCCCAAGGTCACTTCAGACCCCGTACATAGTGGAAGATGACCCTGGGCTCCTGATCCTCCATCCTCTACCTCCCCCATGCTGGGATTACAAGTATAGGTATCCCCTAGACCAATTTCAGATTCCTTTCTTAATTTTTAAAATAGTATTTTTTACTTTTAATTATGTATATGTGTGTACATCTATGTGGGTTCGTCATGTTAGTATCTACCCCTGCCCAGTTACCCACCCCAGTCCATTTAGTGCTGCCTACACACCAGCTCCCGCGGTGGGCACCAGCTCCCGCGGTGGGCACCAGCTCCCGCGGTGGGCACCAGCTCCCGCGGTGGGCACCAGCTCCCGCGGTGGGCACCAGCTCCCGCGGTGGGCACCAGCTCCCGCGGTGGGCACCAGCTCCTGTGGTGTAATGGTTAAAGCTCTGGACTCTGAATCCAGCTCTCCAAGTTTGTATATTGGTAGAACCTGTTCCTTGAGGAAGAGACCTGGTCACTCCTCATTAACTCAGACCATGAAACCCAATGTAAACGGGCTGCCCATGCATTCTGCAGCCTTGCCAGGGGCTTGTTCCCTTCACTTCACACACCTGTGGAGTGGGACCACGTGTTGCAGCTACCTACCAGCCTAGACGTCACCCTCTAAGCTCTGCTGCCACCTAGTGGATGCACATTTCCTTCGCTGAGATGCTGAGTTATATTTTGGTGGAACAGCAAAAGCTAGTTCCTTCCCAGTCACAGGAGGGCAGCAGAGGCTCAGGTGAGCTGAAATGCTGACTGGCGGGTGCTTCGCATTCTGGCCAGCAGTGGCAGTGTTGAGCTGGGAATCCTTAGCACCACCCAGGGTTGCCTTCCAGGAGTCTCCCTTTCTTGTCAGTTGCCTTTATTCCAGACCCTTTATTGCCTCCAACAATGAACTGCTGTGGACAACAAATCTTTGATTTTTTAGTTGATGAGTGGGTCCTGTAACCTTTTCTCAGCTCCTTAGCCCCTCGGGGGGTGGAAAGTGAGATTCTTTACTGGTTAGTCCTAATGGTTTTGCTCTGTGGCCAAGGCTACCCTTGAACTCACGATCCACTCCTTTGCCTCCTGAGTGTGGGCTACAGGAGGTCACTGCTGTACCTGGCTCAGGGGATCCATGCTAGGAATTCTGTTCCTGTCCTCATCCCCCGGGGACCCGAAGTTGTCACCCTGGTGTCTGGGCTCTCAGGTCCACACCTCTCACATTCTGCATTTGTCACATTGCTTTAGAAGTGTCCACTCTTGTTCCTGCCTGCACTGCACACCCAGGTTCCTGAGGGTGGGGACGTTTTTATTTATTTATTTTTAAAGAATTTTTTAATTTATTTAGCTTTATGTGCATTGGTTTGAAGGTGGATCTACAGACAGTTGTGAGCTGCTGTGTGGGTGCTTGGAATTGAACCCCGGTCCTGGAAGTCAGTGCCTTCTCCAGCCCTGAGGGTGGGGCCCTTAAGCAGCCTCGGTTTTCCTGCTTGTACAGTGGGGTGCTTGGCCTTCATCACAGTTTCTTTTCACCAATGTTTATGATGGTCACTGTTTTGTGGACTCCATTTGGGCCTTTCTCTCTCTCTCTCTCTCTCTCTCTCTCTCTCTCTCTCTCTCCTGTTACTTTTTTCATATTCCCACTGTCTGGGCATTGAAGGTGGAACTTCAAAGTGGGATTGTTCACAATAAAATAATAAAATGTGCGGTGTTATAGAACCGACCGTCGCCCCACATTTTTCTGCTTCATATCTCTTCCGTATGCACCTTTACATCAGTATGCGGTTTTCTTGTGTGCCCTGTGGTGGGGGAGACAGAGCCTCGCACCTGTGTTATACCACGAGGAAACATCCTTGGCCAAATTTCAGTTGACTTTAATCCTTGGTACTAAGTGATTTAGTGGGCACTTAAGAGTGGACCCCTGGAGCCTAAATGTGGGTGTTGTTCTCTGTATATGTGTAAATCTAAAGTCATCACTCAAAAGTTTCATAAGTGATGACTTTTAGATTTACACATATACATAATTATATATTATAATATTTATTATAATATATAGCACATATATAATATGTATTATAATATATTTCCTATTAAATTATGCTTGTTAAAATACTAAAGTTGCTTTCTTTATTGAATGGGAAAAACTAAAGAGAAGTTCGTAAGAAGAGATGGATACGGAACCTTAGGTGTTTCTGCAGAGTCAGGCATCTTTACTGTGGTACAGGAGAGCTGTACGGGAATGCAGACTGGGAGACTTGACTCGTCTCCTGGCACCTTGTTCTGGGTCTGCACCACCCACAACAGTAACCACTAGTCATGTGATCCATGTTGGTTGGTGGATATCTGAAAAGTGACTCACTAACCAAGGAAATAAATTTTAATTTCCTTCATTTTTTAATTTTTAAATTTTTTATTAGACAGGCTGTTTGGAATCCTTGGCTACCCTGGAACTCAATATATAGCTAAGGAAGGTCTTGAACTTGTGATCCTCCTGCCTCCACCCCCATCTTCTGGGATTACAGACATGTGTCACCATGCCTGGTTTTATGGATGCTAAGTATCAAGCCCATGGTGTCATGAGTACTCCATAAGTACTCTACCTACTGAACTCCGTCCTCAGCCCAGCCATAACTTCCCCTAGTTTTACTGAATCTGTGTAGCTGGCTACTAGGTTGGGCAGCACAGCTCTGGATAAAATGTCCAAGATGTCAATCTCTAGTTTTGTCATTTCTAAGATGAGAGGGTTAGCCTGGTTGATTTCTGGAGCAACCTTGGTTTTCAGACGTTATGATCTGGGCCTTGTAAGATGAGCGTGATCAGACCGACCTGCTCTTGGGAGTTCTGCACAGTGGTCTGATTTATATCAGCCTCGGTTTCAGTTTTAATTGGGTGATCAGAATCCAGGAAAGATGGATTTGATGGTTCAGGTGTCTGAGTAGAGGGCTTGCTGCGGAAGAGCATGTCCAGGAGGGTGCTCTGCCCGGCACTAATTTCACCTCTGTAGACAGTGGTCTTCAGTGTCCCAGGTGTCTGCCTGGGTGAAAGACGGGACCTCCCTGTACCTTTCTCAGTAGGTGCCGTCCGTTTGGTGTGACTCACGATCAGGGAGGAGGTTCTCAGGCAGTTTGTGATGTCTTTGCTCTGTTAACAGTTGAGAGTGCTCTTCTGAGTTGTCCACGGGGCCCAGTTGTGATGAGCTAATATTTCAGAAATCATGAACCCTGTTGTTTGAATACCCACCAAGTACATCTTCTCTGCAAAAGGGGGAATTGACCTTTGGGAATTGAGTTTTCTGAAAACTACTGCCAAAAATGCTTTTCTTCCTGAGCCCCTTTTCTTTTTTGTGGGCTGGCCTTGGTGTCTCAGGCTCAAGTGTTTTAGTATCAGAAAGAAGTCCGCCCAGCTCGGGGCAGCAACCCAGCCACGTCTGCAGCCATTTCCTATCTTACCCAAAGTAACTTACTTTAAGTAAAAATGAGATCACTTCTTCTAAAGACCTTGGCCCTTTGTGAAGTTTTGAGAGGTCTTCCTTCTGTCCTGAGTGTCCTTACACTGGGCACTAGCACTTTGTGAGGAGTCTGGGCAGGACGGTGGTGCTGATGAGAACCAGGATTGCTGAGTTGGAGAGCTGGATGCTGCTTTCTTCAGCTCCTCTCCTGCCGATGGAGGTGTGAGCGCTGTCTTTATAGACACTACTCTCACACAGTGCTCGTGTCTGGTTACTGTAGTCTGGCTGAAATGCTGTCTTGTGCTTAGGAGTGAGTACAGAATGAGAGTTTAGATGGAAGGACGTGACATTTTACCTTTCTGCTTCTGTCTTTCAGGTTCACTCTTTGATGTCCCCTGGAAAAGAATTCTTGAGATGTCAGCTCGTTGAACATTGATTCTTCAGATTTGTGCTTGATGATGACTCAGACTTGGCATGACATGGGGAGTCCAGAGAGCTCCCTTTGCTGCCGGTCTGGCTTCACAGTGCACACCTGTTAATGCGAACCCGGCCTTCCCTAAGTGTAACCCTCACTTTCCAAATTAAACAGTTTTTCTGCGGCCTCACTGTGCCTCCGACTGCCATTTTTTCTTCTCACACTCGTGTGGAGACTGTTTCCCTTCAGCTCCGTGTGCCCACATGCTCTCCTCACACTCGTGTGGAGACTTTCCCTTCAGCTCCGTGAACTCACAAGCTCTCCTCACACTCATGTGGAGACTTTCCCTTCAGCTCTGTATCCTCTCCTAATCCTTCCCTGTCTGGAGCTGCACCACCACCACCACTGAGCGCTTTGTCAGAAACTGGGCTGTATGTTTTCTCGGCACATCTCTTTGGACATGCTTCTGGAGAAAGGTGAAACGTGTGTCCCTTAGGCAGTGTAAGCTGGGTGCAAGGTGCTTGCATATGCTTGTTCAAGAGTGTGTGCTTGTGCACACGCACACATGCTCAAGCACACACGTGAGAGGAGAGAGATTGAAAGGTAGACACTGTGACAGTATGATTGAGTGTGTCTGTGACTTGGCACAAGTGTCATGTGTCTATGTGACTCTGTATGGGAGACTATGTCCCTGTGGTGTGTGACTGGTATTTGCATGTATGTTGAAATAACCAGACTAGCTAAGGATAAAACAGTTATATTTTATTTATTATAAGGGGAACACTCACGAAACAGGAAACAAAAATTCCAAGCACAGCAATGTCCCATGGGAAAGGGCACAGAGAGAGCAAGCACCTAGAGGTGCACACCTTTTACCCTGGGTCCCAGCAAAACTACGCCTTAACTAAGACCCACCTCTTAAAGATGATTGGCTAACAACGTTCCCCATCATCTCCCCTTTTGTCTAAACAAGAGCGATTCAAACCCAATACAAAACTATATACAATAGGAACAGATATCAAGTATAAAATTACAAACAACATAAGCAATATTAAGCAAGGAACATATGACAAATGTTTTAATAAACATTCTATTTTAAGGAGTCTAATTCTTGCATTGGAAATAAGCTTGGCTAAATCAAAAGAGAAAGGTAACTACGACTATCTAATCTTCAACACCATCAAAGGCCTGAGAAGGGAAATAATATTACTGGAGCAGACAGGAAGTGCAATCAAGCAGCTTCCAAAGCGAGCAGAATATGATGAAGACAATTAGCTACCTGAGCAGTCACCCAAAGTCTCATTTGCAACGTCGAAACAATCAACTTTGGCTAAGGCCTAGCGTAACTGACAGACCATTTACAGAGGCAGGGAATTTTTCAGAACTTGTCTTGGCAAGATTTGATAGTCTTTTTCCTTGTGTCCTGTGTATCCATTTCCAGATACCATGTATTTGTCAGTGGTTGAGGCATGGGCATTTCCTTGCCCAAAGGCCAATTTGCCAAGAAGAAAACAAACTCCGAGTGGAGTGTCTTTGGTGTTCAACATTCTCTTGGGAATAGATTGATACTGTCAGGAGCAGTCACGTGTCATGTCAACAGAACCCTAAGTTATTTAAATGCCATGTTCTACAGATCCTTGAAGTGGTTGAAGATTACCTATCTAGGCAGGATATAATCTCTATGTATCTAAAGAATGTAATTAATCTTACTGTATATATAACAAACATGAACAATTATTGACCTATAATATTTAATACCTGTATAACTTTAAGACTAAGGCTTCATGTCAAAATATTAAATAATCTGTAAACAATTGTGTGCAAATGAGGACAATGACCTCAAATGTAAACAATGTTAAGTATCTTGTTCAGAGGTAAGAATAATATGTAATACAATACAAAAATATATCCTAAAGAATGTATCAATATACAAAATGTCCTAAACACGTAGAAACATGCATGTATGCTATGTGACAGAATAACTGCATAGGTGCACAAATACCGTAAACAGACATAACAAATATAATTTAAACCTGTATCATACAAAAACTACACCAGTGTAAATTGTCCATAAATAATAGCTCACAAATATTCACTTTATTACCCACTATTATTATAACCCCCCCTTTTTAAATAAACATAGTTTCTACCCCAACCCTCTACCTGATACAAGTAACAACCTCTAAGTGGTGTTCCCAACCCTGAGGACAAACTTTTTTGGGAGACAGGGTGTTGTCCTCTAGAATTGCTTCCTGCTGTCATGGGGGCAATGTTCTCTATGGGATCCTGCAAAAGTAAAGTGATGGTTAAGCTTGATAGGGTTTTTTTTCCCCCCAAAGTTCTTATTTGGAGTTCTGGCCAGAACATCATGAAAAGGTGCACCATTTTGGAGCTGTTACCCCAAAACTGGTCTTATAGTAGCACTATCAGCATCTTGATGCCATCTCAACCAGGTAGAGTTGTTGCTGTGGGGCCCCATCTTTTTCCTGGAAACTTCACAGATTACTGCAGGAAAAGGATCTGTAGGAAAGTCTATTGTTCATGGTGGAAAACTTAAACATTATTCATAGAAACATACATTCAATAAAGAATATGATATAGACAAAATAGACATGGAGAAAGTGAAATTTTTCCTGAAGTCTTCCTTCTGTTCAGATGGCTCCTGATAAGAGACAGAAACTCTGAATGTTCCCTTTTAACAAGACACTTGGATTTAGAGAGGTACAGAACCATTGTCCAACTCCAAAACCAGCACGTGTCGCCTTCCAGAGCTCCCCAGTCTCATCACACAGCTGTCTTCAGAGATCCCAGTTCCCATCAAGGAGGTTAAGAATTGAAGCTCAAGATTTGTGCTTCAGATCACGGTCTTAGAGAGAACAGAAGATCTCATTAAGGACAAAGCTTGCTTAGAATACAGGTCTGGTGCTGAAGTCTGGGCATTGAGTATCAGCTGAGCTCTGCTTCCATCTCAGGAGCAGGAAGTCTGCCTTGTATAGGAACAGCCCTGCTGAGTTCCACTATGCTGTGGATGTTCTCCCTTGGGCTGCACATAGCAAAGCCTGGGGAGCTCAGCTCCATTGCCTGGGCCACACTGGATCAAGTAGGTCTCTGGGGGGCAGCTAGTCACCTAGGTGATTTGAAGGTGTGGCCAGGTTGCTATTCCATGGGCACTCTCCCATTAGTAGTACTGACCTCACTTAGGAGCTATTTGAAAAGGAAATCCCAGGCTTTACCCAAGCACAGAAGTAAAGCTTGTGTTTAAACAAGGTCCCAGGTGATTGCTGTGCACACAGAAGCTTAGATGCGCCAGTCATGAGCGCTGGTTTCCAGCCTTGGCTATCTTGCAATTACTTGGGAGCTTGGCAAAGCTTGAGCCTCCATTCTTATCAGCTCTCTGCTGAAGGAGACAGAGAGGATGGAGAGAGGTTCTAGACAGGGTTAGCGAGCTTTTTAGGATGTCTGGGTTCAATATAATGACAAAACCTGGCAGTGGTTCTGTGGACCATGGGGAGAAATTCACTAAGATGACCTAAGAGGCCCAGTGTGCTTCACACTCATGCATGCACAGGTAGCTTTACCAGGAGAGCTGGAGAATGTTTTGTTTAGTTTTGATAAATAGCTATTTCAAAAATGAAAGTGCTCAGATTTCAAGAAAACAAGTCAGCTAGGAATGAGTAATAACTTTGTCAAGGAAGACATCACGACAGCCTTTAATACGCACGCAGGTTTGCATTTCCCAGTGATTTAGAGCCATGTGGGACAGGCACTGAGTTCCCCAGTATCAGATTTGCTTTTGTCTCAGGGGTTGTGATTTTCCCAAAGGATCCTTGCTGGCAGCCACATCCCCCAATTACAACAGTAGGAAACTGCAGATCACCTCTGCAGCCTTGAGTTCAAATATGACAATGCACTAGAGGTTGCTAATTTGCTGTCTGCTTGCTAGCTTGGTCTGTGGTTCTCAAGTCCGCAGGCACAGGAAGGTGAGCAGTGGGTTCCCTTAGTTAGGGAATGCGGCATTCCTCCTTCCCCAGTTCCTGGTTCTGAAGGGTTTGTTTTGCTGACTCAGGTCAAAGCCTGTGCTTGGAGTCCCACTGTATGGACTGAGGGGTGTCCTGCCGGTCCCTGCAGCTTTTGGCTCAGAGCGCCTCTCCAGGGTGGTTATCTTTCATTTCCTGTGCTCTTTCTGTGGGACTGCAAGCCTTTTACCACAACCACTGAACATTGTCCCTGCTCCCTGCAGCGAGAGGAAGCAGCGCCCTTTGCACCTTCTGCCTACACACTTCCTGTCTCCCCCACATGGAAATGTCTCTCATGTTTCCCCTCAGCAGCCTTGCTCTTTGATCACGGCCTTTAATCTGGGGCTACAAAACACTTTCTTTCTGATGGCTGGAAAACACTGGCGGAAGTGTCAGAGATCTCGTCCCTGGCCTCAGCTTGTTTCCAGCTCCTGGGCGCTCACTGATCCTGGAGGGCGTGGATCTGGGCTCTGGAGTCTAGACTACTACTTGAGAACCCCATGACAAAGAGCTATGGCGTTCCTGGGTGACTGTTGTGGACTTCAGTCTTCCACTCTGCTTTGTTCCAGAAGGATTGAAGAACAGGCTGATGAGGTGTCCCCCAGGACTTTGGTGAAACCACTGCACTTGTCTTACAGAGGTGGAAAAGTTGCACTGCAGCTCTGTGCTCTCTCCCTCCTGCAGAACCAAGGTCACAGGACTCTGCTTCACTTGCTGCCCTTTCACCCCTGATTAGAAACAGAGAAAGAGACACAGGTGATGTGGGAGTGTCATATGTCAATCTGTTGATTTCACTGGCTAAGCAATAAAGAAACTGCTAGGCCCATTGGATAGGCCCACCCTTAGGTGGGTGGAGTAAACAGAACAGAACGCTGGGAGGAAGAGGAAGTGAGGTCAGACTCCGCAGCTCTGCTCTCCGGAGCAGACGCAGGAGAGACGCCATGCTACCTGCTCCAGGGAAGACGCACGCGATGAAGTTCTGACCCAGCATGGACTTAGGCTAGAATATTCTCGGTAAGCGCACCTAGGGGCGCTACACAGATGATTAGAAATGGGCCAGAGCAGTGTTTAAAAGAATACAGTGTCCGTGTAATTATTTCTGGCATAAGCTAGCCGGGCAGGCGGCTGGGGTTTTGGGGACATAGCCCCGCCGCCGTCCTTATTACTACAAATGGCGCCCCACGTGATGGACTAAACCCACTTAAAAAACCTGAGAAGGCTTAAAAATAATGGAGAGAGAGTTTAACACAGATTTTTGCTGTTTGTTCGTGGCGTGCCATAGAGAGATTTCCTGATTCAGCAACAGCAGCAGAAAAAAAAGCTGCATTATCTTAAAGCGCTGCTTCCTGGGGCTGTGCCGCCAGTGCAAACTCTGGCTTTATGTTTGTGTTCCCGCTTGGGATCCGAAGGAGAGTGCTCTGAGACCTTGACGATGACTCAGAGCTCCCTGCCTGCTCCTGGGCAGAAGGCAGAATCAGACTTAGGCAGGCGGAAGAGCATGGTGGATTCCTGCCGCCATACAGAGACGTGTTTTCAGACTGCACAGTGCTCTGTGTGTCAGATTTGGACGTAACTTGGATGAAAAGAATTTCTGTGCTGCACGCTCAGTCTCAGAATTAAAGTGCTGAGTGCCGCTCCTACCTGGTAGCCCCAAGAGGCTTCCTGACTCAGCTTTAGCTGCAAAGCCTGCATCTCATTAAGAGGTCCTGCCACGAAACACTTAAATGGTGTTGATGAAAAGCTGAACGCATGCTTTTTGGTTTTCGGCCGTAGCAGGAAAAAAGCTGCGCCGTTTTAAAATGCCGGCTTTCTGGGCCATCCTGCCAGGGCAAACTCTGACTGTTTGAGGCAGGAGGGCCGGCTACCGAGAGAGGACTTGAGTGTCGTCTGTTGTACCTTGCTGGCTGGCAGGGACCTTGAAATGCTATAAACATGGCTACAGCCTGTATATCTGCCGTGAGGCTGGAAAGCTAAGGAATGGACTGGATCTAGCTGGCAAAGCCACGCCTTTAGTCCTACTGATATTGCTTGGTAAATTAAAGGCTCTTGTGGTCAGAAAAAGAGAGATATACAGTAAAGAGAGATTCAAAGACAGAGAAAATTTCTGAATGGTTTAAAGTGTGTTAAAAATATATGCAGGCTAAAAGTTAAAATTCTTGAAGTAAACCTCTGTGACTTCAAGGTGTGGTAGCACACGCCTTTAATCCCAGTGCCTAGAAGGCAGAGACGAACAGATCTCTGTGAGTTCAAGGTGTAGTAGCAAACACCTTTAATCCCAATGCCTGGGAGGCAGAGACAGGCGGATCTCTGAGAGTTCAAAGACAGCCTGGTCTACAGATATACGTCAAAAAGCAAAAAGTTAACCTAGGAATGTCACATCTTAGATTCTTAAGCGCCTAGTGATTTAAAGGCGCAAATCAAAAGTGCTCCTGGATAGTAAAAAATTGTAGATTCACAATAGGACAGATTCAGACCACTAAAGGAGTCACACTGTTGGATGAATGTACGTTGGCTTGGGAGAGAGAAGAAAAAGAATATAGAGAATAAAGTTAATGGTTTAAAAAGAAAAAAGTAAAAGTAAAGTCTTTAAAGAGACAGAGTACAGATAGTTATAGATATAAATAAAAATAAGCCGCGTAAAGATGGAAAATTCACAGAGAGTCTGGATTATGTACATTGTGTTTTCTTTAAAATTTTTGACTGTGAAGGAGCTAAGTACAGAGAGACATTTCATTACATGGGCTGCCAAGCTAAACCAGAATGGATATAAGGGTATTACGATTTCAGAATTTGGGTCTAAGGATATGATGCTTTGGAGAGAGTCTTCTTTTGTTTTCACAGAAGATGAGACTCTATGGATTTCTTCTATTCCGATTTGGTATGATGGACCACGTCCTCCTGAAGGGTTGCTGTGAACATCTTCAGAAAATTACTTCGCTCAACTGCCAACTGAGATGACCCTGGCACACAGGTTATACCATGAAAGACCTAATTAACGACGCCCCCATTCAGCAGGAAGCAGTTTGGAGAGAAAAAACTGCGCCCATGTTCCCAAATATAGTTTATAAATGTTCTTTTACATTTAAAGGGGGATATGATATAGATATGAATAATTTGCATTAGTATAGATTTTGCTTTATTGATAGAGATTTACTGTCAATTTTGTTATACGTATAAATGTTTCTGATGTAACTTTTACTTGATAACTTTTGTTATATGTAATTTTGCTATGTTAAGGTTAAAGCCTTCCTTTTTTTTGTTTAAACAGAAAAAGGGGAAGTGATCTGGGAGTGTCATATGTCAATCTGTTGATTTCACTGGCTAAGCAATAAAGAAACTGCTAGGCCCATTGGATAGGCCCACCCTTAGGTGGGTGGAGTAAACAGAACAGAACGCTGGGAGGAAGAGGAAGTGAGGTCAGACTCCGCAGCTCTGCTCTCCGGAGCAGACGCAGGAGAGACACCATGCTACCTGCTCCAGGGAAGACGCACGCGATGAAGTTCTGACCCAGCATGGACTTAGGCTAGAATATTCTCGGTAAGCGCACCTAGGGGCGCTACACAGATGATTAGAAATGGGCCAGAGCAGTGTTTAAAAGAATACAGTGTCCGTGTAATTATTTGGGGCATAAGCTAGCCGAGCCGGGCAGGTGGCTTGGGGTGTTGGGGATGCAGCCCCGCCGCTCCTATTACAACACACAGGTGGAGGTCACTGAACATCCACAGAATTCTGAACACACCTCATATCCTTTGAGAAGGTGGGAGCTCTACAGGACCCCTGAGCTGCTTCCCCACCCCTCCATGTTCTGAGCAGAATCCTCTCTGTCCCCTGAATGTGAACACCAGACTCACAGCAAACCTGGGTGCACAGCAGTCCCAGCAGAGAGCACAGCAGCCTCTTCATGGTGCTTGTCTGACTGCTGGAGACAGAAGCAAGTAACCAACCCCTGGGCTGTGGTGTCAGGATGGCTGTTGAAGTGTCCCTTTTCCTGCAACCAGTCAGCTCCACACAGGAATGCTGCCAGGCTAGATGCTACAGAGCTTCCTCCCAACCTTCTGAGCCTGAAGCTCCTCCCAAACTAGACCTGGCTAAGAGGCTGGGTGTAGCACAGTGAGGGCAGCATTTTGTGATGACTTTGGGGTTGGGTGGAGTTAGAGACCTTGGAAGCAGGAGAGGACCAGCCCCTCAAAGGGAGAACAAACCTTAGCCCCACACGGAGACTGACACACTCAGAGAAGCAAGAGCTAAAGATTTAACTCAGAAAACAGGTCCATGTTCTGTCTAAAAAATCTTTTACTGAGGCCAGAGGTATAGCTCAACAGGTAAGGGTTCCTTCCTTTTAGATGGCCTTAATTCTCTCTCTAGCAGCTACATCAGGAGGTTCACAGCTGCCTGTAACTCCAACTCCAGGGGATCTGTTACTCTCTTCTGTCCTCCTCAGAATGTGCACACAAATACCACACATTTTCACAGACCCACTCTCACACTAAAATAATAAGAATCTTCACCAGGGAAATAGTTCAAGTAAAATCACCACAGTAGAAAAAGAAAAGAAATAGCAACATAATGACAGAGTAAGTATAAATGCACGGGTTATTAAAGTTTTAGAATGCATTTTAAAAATTGGGATACTCTTGCTCCAATCAAGATTTGCTCTAAATGTTGATTAAAAAAGAGATTGCATCATAGGGAAGTGTGCTGGGGAATGCTAATGCAGGAGTGCTGCAACCAGAGTGACAGGGGCAGCGGAGCTGCTGGGCTTTCGCATATGGTGAATGCAGGGAATGATGCACTGTGCATTTGTAACAACAGAGAAATAGATGTAAGGATTTCACATTCAGATTGACTGCTTGAGAAGTGAGACTAGTAATGAAAAGCAACAATACAATTTTCTCAAATAACTCATAGCCAAACTTACCCCATCTCAGCCCATCACTGTCTCCAACAGTATTAGATGAACGAATGCCTCCCAGCCTTGTAGGGTATTTTAGGTGAAAATTTGACTGAGGTAAAAGCTTTCCCAAAAGACTGCTGTTTCCCTCTGAACATGGTCCCTCCTTAGAGCTGAGTTCCCCATACAGCACTGATGCTGCAGGAAGATGCAGAGCCCCGTTGGTGCCTCAGCCTGATGGCTGCATCTGTGCATTTGCAGCAGCTGCTCTGGCGCTGAGGGGCAGCTACTCATCTCTTGTGCTCAGGGTCATAGTTCTACTGAAGGAGAAATCAGACTTTTCTTTACAAAATGAGAAACAAGTAAATGGCAGCCAAGATCTATCCCACAGGAATGAAGCATTTCCCAAGATTCTGCTTTTTCTATACTGTTGTATTTATGGAATGTGCCAACTCCCTAAAAGTGTCTGAGACTTTGGTCTCTTATTCTGTAGTTTCAGGTGGTTTGTGTCCAACTCTGCTGTGTGTGCACTTGTGACTCAGGGCAGAGGATCACCCACCTCCTTCTGTCCCATTGTCAGGAGATCTACAGGGGCTATGTGTTCCCACCCTTCCCATAATCAGTCTGAAGACCCTCCATGGCTGAGACAGGCTGGCTTCCTGGTGTGAGCGCCAGGAGGTTCTGGAGACCCAGGTGAGGGTGTTGCACATTCAGGAAAGGACCCTGATGGGCAATCTTCACTTTGAAGAACTCAGATCAAATTCAACATCATTCAGACTGATGAGGGATGTAGTTACCGGTGCAGTCCTTTTGCATTTCTTAAAAAAATACAGCGTAGGAGTTGTTTCCGGGGCGGTCGAAGGAGTAGGACTCCGATGGGTTGTAGCTGTAGCCACTCCCCGTGGAGGGAGCATAGGCGATCCTGGTCCACATTCCGGGATCGAGAAAGAAGGCGCCGAGAAAGGTCCAGGTCCCGGGAGAGGGATTGCAGAAGGAGCCGCTCAAGATCCCCACACCGAAGACGCTCCAGGTCTCCAAGGTCCACATCTCCTTCCCCTTCTCGACTGAAAGAAAGAAGAGATGAAGAGAAGAAAGAAACTAAAGAAATAAAGAGCAAAGTACGACAGATTACTGAGGAAGATTTGGAGGGTAAAACAGAGGAAGAAATAGAAATGATGAAATTAATGGGATTTGCCTCTTTTGACTCCACAAAAGGGAAGAAGGTAGATGGTTCTGTAAATGCCTATGCCATAAACGTGTCTCAGAAGAGGAAATACAGGCAGTACATGAATCGGAAAGGCGGATTCAACAGACCTCTGGATTTTATTGCATAAGACTTGAGGTGTTGGAGGATTTCCTCCCGCTCATCTGGGTCAGAGAGTATTTTATATTTTGCATTTCATACACCTCAAAACAGGATCTTGGTTCTTCCCTCTTGTAAAGTAAGAAAGTCTTATTTATGATCCTGGTGTACCTGTTTCCTCAGGAGGTAGCGCACTTGCCGCGGTCCTGCAGTGCTCACAGCCCGTTTATCTTGCTCCTTTGAGTCTGTATGTGCTTTCTTCTTGGATGCTGTTAGGAGTTCTTAAAAACTGAAAGTGACGTAGATGTGAGTTTCTTCAATAAAACAGTATTTCTACCCATTTTTAAAAAAAGAAAAAAGTACAGCGTAATTCAGAAGTGTCACCTGCTATATCTTAGGTCCTGGCCTCAGGAGGAGACTGTACATGGACACCAGGGGGCAGGAGTTACAAGCGAGCAACCACCTTATTATTTATTTATTTTAATAAATAAAGCTTGCCTGAGGATCAGAAAAGTAAAACAGCCCCACTGGTCAGCCTTACAGACCAGGCAGTGGTAACACACACCTTTAATCCCATAGCTACACTAGTTTGCCATAGAAACCAGGTGGTGCATGCCTTTAATCCTGGTGGTACACACCTTTAATCCTAGAACGAGAGAGAATTATAA
Organism: Microtus pennsylvanicus; assembly: GCF_037038515.1. Classification (NCBI taxonomy): domain Eukaryota; kingdom Metazoa; phylum Chordata; class Mammalia; order Rodentia; family Cricetidae; genus Microtus; species Microtus pennsylvanicus. The sequence goes on along the minus strand of NC_134593.1, from coordinate 13,259,822 downwards.
AACGGGAGGAGACAGCTCTCAGGCACAGTCTCATTCTGAGATTCTTGGAGGCAGGATCGCCATTTCAGACTGAGGTAGAGGTAAGAGCCAGTGGCTGGCTGTTTTGCTTTTCTGACCTTCAGGTTGAACCCCAATATCAATCAAGGGAAGCCAAGGCAAGATGCCAAGGCAGGGCCTTGAGACCACAGAGGAACACTGTTCACTGATCTGCTCAGCTAGCTTTCCTCTGTGGCCCAGGCTCACATGCCCAGGGATGGTGCTATCTATCCACACAGGGCCAATCGCTCTTAAATCAATTAACAATCAAGAAAATGCCAAAGAAACATGCCTGCAAGCCAGTTTGATGGAGTCAGTTCTTCAACAATGTATCAAGTAGACAGCAAAGATTAAACTTCACAGCAAGACCTAAAGTGGAAAATATAATCCTCTGCTTACTGCTTAGAAAATTGAGCTCCCATGAATGGAATTCTATGTCCAACGTGAAATTTCAGTTGTAGGAAGAATCATTTAAAAGGACTTATGTCGGGAAATAAACTATGCTTAGATATGAGTGACAATAAGCCCAAGTCACAAAGGAAAATTTGGTGAATTTGACTTCTTAAAGCCCCTTTTGGAGGCTGTAGGGTGGACATGGGGAGGGACTGTTGGCTGCTTGCACCTTTGACCATCCCTCCAGTGTTTTGGTGGAGAATTCCCATCAGAAGCCCGACCCCTTACTACAGAGGCTAGGTCCCAAATACAAACCTGAGTTAGTCAACGGCAAGGCAGAACTTATGTTCTAAAGAAATGGAGGAGTCCAGTCTGCTTGATAATTTGGGAAAGTCTGTATCCTTTTTCAGAGCCCTAGATGCTGCAAGTCTCTGAAGCAGCACCAGGCACATTTTCTAATGACGACATTCTTAGTGACACACACTGAGGTGCCCCGTTCATCATGGCAGTATCAGTGCTGTCGTCTCTGGTATGATTTGACTCTGGAGTCTGATTTGTTTCTACTACTGCTGTCTCAATGCCTGCTTCTCTGACCCTCAGAGAAACTTCAAATAAACCCTGTTTACTTAGAAAGCAATAGGAAGCTTCTAGCTGTTGTTTACAATGAAGACCACACAGAAGTCATCCCAGTTCCTCCTGTTTTAGGAAGGAGTTTTGTTCATCACAGGATGCATGGAGTAAGTTATGTGCAGTCTGGTGGTCTGGAGGAGACACCCCACTCTTGCTGACAGGCCCAGTGTGCTTGCTGTTTGATCCTTTCTTCCTTTTTCTTTAAAGAGTCTCATTTTCTGCCTACGGACACTTTTCCACTATAGTTACTACCAGACATAATGTAATTATTTGAATTTCAAATCTTCAGTTATAGAGAAAGACCAAATTCTTAACTTATTGGGTTTCTAGCTGATCCCCTCTTACTCAAGAAACCAAAGACTGTTATTTCAGTCTATTGTAGCCATCCATGTCCATACAGAGGCCACTGAAAGTCATCCTGACCATGAGATCTAAAGCTGATTCACATGCGATTGTTGATTAGCGGCACCCCTTCCTGTCAATCTCGAATGGAACCATTTGCTCAAGAGTATTAGTAGTTTAAGAATTAGTCTCGGTTGTCGGTGTGACTACATTAGGGATTAACAATAACCCCCAAATAGAGGGCACACCTGGGGGCTGAAGCAGGAAGAACTTCTTTCATCTGGGTATTCGAGGTAGGAAGTTAGGCCTTTAATTCAGATATTGAGATCTTTAATCCAGATTCAGTCTGGACCACTCCTTCAGCTGGCAGCCTACATAAGTACATGGAAGAAGGAAGCTTTTACTTTTTCTCCGTTTGTTCTCACCTTGCTAGCACATCCATTCCTTCCCTGGCATTAGAGCCTACTTTTCAAAAGGTTATACCGTACACTGCAGGCCAGCTGAGACATTCAGTCTTCTGGACTGAGCAACTCCTGGGTTCTTGGACTTTCCATTCATAGCCAGTCATTGTTGGATAAGTTAGAGCGCAGCCCGTAAGTCGTTCTAACAAATCTCCTTTCAATATACACAGAGATCCATTTTATAACTCTAGAGAGCCCTGACTAATACACAGGCATGGAGAGAGGGCAGTCTAGAGCAGTTTGGGTCTCATAACAGTCTCAGCTCACTTACAAATTATCAACAGTCACTTTCCCATAATCTTAGCCTTCCCCAGGTGCTTTTTCACTTCAGAGGACTCAACCCTCCTCCTCCACATCATCTTGACTTAATTTCTTAGCATGCTTTATTTCTCATATAATTGGGTATGGATGTTCAGGAGGGGAAGGGCCATTCTTGGGCAGTGCTTATAAAGTGAGCATTCAACTCTCCATGGGTGAAGCAGAGAAATGATTCTAATGAAGGAGAGAAATCTCTAGTTTTGGGAGGAGGAGATGCTGAATGACTTCCCCTGTGTCACAGGAGAGAATCATGGAAAGAAAACCTCAGCTTCTGCTTAGTTCAAGGAGCAATAATTAGCAAGGAGGCAAAGGCTGTGCCCGTGACATCAGCAGTCCCCTCTCTGGAAATTCTATTGTATCCTGGAGAGCTCTTGGAATCCTGTGATGTCACTTGTGTTGTAGCAACTCAACTGCCCTCAGGACGTTCGTCCAGTGCCTATAAGATTCGCTTATAGACATGTTGTCTAGACTGAGGAGCTTATTTTCGAGAGAGAATGGAGATCAAGGTGAGATGAGAGTGAGGCAGAAGGAAGCAGGCCCTAGGTCTCACCAGAAAACATGGAGAAATGAATGGTCCTGGGGAAGACGCAGCAGTGAGTTCAGGGAAGGGACTAGGAAGCTTTCTGAATGAGATGGCCTTGAGCCTTCCAGGGCTAGGGCTCAGGAACTATGGGTTTTTGGGACACAATAGGCCAATCTTGCTTCTCTGAGTTCAACCCACATCAAGGATTCATGATAGTTAAATTGACAGATTCAGGAATTGACAAGGCTGTAGCCTTTGTGTTGGAGATCCTCTGCATTCACTCTGAGTGGGGAAGGAGGCACAGTGGAATTAGTTAGATTTCAGTACCAGCGCTGCACTTTGCCCCCAGTGGAGTCCTATAAGGTAGTGTGCCAGTAATAATAGGAAAAGGACGGTGCTCTGGAAAAGCCTGAGGTTATTATGCTTTACATAACAGTCATTAGCAAGGCTGAGGCATCAAGTAATTCTCCTCCTCATAACTATAAGAAATTGGATTTTTAGGAAACGCCTTTGCATACCTCTGTGTGGTCTCTCAATAGCCATTCGTCTTTTCTTAAACTTGAGTGCAGGAATCACTATTCCTTGTGTTGAGGGCTCCCCTGGGGAGCCCCAGTTCTTAGCATTTCTAGCCCAACTTGTCACAAGTTGACCATTCATTTGCTAACTTAGTATGCCTGGCATGTATTCTGCTGAGGTTTGGGGGTAATTTTCATCAACTATGGGACTTATCTTTGTTTTGACAGGACACTCACAATCTCCCATCACACCCATATAGTATTAAAACTTTTTGGATCCTCCATAATGTGCTTTTTGCAGTTAGGGGACTGTTGGAAGTGAGTCTCAATTTCCAATACACGAAGTAGTGAGTATATTCTAATGAAGCAGAGAGAGATCTCGGGCTTTGTAATGAGGAGGTGATGAAAGTCTTCCTTTGGGTTTCTGGGAAGGGTCCTGGGGAGGCCAGTAAGGCTTCCAGTGAATCGTAGAAGAGCCAGTTAGTAAGCAGGTGAGAAGGGCTACTACTGCTGACCCTATTATTGCCTTCTCTGCATATTCTATTGCCTTCTGGCGAGTCCGAAATATTCATTGGGAACACCATATGACAGTGGAATATTCTTTCAGTGCCCATAGACATGTTGGCAAGACTGAGAAGGCTACTTGTGGGAGAGAATGGAGAACATGGGGAGATCTGTGAGAGGTAGAAGGAGGGTAGACCTCAGTTTCATTGTAAGCCATGGGGACTTATGGTTCTGGGGAAGGCACAGTAAGTCCTGGGCAGGAAATTAGAAGGTTTCTGGAGGAGGTGAAGCTTGAGTTTGGCTTTCCAGTAGGAGGGCTTGGCATCTGGGGACTTCTTGGAAGCACTGGGCTTCTCCTCCTTCTCTGGGTTCCCTAAAAGAATGCCTAGGAGTCAACAGTTACTGATGGTTAGTTTGGAAGGGCCATGAATTGCCAATTGTGCAGCTACTTTTCTGAGAGATTCTTTTTTTTTTTTTTTTTTAGTTTTTCGAGACAGGGTTTCTCTGTGGCTTTGGAGCCTCTCCTGGAACTAGCTCTGTAGACCAGGCTGGTCTCGAACTCACAGAGATCCGCCTGCCTCTGCCTCTCGAGTGCTGGGATTAAAGGCGTGTGCCACCATCGCCCGGCTGAGAGATTCTTAATCTCATTCTGAGTGGAAAGGGAGGCCAGGAGGAGCAAAGGAGAGACTAATTAGGTGTTCCTCTTTGGGGAGGGAGTTGCTGCACTTCATCCTAGTGGATTCCTTCAGTTTCCATGGAAATCTGGTGCAAATAAGAAGAGAAGCAGACTCCCCTGGCCATGTACCAAAGTCTCAGACATTCAGATGCTTTGGTCCTGGCACACGTGATCAGGACTTAGTGGTGTTAAGCACTGGGGACAACAGGACTTACCCGCATCATGTCAGCTATGAGGTGACACTGTCCTCCAGATCTACATGGCTGGGCTACCTATGCCTTCCAGGTACATAGGACTGCATTAGGGAGCAAGGCAATGCTAGCCATGGTGTTTGAAGACAGACAAATCTCATGGACACCAGTTTGAGGACAGCTTCCCTGTTCTTTGGGGACTTCACTTTGTTCCTAGAATTCCCTCTTCCTCTGGTTTATTTTTTGGATTGAGCATGGACTCTCCTGTCCCTATACCATTCAAGTACACAAGCTCACTTATCTTTATCTACCTGCAGGGGCTGCTGGGGAGGCACCATCCCAACTCTCCACCTTCACTGAGCAGGAGCAGGAGATGAAAGAGGTGGAGGATCTCACCATTCAGATACAGAGTATAAAATACGAACAAATTGAGCTGTGTGGCTTCATGACCAATTATTACTACAAGAATTTGAACAACAGGTAGCTGTTTACGCTCAGTTCTCTGCTGACCAACTTGATCCCACAGTGTCAAGCCAAGATTTCCTGAGGAACAGGAGGCTGAACCTCAGGAGGTCCTGGTGCCTGAACCAATTTTCCTGAATGCTTCAGAGAGTCAGAATTTGCAACCTGGGTAGCTATGAGATGAGGACACAGGCTATTCTGCTTCCTCCAAATGAAAAACAGAGCCTGTGACCTGAATCACACTCCGGGGATAGGGACAGCAGTGTGTCAGCTTTCAACATGCCTTAAAAGAGACCTTGGCAGGCTAGGTCCTGTGAGTTTGTGGTGAGTTTTTCTACTTGACCAGCAGATGACTGTGTGTTGAAAGTTTCTGGCAGCAGCTGAGGGTCCCATCCGTCTATATTAGTGTGTTTCTGGAAGGCCCAGAGTTCATCACTACTCCTCTCTGGTCTTGTTCTTTATAATCTGAGTCCGTGACACCTCCCTGCACTTCATGGGCAACCTGATTGTAGGTGTGGGTGGGTGGGGAGAGAGAACATGTGGGGTGTGTGTACTTCTGGGAGCCTGGGGTCTTTGGCAGAGACTGAGGTTTTGCCATTCTCACAGTTTCCCAGGGGTGCCAGTGCTGAAGCCTGGGAGCCACACTTTGAGTAGCACAACTCTTTGCTACTGTGGTATCCTTGGTGCAACATTGGAATTCCTTGTGGAGTTTACAAAGCCATCCTGAAGTTAGGTCTCCTCCCTGGAAATACTGATCATGTGTTCTGGCCTTCTGTGTAGCAATAGGTACCTGTGGATGAGAATCCATGCTCTGAATTCAGGAGAAATGTCGTCATAAGTTCCTGGAGGGCCCAGATATGTGATTCATGGGAAATTCTTAGAGAGCTCATCTGTAGCTCCGAGATCACTGAGGGTGCTCATGTAGCCCTGGATAACTCCCTTTGGACACCCTGCCTCTTCTGGTGGGGCACAGGATAGTAAGTTAAATAGCACTAGGAGGCCCCAGTGTATAGGTGCCAGGCTGTGGCATCCACTGAGCAGGGGCAGTCCAGGACACAGTCTGATTTCTTGTGATCCTTGAGTCCTATGTTCATGGAGGTCTTTTCTCCTGGGGCCATGCCCTGCCACAGGATGAATTCTCTTGAGATGCGGGAAAATGAGCATAAGCAGGTGATGTCGGACCTGCAGAAATGGCCCATGGAGATCAGTGATGCCTTGAAGAAGTGCAAGCGGCTGAGAAAGGAGAACAAAACCTACAGGTAAGTGCCTGACACAGCTTTGGAGAGACTGATTCTACCCTCTTTGTCTTTGACCCAAAGAGAGGGTTCTGGTTCTAGCCCGACTGCCTCTTACCAAGAAGCCTGACTTGTAGCACTTGAACTTGTGCCTCTTGGACTCAGTTTTGCTGAGTGTGAAAGACAATGAGCCTCTCCCAGTGATGTCCTAAATAGGAGCCCCTGGATAGAAAAATGATTTGCACCAAAAGGGAGTGTCATGAAGCCCAGGGCCTCTGGTGCTCTGGCAGTGGTTTTGCAGATCTGGTTTCCATGGGACCTGCAGACAGAAGTCCTGTTGGGACTTCTGCCCTTCTTGAGTGATTGTTTGCCCTCTACATGTTGATGCTTCCCCAATACCATGAAGAGTTCAGAAAAGGTGTGGGCTACACCCTGTTCTCAGGCACACAGTATCTGTTTTGGTGCCAGGGTTTTCAGTAGCTTGAATCTTTCTGGAATTTGGTTTTTCTCTGGATTTCGCCTGCCTCTGAGTGATCTTAGGCTACTGTGAGCTCCAGTTTGGCGTTGTCTGGGGTGTGCAGCTTTGCAGGGCTTGTGGTACTAGGGATGGCAAATGGAGGGTGGATGGGATTCACCATCTTTGGATGGTGGTTCAGTTACCTTCACAGCCAGATCGGACGAGAATTGCCTGAGCTGAAGAATAGCATACATGTATTGAGAGCCGAGAAGAAAAAGCTGTGGGAGGAGCAGATTGCACTGCAAGAGTCCTGTGAGGAGGTGAAGAAGCTCTTGAAGGAGCTCCGTGAGAAGATCTGTGACCCCTGTGCCGAGAAGCACCAGGTAGGCTGAGGGAGTGGGGGCACGCTGCCTATCAGTCCAAGCATAAACAGAGAGACAGCCGTGTAACCATCCACCCACCCATCCAGACGACCACCTACTACCACCCAATTGTTCATATCTGTGATCATTCACAAGTCTCTGGAGAGTTATTCTCTTGCAAGGAACTGGAGATTGGAAGGCAAACGCCCTGCTAGAAGTCCACTGAGGGAGATGGATCAGTTACATACCACACAGCTACATGTCATATGGGAGCTGATTAGGGAATAGAACAGAGCTTTCATTGATGAGGTCAGCAGCCTGTGGCTCATTTCCTTTGCAGGGGTCACATGAGAGGAATGCAGTACAGGGAGGTGAGGAGGGGGTCACTGTGGTAAATCAAGGTGTCTGAGGGACAGGACAGGCCTGCTAATGATTTGTGTCCCTTCCCTGCTCTGGGTGAATGGTGACCGCACACTCAATGGTCAGGTGGCCCTCTGTGTCTTCTCTCTCCCCTGCTTTGTCCTCATCTGCATTGCCTGCTATCATTTTCTTTCCACCTTTGTTGACTTAGTCAGTGTTACTCAAAGAAATTCCTGACACAACCACCTCACAGGGAGGAATTGTTGATTTTGACTCCTGGCTGTCAATTTTCTGGTTTCCTGAGCTCATTGCCTTGGGTCTGAAGTGAGGCAGCCTGTGGCAAAGGGAGCTTCTTTTGGAGGAAGTTGCTCACCTTGGGGGTCACTGGTAAGTTAACAGGACCAGAGGGCAGGTCCACTAGCATCCAGTGGTCCTGTGCTGAGGAACATTCCTGTTCTCCACAGCCTGGGAAACTTTCTGAACAGGGTTGGCTAAGGAGCCAGGACTCCAGAGCTCCACCTGCCTGTGAATTAGATTGACGGGATGGACATTTGAATGACTGAGCTGCTGCTCTCTCATGCCCATGTGTTTCTCTTATACAACAAAAATTAATGTTCTTCTCAACAGTTTCCCTGGTGATTTTTCCTTACATTATCACTAACTGGTAAACTGAACACGTTACTGCATTACAGTGTGCTTCTATGTACATACATGCATTTGTTTGTGTTCATGAATTCATGTATATACATGAGTGAGCAACCCTCCTCTAAGAACATAATCTTCTAATGAACAGGAGCAAGAAAGCCTGGATGAAAGACTAAAGAACCTGCTGAAGCAGGAGAAGCTGGCCACCCAGAAAAGGGACTTTGCAGAAAAGCTGCAGCATCACATCAGTGTGGCTGAGATGAGGTAAGAGCCCAGCTGGGAGGAGCAGTTAGAACCAAGTAGGTCACCTGTACCTGGATCTCTGTCCTTTTTGGGATTCTCACTTTCTGGATGTTTCTCAGTTACAGCCAGGGAAAGAACACCTTAGGGTATTATGCTGGTCCAGTCAACAAGAACTTCACCAGGAAACACTGATTTTTAGTTTTTCTGGGCATTGTTTTTACCTTATTTCCTTCTGAGCTCTCTTGTATCTTCTTAGCATCTGTTACTTCATTTCTCCACAAAATTCAACCTCTGATAGTCCTAAACCTATGAGGACGAAGGTTAGTTATGGAAGATAGTGTGTGCTCCTGCCACTTTACTTTCCTTCCAGAACATCAGCTTTAGTGAGTCTACATTGAGTTCACCAGGTTGCTCACACTCACGTGGTATCTAATCAAGGCCATTCATATCTGTCTTGAATCGTTACGCAGACATTGCTACACTGTTCTTTTTTCCAAAGTCTATACAACTGGAGAAATGTGCTGTATTTTCTTGCTTAGCACAGTGTAGTTCTCAGTTCATCTTCAAGCACATTCTAAAAGCTGAGAAAAAAATCCAAGCCCAGGTGAACTCTGACCCTTCTCCCTTGGGGAACACCATCAGTTGAAAAGTCATGTTGGATTGTCCAGCTGAACAGAGCTGATTCAGATCAACAGATGACAGAGCAGGTTCCTTCCAGGCTTTTCCCCTAACTGCCTTCCTCCTCTAGGTCAGAGAATCTCCAATGTGAGGTGGTCACAGCCCAGGATGAGAGCCTTCTGCAGACAAAGCTGCCGCAGCAGGTCTAAATCTCACAGGCAAGTGAGCCACCATTTCATCCCATCCCCAGCAAAGTTGGCATTGGGGGGACTGGGAGTTCTCGACCTTGGCTTCCAGTATGAATGGAGCCTGATTGGTTTCTAGCTGGTGTCCCAGCCAGGCTCCTTATTTGTCTGATTTCTTTTCCTTCTCACACAGCAGATCTTGAGAGAGCTGAGGAGACCCAAGAAGTCAAAGATGCCTCTAACCCATGACATTCTACACCCACAGATCAAGGCCTCCTCCTCAGAAGATACCCCCTTATATCCGTGGACTTACCAATGAGGCGAATACCAGCTGACCTCCACGTGATCCATCTCCAAGTATATCCATCAAAAACTGCCCAAAAGGGCTACAAAGAATGCTCTTGAAACATGTCTCAAACTTACTGATGGTGAGGCCTTGACTCACAAATCTTCAAGGAAACCTGGCTATACTATCTTTGAAAATGCTTTTTACAATTGGCAACAGCCTTCCTACCATTCCAAACATGTCCAGTGACAGTGTAGGTCTGTGCTGCTAAATCTGCAGAAAGAGAATGCTGATTGCATATTTTTTTGTTTCATTTTTGGTTGAATTTTGTTTGCTTTTGTTGGTTTTCTTTGTTATGGTTTGATGTTCTGCTATTTATTTGTTTTTTCTTTGGATTTTTTTGTATTTTGGTATTTTTGAAGGATATTCACTATTTATATTGACTGCCCTCTTTAAGCCCCTATTGAATAAAATGTCTACTTTTATTAATACAAAAGTGATTTCCAACTCTTCTCTTTTAGAACCAATTTCTTTGGTTGGGTGTGGCGTCTCACTCTAGTAGCCCCAGAACTACCTGCAAGACCATAACTCTTGAGTGCCCAACTTGGGCTGCATAGTGAGTTCACAGTCAGTCAGGGCTACACCGGGATGTGAATGTGGATGGTGTTGCCAGCTTGGATATCCATTGCATGGTGGAAAAAGTATCCATACTGTATCCTTGTAGTTATATATTTATCCATCCTTAAAATATATCTTGCTGTTTACACATTTCATGAAATAATCATGCATGCCAAATTAATGAGAAGCACAATAGTATTTCTGTAAAGCTTCGTTGGAAATGAGAACATTTACTAAGGGACTATGAAAGAAATTCATGGCCTGCTTGCCACCAGGGACCATGATAATGTCCTTGCCGGGGCTGCTGCCTAGGGCCATATCCAGTCTATGGCCCTGACACAGATGTGGGGATTCTTTTTGGTATCCATGATTCCTCTTACCAGTGAGGCCCTTGCAATCACCTGCAGACTAGGTGACCACCTGTGACCATGTTGGTGTTAAAGGGATGTGCCCCCATAGGGGGCATGTGTGTCTTAGAGTACTGTGCTGATATCCAGGCCTAGAGTGACATCTGGGCAGAAACTGATAGTGAGGGCCTTGTCTGGTGTAAATGGTGGCCGCTCTCGGGGTCGTGACCTATTACAAAAATGGAATACCCAAATTAACATTCCTGCTACTTCTAGAGCCTATATTTCTGAGAATAATATTAAAAGATATTACAAACGGAGAAAACTGGCCATTCGGGCTGTACAAGAACAAGCAATTGATGTCCCTTCAGAGGTACCAACAGCCTTGCCTCTAAAATGGTTGACTGAGAAACCAATATGGACAAAGCAATGACCTTTAGCTGAGGAAAAGTTACAGGCTTTAGAACAGCTGGTACAAGAACAATTAGATGCTGGACATATAGAAGAATCTACCAGCCCTTGGAATTCTCCTGTATTTGTGGTTAAGAAAAAATCAGGTAAATGGAGAATGGTGACAGATCTCAGGGCCATTAACAAGGTTATTCAACCTATGGGCCCTCTGCAATCTGGAATTCCTTTGCCCTCTTTATTACCAAAAGGATGGCCTCTCATAGTTATTGATTTAAAGGATTGTTTTTTTACTATACCTTTACAAAAAGAAGATAGAGAAAAATTTGCCTTCACAGTGCCTACTTATAACAATTCTCAACCTTCGAGGAGGTACCACTGGGCCGTCCTCCCCCAGGGTATGTTAAATAGCCCCTCCCTGTGCCAATATTTTGTGAACCAACCATTGCAAATAATACACAAGAAATTTCCCAAATCTATAGTATACTATTACATGGACGACATTTTGTTATCCGATTCAAACATGGATACCTTGAACAGACTATTCGAAGAAATAAAGATATGTTTTACCTAAATGGGGATTGCAAATTGCTCCTGAAAAGATTCGGAAGGGAGATTCTGTTAATTATTTAGGTTATAAAATAGGTTTGCAAAAAATTAGGACACAAAAGGCACAAATTAGGAGAGACCGCCTACGGACTCTTAATGACTTTCAAAGACTGTTAGGAGACATTTCCAGTCTACGACCAGCTATTGGGATAACACCTGATCTAATAATTCATTTGAACAAAACCTTGGATGGTGATAAAGATTTAAACAGTCCCAGAGAATTAACAGCTGAAGCAGAAAAGGAATTGACAATGATTGAGGAAAAATTACAACAGGAACATGTGGACAGGGTGAATCCAGAGCTCGATTGTATTCTTGTCATACTACCATCAAAAATTTCTCCTACAGGAATTTTAATGCAGAGAGATGATATTATCTTGGAATGGATCTTTTTACCACATAAACCAAGTAAGAAACTGAAAACTTATGTGGAAAAAGTCTCTGAGTTAATTATAGTTAATTATAAAAGGCAAGCTGAGACTTCATCAACTAGCAGGCATAGACTCAGCAGAAATTATAGTGCCTTTCACTGCTGATGAACTAAAGAAATTATGGGAAGATAATGAACCATGGCAAAGAGCTTGTGCTAATTTTTTGGGAGACATTAATAACAACTATCCAAAAAGCAAGAGGCTTAACTTCATAAAGAGAACTTCTTGGATTCTTCCTCAAATCATCCGTGATGCTCCAATAACTGGAGCCCATACATTCTATACTGATGCCAATAAATCAGGGAAGGCAGGTTACAAATCAGAAGACTTGGGTAAGGTGGAACAAAGTCTTTATGATTCTGTCCAGAAGGCAGAATTATATGCCATTCTTATGGTGCTAAGGGATTTTAAAGAACCTATTAATATAGTTACTGATTCATAATACGCAGAAAGAGTTATTTTACATATTGAAACTGCTGAATTTATACCTGATGATACAGAACTAACCTCATTGTTTCTCCAGGTTCAAGATTTGATCAGGAACAGGCTTTGCCCTATGTACATAACACACATCCGATCCCATACGGGTCTGCCAGGTCCTCTAGCACAAGGTAATGCAGAAATTGATCAATCATTGATTGGTAGTGTGCTACAAGCCTCTGAATTTCATAAAAACATCATGTTAATAGCAAAGGTTTGAAGAAAGAGTTTTCTATTACATGGCAACAAGCTAAGGAGATTGTAAAGAAATGCCCTACTTGCTCTTTCTATAACCAAACGCCACTGCCTGCAGGGGCTAATCCAAAGGGCACCCAAAGGAATGAAATCTGGCAGATGGATGTGTTCCACTTTGCAGAATTTGGCAAATTAAAATATGTTCATCACACTATTGACACTTATTCAGGCTTTCAGTGGGCAACTGCTTTAAGTTCAGAAAAAGCGGATTCAGTAATCACTCATTTATTAGAAGTCATGGCTATCATGGGTATTCCTACACAAATAAAGACGGATAATGGTCCTGCTTATGTCTCTAGGAAAATGAAACGGTTTTTTGATTATTACAATATCAAGCATGTTACAGGTATACCATACAATCCCACAGGTCAAGCAGTCATAGAAAGATCAAATTGAACTATAAAGGATATGTTGAACAAACAGAAAGGGGTGGAGAACACCCCCAGAAATAGGTTACATAATGCTTTGTTAACCTTGAATTTTCTCAACGCTAATGAGAAGGGAACAACGGCTGCAGAAAGACATTGGATAATGGAAAAGTCTACTGAACTAAATCAACCAGTTTATTTCAAGGATGTGCTGACCTCACAATGGAAGCCAGGAGATGTGTTGCGTTGGGGAAGGGGTTTTGCTCTTATCTCCACAGGTGAGGAAAAATTGTGGATACCATCAAAATTAATAAAGGTTCGGTTTGAAGAAGAGAAGCCACTTGGAAAAGATAAATAACAATTCATTCACAAGGATGGCGAGCATACTGATGGTAAGAAATGCAGATAGGTTGGGGGCAGGGTTCTTTTCTTATCTCCACAGGAAAATACTCATCTTCAAAGAAATTAAGGGACCCTGAATATTTAATTACTGATGGATGGACACATTTTGTAAGTATTAATTTTTTTAATATATATGTCTTATTAAACATTTCTTTATAAATATGTAGAGCTGGTTTTGAAGTTGGACTCTGGCTCAGTCCCTCTCCAATTCCAAGCCTGTTAGTAAGAGAAAAACCCAGAGTCTTTCATTCCTGGCTGTCCAGACCCGTACAATCACACAGAAACTAAATTGATTGCAACATTGTTCACCCAATAGCTTAGGCACATTTCTCTTAGCTCTTTTCTATTAATCTGTATATCACCATGAGTCTGTGGCTTACCCAGGTTCTTTCCACTTCAGCAGCTATATGGTTTCTCCTTGACTCCGCCTGCTCTCTCTCTCTCTCTCTGTTTGGATTTCCCACTTGGCTTTATTCTGCCCCGCCATAGGCCAAAGCAGGTTCTTTATTAACCAATGGTAATAAAACATATATACTGCATACAGAGTAGAATCTCACATCCATCTGGGTCAATGTCTCTGCTTCAGTCAGAGTCTGCGTTGATGTCTCATGCTCCTGTTGTCATCAAAGACAGGGCAGACATCTGGAATAGGACCACATCCTGGGGACATGGCGCTCCTGGGTCCATACCAATCTGATTGACCTGCACTGTCAACCAGGGCCCTGGTGACATCCAGGTCTAGACTGCTGCTAAAGGCCATGTCTGGACCCAGTGTGCTGCCATAGCCTTGGTCATGTTGATATCAATGTGTCCGGTTACCACTGAAGCAGGATACGTTAACAAAGATTTACTTAACCTGCTCCTCACCGACTGTGGCGCTCGGGAGAGTGGGTCCTGCACCTGAACTGAGCAGCACAATAGAGTGTTGTAGAATAGAGTGGTGATGCAGGTGAGCTGGCCCCGAGGGTGTGAGAGCAGCAGAACCGAGTCCACCCCACTTCATCTACCTTGTGTCAGCAAAGGTGAGGGAAAGATGTCTGCCCCACCTGAGCATATGCACCTGTAGCTGGTGGGAGAGTTGGCCTCTGGGCCATGAGAACAGAAGGTCTCACCAATGGCAGAAATTGGGATTGTGGACTCAGCACCTCCCCAGGGGAAAACATTAGAGCTCTCCCCTGTGGTCAGAGTGAAGGTAAGTGAGATGTGAGGGCATGGGAGGAGGAGAATTGACTTCTGTCCATTCTGCCTGCTGCATTGGGAGAACTAGCTGGGGCAGTGCTGGAGAGCTGGGCTGGGTGGTGAGCTATCCAAACTGCTACCACCTAAGCACAGAACCTATGAGTTACCACCCTCTTCATCTCGGTACTGCTGGAGTGTGTGAAAGACCCAGATGTACAGATCCAAAGCTGAGGATCTCCATGACACAAGACATCAATAGGATTTCAAGAAGGGGATAAGTGAACGTCCATGATCTATAGTGTAGAGAAACCAGAGGCAAGGAAGTCTTATCAGAAGACATGTATGGACTAAATGGTATACTGTGTGATTTTGGGTCACACAACATCTTTCTTCACAAGAATTTTGTTTGTTTGCTTTTAATTTTGTGTAATGGATATTCTACTGGAAACAATCTGAAGATTTAATAATATCAATATTAAAATCCCAGTACTTTATATAATTTACAGGGATATAAAAGCATTAAAAACATATGGAATTAGAAAATACTCAGAATTGTCAAAGCTATTCCTAAGTAGAAATAGTAAGTTAGGAGATATCACAGTTTCTGATATCTATTTATAGGACAGCGTCATGGGAGCAAAACGACATTTTACATTAATGAAAAAGACACACAGACCAATGGAATTATTTGTTTTTAAAAAATTTATTCATTATTTTATGTGTATTGATGTTTTGCTTGCATGTTTGTCTGTTCTGGGAGTTATAGACAGATGTGAGCTGCCATGTGGGTGCTGGGAATTGAACCCAGGTCCCCTGGAAGAACAGTCAGTGCTCTTAACTGCTGAGCCATCTCTCCAGCCCCCTGGAATTATTCTTGAGGACACAAAATAACTACAACAATGCAATGGTGAAAGATACCTTCAGTAAATGGCGATGAAAAAAATAAGTAGTAGAGTAAGTTATATCTTTGCCACCCTAAAGGATATTAATTAAAAATTGATCAATTAGCTCAACGCAAGGCCTTAAGTACTAATACTGTTGGAGTAGAAAAGGGAAATCACTTTACCAGGAATTCTTATTGTGATTGCATCATATCTACATACTGATTTGGGTAGAATAGCCATTTTTACAATATTAATTCATGTGATATATGGAAAAAATCAAGACTTTTTTCACATACATAGAAAAACAACTCACTTAAATGATCTCTTTTATAAGTTATCTTGGTCATGGTGTCTCTTCACAGCAACAGAAAAATAACTGAGGCCAGAAGTTAGGTTGAACCACCTGTAACATGGACCAAAGAGAGGAAGAAACTAAATATCTTGTGGACTGAGACTGAAGCAGATGTTTAAAGACTGGAGTCTGTATTTGTCATGTGGACATAAATTTGCAGAGAAATAACAGAAGACTGCTGGAGAATATCAATCACTAAGTTTTGTAAGACATCTTGGTAGAGATAAATCCTGTCAGAATTTTCCTGGAGATGTTTTCTATGAGAGGTCCTCCACTTAGGGAGAGAACAGTATTTCTGTGGAACAAAGCCTGAGTTGTCTCTAGCAATGACTTCCATCCTATCCTGTCAGAGTAGCCACGAATTCCAAGTTTTCTAGGACTTTGATATGAAATTTGTTGCCGCTATTTTAGGAGACTGAGTAAACCCCACTTAGAGAAGGCACACAGCCCTCCCTCACAGGGCCACTCCCCTCAGCCCTTCTGCCCTCTTGGTTTGTGTGCAGCTTCCCCTGCTGTCTCCCTCTCTGTGTCACTCAGAGCACAGTAGTACAGGGTAGAGTCCCACAGCTGGAGGAGGCCCTCTGCCTGGGGAAGGAGCTGCTGCTCTCATGGAGAGTGGCGTGGAACCCTTGGTGCTCTGTCCTCTCGTCGTCAAGGGGCTTGGACATATTGCACATACCAGAAAAGGAAAGAGGCTGAATCAGTAGTCTGATAGGTACAGTTCAGCTTCACAGACAACCCCTCTGTGACAGTAACCAGGCCTTCTGTCTGGGTCACAGAGTCTCCATTGCTCCTCCCTGAAAATAAATAAATAAATAAATAAATAAATAAATAAATATTAAATAAATAAGGATTAATCACTTTTCTATGAGGAAGAAGGTAAGGACGTCCACAGTTGTAAGAGAATGACGTCAGCACCACTTAGGGTAAATGTAACTTACTGAGCATTAACAGGAGCACCAGGAAAGAGCAGGTGTCAGGAAGCATGTTCGCAGAAGTCAATAACACTTGCTTCTTGAGTTCACCAAACTCACAGGGCAAATCTCCCCAGGACCTTATTGAAGCTTCTCACTCTCAAAGAAGAAACTCCGTCTGCGCCGTGACAGTCTGTCAAGTGAAGCTACCACCTGGATGAGATGTTAACCACATCTGAAGAGGCAGTGCCCTCTGCTGATTTCCCTTCAAAGTGCACACAGATGTCTGCACAGCACATTGTGAATAAACTTGAAGCCTCACCCAAAGGTGGCAGGTCTCATGTCCACAGTGAATGATTGCAATCGCTGGTGTTACTGAACCATATGTATTCTATGATATTTATTGTGATGAACATACATAAAATTTATCTATCGATATACATACACATACATACACACATCCACATAGCTCCTAAATGTAGCGAGCTGTGTGGAATCACAACTGATGGAGATGTATAATCAGCTCCTATGGCTAAAGTCTGACCTATGCTATGATCACGCAATGATTGCCAGCTGCTTGCACATGCGTGGGCCTATGGGCAGTGCCCACCTGGCAGTTTGGGGTTGGCAGCCCATGCCTACTTAAGGGCTGGGAGAGGTTTGCCCGGAGAGAGAGGAAAAAAGGAGAGAGGTCAAGGAAAGAGAGGAAAAGTAAGAGAGAAAGTGAATAAAGTCTTGGAATAAACTGCAGTGAGAAGAGCTCCGGTGGTCGCGTCATCCTTGCTGACCGAGGGTGGCCGTGACACCTAAAATTTTTCTTTTTCTCATTAATTAGTTCTTAGGAAATGTTATGAAAAGATTTTGATTATATCCACCTGCCCCCTACACTCCTACCAGATCCATCTACTCTTCCTACCAACCCAGTTCCCCCCCCCCCACACTTTTAAAAGGAAATAACTCAAGTTTTGCTTTACAAGCTGTCCAGACATATTCTCTTGGATGTGTGACCTTCAGTGGAGCATAGTCAATGCAATCAAGGCCTCACCAATAAAGAAACCTGAATCCTTCTCCCAGCAGCTACCAACTGTCCATAGCTCCTTAACTAAGGGTGAGAATGCCCACTCTCCTTCTGCTTGCTGGAACTCTGTCTGTCCTGATCCTTGCAAGTCTTATCTGTGCTCTCAACCTCCGTGAGTTCATATGTGCAGCTGCCCTGCTGTGTCCAGATAACACTGTCTCTTTGTGGCCATCCCCGTCTATGTCTCTGACATTCTTTCCACCCCTCCTTCCTCAGTGGCCTCTGTTCTTGGGAGGAAAGTGTGTAATGTAGATGTCCCATCTGTGGGTGAGTGTGCTATAATCTGTTCTTCTCTGCAGTGCAGTGTATTCTGGTTCTCTGTGACAATCACCATGTGCTGAAACCACAGAAAGGGAATGATGAAATTGTATTTCAATTTTTAAAAACAGAATAAACTATCCTAAATTGTATTGAGTGACTTGAAGCTAACTTTATTATTTTGTGTTTTTAATGTCTGCACTATAGTTGGCACTGACCTACTAACAACTGGCATATGCTGTACTGGAAGGCCTGTGGTACAGGATGTTGATGGGGCTCCAGACCCTGTGACAGGTTTGAGGAGTGGCTGCAGGTGCCTGGGGAGCAGTGTGCCCTTGCAACATAGAAGTACATGGCAGAGTCTCCAGGCTGGGTGTCTGTGATGTGCATGGAGAAGTGGTTGGCTTTCTTAGCCAATAAAATTATCAGTCTTTCATCCTGCTTTCTTTCCATATTTGAACCACTGTCTATAATGAGCTTAGGATGCTTTCCATGTCCTTGTTTATACCAAGGAAAGTAGGATGAGACAGTATCTACATATGTGCAGTTGATGGCAGTGCTGGCTCCATCCTGGACTCTCAGGGTAGAAGGATGCTGTTCCACCTGCTGGCCATGGCTCACCCCTATTTAGAAAGATGGAAAAAAAGGATTGTCAGGTCATCACTATTCTGGATTCTTTTTCTATGATATAAATGACAAAAATAGAAGTCCTCCTGGTTGTCTCAGAAATACTCACTGGGTATTCTGTGGCCCTAAAATCTTAACTCATCATCCAGCTGCAGCCACAGAAACATGAATAAAGTAGGAACATGTGTTCCAATTAAACTAAGACCCTGGGTACAGTTGTGACTAGCAGGTTAACTACAGCTAAGGGTGTTGCTCTTTCTCAGTAACAATTCTACCTCTTGTCATCAACTCAGTCTCTGGGGAAGAGGCTGTGCTTCTGCCCTAAGCCTGCACAACCAGCATACAAGGAAGTGAGTCCTCTGCCTACCCTCCAGTAGCTGAGGTCGACTACCATCTGCTGGTTGCATCTTTAAGCAGTGAGGTCTGTGCTTAAGGGTTCTCTGACCTGTGAGGGACGCAGACACATAAAACAGCAATATGTCATATCAAGTAGGTCCTAGTGCTGAGATAACAAGAATGGTGTTTGTACACACTAGTGAGTCTTCTGTTTCTTCTATATAAATATAGCATAGATTATATACAATCTTTTATATATAAATTCATATACATGAAGTTTTCATATATAAATATGTATATATGATGTGGTCACGTGTGTGTTGTATCCCTTATATCTGGAGCTGTGTTTACTGATGTATTCCCTTGTCATAGAATTTCCAGGTCATTCATCTCGCCACTCCTGCTTTTCCTGGTGACAGATCCTTAAGCCAATATTTGTCCTTGAGAGCAATGACACCCAAGAACAGGCATTTTTGGGTCTCTTTGAGCTTTCAGTTGCAAAATGACAATATTCTTTCCATTGCAGTGAGATCTTGTTGACAATGCCAATATGATGTTTTTATGCATTCATCATATCTACCTGAGAGTTGGCCTGGAGTCACAAGCACACACAGCTACTCTTAGGAAAGTTCTCAGAAGTCATTTGATCTTCAGGATGGCATCATCCATTTTGCCCACTCCCACAGTATCTAGACTGAACTACTGATAGAAGAGCAGTGGTGGATTTCCCTGGAGAATATGACAAACCTTGCAACAAGCCCATTTTTCCTCTTTCCTGAGGACTCTCCCACCCTCTTCCCCCTACGTCTAGACAATTGCCTTTCCTTCATCTCAAATGTGAACACATACAAACACTGTCTCTCTGGGAACCCAGTGTACTCACAGACCTGGAAAGGAGATAGGTCAGATTAACTGTCCTTCCTTTCCTCCATTTCAGTTCTTCTGGTACCATCCCCTGTCCTGTAGCAAACTACCTACCTGTCCTATCACTCTTCCTCCATTCACTGAGGACTCAGCAGAACCTTGCTTCATTTCCTTCCCTCCCTCACCCCTATTATTTTGTGTTGAAAGCCAGTAGAAACTCTCCAGATGGGAATGTGGTTGTCACACAATCCTGGGAGGCAGGTAGTCCGTCCTTACTCTCCAGATGGGAATGTGGTTGTCACACAATCCTGGGAGGCAGGTAGTCCGTCCTTACTCTCCAGATGGGAATGTGGTTGTCGCACAATCCTGGGAGGCAGGTAGTCCGTCCTTACTCTCCATCCTGTCCCACATTTCAGTCTCCCCAGTTGCTCCCCAACCCTGTAGCAAAGGCATGTCCTTCCTCTTGGCCTCCATTACCTAGGGACTCTGACAAACCTTGCAGAGCACCCAGCTTCCCTCCTTCCTGTGGATCTTCTCAGCATCAATTCCCTTCCCTTAGTGTCACCCTCCAATAAATAAAAGCACTTTCTACCCCAGTGGCCACACTGGCAGGGACTCAAGCAGGTTATTCACACTATCCTTCCTGTCCTCCACTACAATCTCTCTGTTCTCATGCTCAGCCTGGTAACAACCTGCTTGCATGTCCCCTTTCTCAATTTTATTCACTGGACTCTACAACTCTTGGTTCAGACCCAGTCCCTAGCCTTTCCATCCCCATCTCTTCATATAAGTCTTACAAGTTGCATGTAGAATCCCCTCTTCCCACCACACTCCAACACTCTGTGGATCCCACTTCTAGGAGTGAACAGGATCCACTTAGCTTGTTACTGAAGCCTCTCTCAGCCTTTTATCCTAGCCCACATCTGTTTCTTTCTGCCACACATTGGCCATAGAAGCACTCCTAACCATACCATAAAAATAATACTTCGCTAAGATCCAGAGAGTCCATATCCAGGGAAGAAAACAATGACAGAACAAAGACAATACACATAGAAACACAGTTATTCCAACTAGAGACACCAGTACAAAAATATAATCATGAATAGCCAAGACAATATGTCTCCACCAGAACCCAGTAACCATGCTACAACAGATCCTGAAAATGCAATACAACTGAACCTCGGACAATAGTGTCAGAAATAGATAATATGAACTTGATGAAGGATCCTCAAGAGGATATGAAAAACTCATTTCATGAAGTATTTGAAAAGATAACAAGCAGTGGAATAACATGAAGAAAAACTTCAAGACATGCAAGTAGAAAAAGAATTACTAAGGAAAACACAAACCAAAATAAAACCGGAAATGTATAACTTAGGAAGTCAAACCAAAATCTCAAAGATAAGCTTCAAGAAAGCACAAAACATAGAAGAGGGAATATTGGGTATTACATCAAAGTAAACGAAAAGGACACTGTGGGGGGAGGTGTCCTTTACGACACGGGTAAATTATGGATGCTGATTCCATCATACAGTGTGTATCCATGAGCAAGCTGTGCTATCCACACCCAGGACACCAATAACCTCTGTAGTTCGGACTGACTGAGAACTCACTATGTAGCTCATGCTACTCACAAACAGAGATGGATCTCTGCTAGTTCCAGACAGCATGGACAAAAACTAAACTGGGGAATGCTGGAGTTAATTAATGCCACAAATCAAATGGAACTAGCAGATGTCTACAGATTATTTCATCCAAACACTAAAGAACATATTTTCTGCTCAGAATCTCATGGAACATTCACCAAAATTGATAGCATACTAGGACATAGGAAAAGTCTCAACAAATATTAAAAAATTGAAATAAAATTCTGTATTATATTTGACCACCATGGCTTTAACTGGCTACCAACAACAGCATAAAGTATACTAAGCCATGAAAACTGAAAAACTCAGTACAGAATGAAAAATGGGTCAAAACCAAAATCAACACTAAAATATTTTTTGAATTGAATGAAAATGAAAACACACTCTATCCGAACCTATGGAACACAATGAAGGGAGTTTGAAGGGGCAAGTTCACAGCACTGAGTGCCTGCCTGAAAAAAAGAGAGTTCTCATATTTGTAACTTAGCAGCACATCTGAAATCTCTAAAAAAAGGTTAATTAATATCTTAAAAGAATAGAAGGAAAGAAGTAAACTGAAGGCTTAAATCACTGAACTAAAAACAAAAAAAATTACAAAAAATCAGCAATAAACAATTGGTTCTTGAAGCCTGAAGAAAATCAATAAGATTGAAGAATTACAAAGCCTTTTCAAAATCATCTAAGATAAAGACAGAAAATTTGGGATAACTCTAACCAAGAAAGTGAAAGACTTGTATAATAAAAACTGGCAATTAAGGGCAAAATTAAAGAGGAAATCAGAAGATGCAATAATCTCCCATGCTCATTGATCAGTAGGATTAATGTTATAAAATGGATATTCTACCAATAGCAATTATTAATAAAAAGAATAAGTCAACAATGTTGTATATATTCTGAATTTTTGTGTTTTCATACAAAGTTGGAGATTTTTATTTCAATTTCTATGAAGAATGGTATTAGAATTTTGATGGCGATTGTGTTGAATATGTAGTATATACTGGAGAAAAGACAGCATCTTCAACAAATGGTGCCAGTATAACTGGATGCCTGCATGGATCAAGGACATAAATACAAGATCTGATATCCTAAATCTGACAGAAGAGAAAGTGGAGAAATAGTCTTGAAGTCATTGGCACAGAGGAAGACTTTCTGAACAGAACACTGATAGCAGAGGCATTAAGACCAATGATTAATAAATGGGACCTCATGAAGCTGAGAAACTTCTATATGGTAAAGGACATCATCATTTGGGCAAAGCAGCAGCCTATGGAGTGGGGAAATATCTCTATCAATTAGTCATCTGATGGATAATTAATATCTAAAATATATAAATTAAAAGCTGAACATCAAGAAAACAAATAATTTAATTCAAACTTTGGATAGAGAACTAAGAACAGAACCCTCAAGAAAACGAAACAGAAATGGCTGAGAAACCTTTAAAGACATGATCAACATCTTTAGCCACCAGGGAAATGCAAATTAAAAGGACTTTGAGATTTCCTCTTATACCACCCAGAATGGCCAATATCAATAAAATAGAGCATGTGCTGTCAATGATGTAGAGAAAAGGTGACACTTATTTATTGCTGGTGGGAGTAAACCTTCTCTAGCCACTGTGGTTCCCAAGGAAGCTAGAAACCAATCTACTTCAAGATCTAGCTAAGCCATTCTTGTGTATATATCCCAAATATGAAAATACTTGCTGATTTATATTCACTGCTGCTCTATTCATCATAGCTAGAAACTGGTAACAGCCTAGATGTCCACCAATTGATGAATGGATAATGAAAATGTGATACATTTAGACAATGGAATATTATTCAGCTATTAAAAATCATAAAATTCTCAGGTAAATGAATAGAGCTAGAAAACATTATCTCTGCTGAGGTAACATAGATCCTAAAAGATATTGTATGTTTTTCTCATAAGTAGATGTTAGCTTTTAATCTTTCAATATATGTAGTTATTGTCCAGATAACCACAGAGGTTGGATACCAAGTAAGGGAGTTGGGGAAGGAGAGACTCCCCTAAGGAATAAAAGATAGAATATGTTGTTGTGGAGAGACAGGGATACTAGGAGAATTAAAATGGGAGGAGATGGGAGAAAAGGGTAAAGGAGGGACTATGGGGAGGACAACTAACACTAAAGGACATTTGAGAAACCAACGTGGAAACCTACTACTGTAGAAGATTCCTAAAACACATGCATGTTTAAAAGGGATCTATATGGAGTTACCAAATAACAGCGGAGACAACTGGACATCTTATGCCACCAAGTAAAACCTCCAGTGCCAGAAATGGGCAATACCTTTCCGAGCTTTTGGCCAAAGAGACCCCATGGAAACTCCCAAATATATTAGGTTATTTCCAATGCCAGTGATTACTTTCCATAAACTGATAGGAATGCTCTATTGCTGAACATAACATTCACCTCTATCATTAAATACAGAATAGCTGAGTTAGTGCCTAATTAGAAATTTTGTCTTTATTGATTAGCCCTCATGGTAGTAGAAGCTATTCTGCTGGATACCAAAAGATAAAGGTAATCAGCAATATTACCAAACTACAAACCTGTGACTTAGAACAGCAAGACATTCTAGTTTAATAGAGGCACAAATGTTATGGGAGCAACCAGCCACTCTGTGATTCCGTGAGATAAAGCTCAGACCTACACCGACAAAGTGACTTAGAACCCCAAACTGGTATGTCATGGTCTTGGGGGATGCCTGCTATTATTATTCTGATAAAGAAACATAGCAATAAAATGTCTCTTAATGGCACCTTGCCCAATCCACATCAGAGAAGCTTCTTCTTCTAGTAGATGGGAAACCCCCGAGTGCACAATGTGTAGAAAGTGACAGACACTGGAGCATTGAGTCCTAAATGGGATGTTTTGATTGAACCCCTCCCCACAAGGCTCAGGGAGGTATGAGGAGAGGAGGCAGAAAAATTGTAAGAGCCCGAGGTGATGGATGAATCCAAGGAAACAGTGACTTCCAGGCACAGAAGGACTGATGTACATATGAACTCATGTAGACTGTGGCAGCAAACACAAGGTTTGCACAGGTTCAATCCAGTAGTCCCAGCACTGAGAGGAGGGGGAAGTGTTTATATAATTTTTTTGAAACTTTCATTTATGCATATAACATATTTTGGACATATTCACCCACGCCATCCCTCTCAACTTTTTTTTTTAAATATATAATTCACTGGGTTCAATTTGTACTGCCAGTATTGGGACTGGAGTTGGGCATTCACTGAGACATGGTTGACCAAAGGGGTTCCAGTTCTTTTTTTTCTTTTATTGTGGACTATGGAGCTCATGATCCTTTCACTGTAGCTTTATTGGAATCCTTTGCAGAACTCAACCTTACACCCAGTGACTGGATGCAGCTTTGCAGGGCTTGTCTTTCGGGGGGAGATTATTTGTTTTTTTATTTATTTAATTAATTTATTTATTAAAGATTTCTTCCTCCTCCCCACCACCGCCTCCCACTTCCCTCTCCCTCCCCCAATTAAGTCCCCCTCCCTCATCAGCCCTAAGAGCAGTCAGGGTTCCCTGCCCTGTGGGAAGTCCAAGGACCTCCCACCTCCTTCCAGGTCCAGTAAGGTGAGCATCCAAACTGCCTAGGCTCCCAATGGAAAAAAGAGAGCATCTTCAACAAATTGTGCTGGCATAACTGGATGTCAATCTGTAGAAGAATGAAAATAGATCCATATCTATCACCATGCACAAAACTCAAGTCCAAATGGATTAATATCAGTCCAAACACACTGAACCTGATAGAAGAGAAAGTGGGAAGTACTCTACAACACATGGGCACAGGAGACCACTTCCTACGTATAACCCCAGCAGCACAGACATTAAGGGCAACATTGAATAAATGGGACCTCCTGAAACTGAGAAGCTTCTGTAAAGCAAAGGACACTGTCACTAAGACAAAAAGGCAACCCACTGACTAGGAGAAGATCTTCATCAACCCTGCAACTGACAAAGGTCTGATCTCCAAAATATATAAAGAACTCAAGAAACTGGACTGTAAAAGGCTAATCAACCCAATTATAAAATGGGGCACTGAGCTGAACAGAGGATTCTCAACAGAAGAAGTTCAAATGGCCAAAAGACACTTAATGTCATGCTCAACTTTCTTAGCGATTAGCGAAATGCAAATCAAGACAACTTGAAGATACCATCTTACACTGTCAGAATGGCTAAAATCAAAAACACCAATGATAGCCTTTGCTGGAGGGGTTCCAGTTCTTAAAGCAAACTGACTCTCATTCCCCAGAAGATATCAACTGTCAACAGCTCCTCAGAAGCCCCGCCCCCAGAAGGGGGCGTTTGCTGGGGGGGGGGGAGTGGGGGGTGACACAGCTGTCTACTCAAGGTCCAAGGGCAGCGCATGCGCGGGTGGGCGAGGCTGTTGCAGGGGGAGTCAAGGAGACCCCTGTTAAGCTTCTGGGCTCCTTCCACACCGCTGAGCCTCGACCTCTTCCCAGACGCCACCAAGGAGAGGCCGCCTATCGTCGGTCACCGACCAGGCGCGGAGCTGCTCGGACTTGGCTGCCGGTGAGGCTGGGGAGCCGACCGGTGAGGGCTCAACTTAGTTGAGGGAAGTCTGGGCGTCTGAGGAGCGGTCGCGCGCATCGGCCTCTCTGCCTCGGTTGCCCGCGGCCACGCGCGAGATGCAGGACCCGGGTCAGGCGAGAGCAACGCGAATGGTAGACCCTTCTCCCTGGCATCCGTGGCCCGGGGTGAGTGGCGCGGCCCCTGATCCCAGCGTCCACCGATCCCAGCCTCCATGGATCCGCGTTCTCCTGCTACCACTTCAGTGGCTCCTGCTGGTACTTTCCTCTGAAGTACAGCTGCTCGGCGTGGACATCGCAGGAAAGAGCTCCCTGGTACAGCGGATCAGACAGGTAAGCACTGCGTGCCCTGGCAGTCTTAGGGCATTTTCCCACGCTTTCTCTAGGGGAGGGGGTGTGACCAATGCTCAGAAAACTGCATTCAGATCCTCAGCTGGGGCCCTAGTGCATACCCAGCTAGTGGCTGCTTTTGGTAAATAGAACTCGCGGGGTGCATGAAACGATGTAGAAAACCCTGTTTTTTTCTAGTTGAGAAACTGTCTACCCTCATTCCCACCCCATCTTGCCTCTGAAAGATTGGGTCACGTTAAATTTCTAGAACCTACTGTGAATTCAGGAATTCACATGAAAATTGGATTTTAGTGTTCGGTCTTTGCTTTTCTACTCCATAATGAAGCTCTTTTGAGAGTTCATTGCCAAAGTGATGTATCTTTTATTTATTTATTTATTTATTTATTTATTTATTTATTTATTTATTTATTTATTTATTTTTGCTTACTACCGACACTCCCTTATCATCCCCATTTATTTCCAGAAGTCCCTCATTCATGTTTTTAAACCATTCCATTTTCCGGGTCTGGAGAAGTGAAAGGTCATTGTCTGTAGAGGCGTTCCCATGAGCTGAGATGACTCTGAGATAAATCGGTGTTGTTTTGTACACCTTCATTTCTTGGGGATTTACAGACTGCATTAAGCACGTGTCTTCTTAAGTTTTGGGTGCATTCATTCCCCTGCACCCGTTGACTGGAGTTATGCTGTGATGATGATTCTGTTTTAATTCCCGAAGTGGATCTAGCTTAAATATCCTATCATTCATATTGAAACACAATGGTCATGTCATTTCATGTTAATTTCAGTTGCATCTCTTTGGCATCTGTTAAAGTTAAAGTTTTCTTTGAAAAATACTGCAAATGATATTTTGATTTCTTTTCTTTTTTTTATTTTTCCATTCAAAAATTTCCACTTCCTCCCCACCTCCCATTCCCCTCCCGCTCCCCCACTCACTTTCCTCCCTTCCCCTCCAGTCTTAAGAGAGGGCAGGGTACCCTTCCCAGTGGGAAGTGCAAGACCCCCCCCCCCCCCCCCCCGCCTCCATCCAGGCCTAGGAAGGTATGCATCCAAATAGACTAGGGTCCAGTACATGCAGTAGAAACAAATTTCCAGTGCCATTATCAATGGCTTCTCACTTCGCCCCCATTGTGAGCCACATTCAGAGAGTCTGGTTTGATCACATGCTCTTTCAGTCCCAGTCCAGCTGGATTTGGTGAGCTCCCATTAGATCAGACACACTGTCTCAATGGGTGGACCAACCCCTTCCTGTCCTGACTTCCTTGCTCATCTTCTCCCACCTTCTGCTCATCAACTGGACCTTGGGAGCTCAGTCCAGTGTTCTGATGTGGGTCTCTGTCTCTATCTCCATCCATCGCTAGATAAAGGTTCTATGGTGATATTCGAGATATTCATCAGTGTGACTATGGGACAAGGCCAGTTCAGGCACCCTCTCCTCTGCTGCCCAAGGACCTAGCTGGGGACATCCCTGTGGATACCTGGAATCCCCTCTAGAGCCAAGTCTCTTGCCAACCCTAAAATGGCTCCATTAATGAAGATATCTTTTTCCCTGCTCCTATGTCTGCCCTTCCTCCATCTCAACCCTCCCACTCTCCCAAGCTCTTCCCAATCTTTCCCTTCTCCCTTCTTTCTCCCCCTTTCCCCTTCCCCTACCCACATGCTCACAACTTTTTGTCTGCTTCCAATATCCAGGAGGATAAATATATGTTTTTCTTTGGGTTCACCTTCTTATTTAGCTTCTCCATGATCACAAAATATAGGCTCAATGTCCTTTGTTTATGGCTAGAGTCCACTTATGAGTGACTACATACCATATTCATCTTTTTGGGTCTGGGTTATCTCACTCAGTAAAATGTTTTCTATTTCCATCCATTAAAATTCAAGATGTCATTGTTTTTTACTGCTGAGTAGAGCTCTAAAGTGTATATGTGCCACATCTTCTTTATCCATTCTGCTATTGAGGGGCAACTAGGTTGTTTCCAGGTTCTGGCTATTACAAATAATGCTGCTATGAACATAGTTGAACAAATGCTTTTGTAGTATGAGGGCATCTCTTGGGTATATTCCCAAGAGTGGAATTGCTGGATCCTGAGGTAAGTTGACTCCCAGTTTCCTGAGAAACAGCCACACTGATTTCTAAAGGGTTTGCACAAGTTTGCATTCCCACCAGCAATGGATGAGTGTTCCCCTTACTCCACATCCTCTCCAGCATAGGCTATCTTTGGTGTTTTTGATTTTAGCCATTCTGACAGGTGTAAGATGGTATCTCAAAGTTGTTTTGATTTGCATTTCCCTGACCACTAAGGAGGTTGAGCATGACCTTAAGTGTCTTTTGGCCATGTGAACTTCTGTTGAGAATTATCTGTTCAGTTCAGTACCCCATTGATTAGCATTTTACGGTCTAGTTTCTTGAGTTCTTTATATATTTTGGAGATCAGACCTTTGTCTGATGTGGGATTGCTGAAGATCTTGTCCAATTCAGTAGGTTGCCTTTTTGTCTTAATGACAGTGTCCTTTGCATTACAGAAGCTTCTCAGTTTCATGAGGACCCATTTATTCATTGTTGCTCTTATTGTCTGTGCTACTGGGGTTATATGTAGGAATTGTTCTCCTGTGCCCATGTATTGCAGATTACTTCCCACTTTCTCTTCTATCAGGTTCAGCATGGTCAGATTTATATTGATGTCTTTAATCCATTTGGACTTGAGTTTTGTGCATGGTGATAGATATGGATCTATTTTCATTCTTCTACAGGTTGACATCCAGTTATGCCAGCACCATTTGTTAAAGATGCTTTCTTTCTTCCACTGTATAATTTTAGCTTCATTGTGGAAAATCAGGTGTTCATAGGTTTGTGGGTTAATATCCAGGTCTTCGATTTGATTCCATTGGTCAAGATCTTTGTTTTTGTGCCAATATCAAGCTGTTTTCATTACTGTAGCTCTGTAATAGAGTTTGAAGTCAGGGATGGTAATGCCTCCAGAAGTACTTTTATTGTATAGGATTGTTTTGGCCATCCTGGGTTTTTTTTGTTTTTCCATATAAAGTTTATTATTGTTCTCTCAAGGTCTGTGAAGAATTTTGTTGGGATTTTGATGGGGATTGCATTGAATCTATAGATTGCTTTTGGTAGAATTGCCATTTTTACTATGTTGATCCTACCAATTTAAAAGCATGGGAGACCCTTCCATTTTCAGGTATCCTCTTCAGTTTCTTTCTTCAAAGATTTAAAGTTCTTTTCAAATAGATCTTTCACTTCCTTGGTTAGAGTTACCCCAAGATACTTTATGCTATTTGTGGCTATTGTGAAAGGTGATGTTTCTCTGATTTCCCTCTCTGCTTCTTTGTTCTTTGTGTATAAGAGGGCGACTGATTTTTCTGAGGTGATCTTGTATCCTGCCACATTACTAAAGGTGTTTATCAGCTGTAGGAGTTCTTTGGTAGAGTTTTTGGGGTCGCTATGTATACTATCATATCATCTGCAAATAACGAAATTTTAACTTCTTCCTTTCCAATTCGAATCCCCTTATGTTGTCTTATTGCTATTGCTGGAACTTCAAGCACTATATTGAAGAGGTATGGAGACAGTGGACAGCCTTGTCATGTTCCTGATTTTAGTAGGATGGCTTTGAGTTTCTCTCCATTTAATTTAATGTTAGCTGTCGGCTTGCTGTAAATAGCTCTTATTATATTTAGGTATGACCCTTGTATCCCTAATCTCTCCAAGATCTTTATCATAAAGGGGTGTTGAATTTTGTCGAATGCTTTTTCAGCATCTAATGACATGATCATATAGTTTTTTTCTTTCAGTTTATTTATATGATGGATTACATTGATAGATTTTCGTATATTGAACCAGCCCTGCATCTCTGGGATGAAGCCTACTTGATCATAATGGATAATTTTTCTAATGTGTTCTTGGATTTGGTTTGCCAGTATTTTATTGAGAATTTTTGCATTGATGTTCAGGAGTGAGATTGACCTGTAATTCTCTTTCTTGGTTCAGTCTTTGTGTGGTTTTGGTATCAGGGTAACAGTAGCTTCATAAAAGGAATTTGGCATATTAGAGTACTACTCAGCAATAAAAAACAAGGACTTCTTGAATTTTGCATGCAAATGGATGGAAATAGAAAACACTATCCTGAGTGAGGTATCCCAGACCCAAAAAGAGGAACATGGGATGTACTCACTCATATTTGGTTTCTAGCCATAAATAAAGGACATTGAGCCTATAATTAGTGATCCTAGAGAAGCTAAATAAGGAGAACCCAAAAAAAAAAAAAACCATATAGGCATCCTCCTGAATATTAACCTTCAGCAAGCGATGAAAGGAGACAGAGACAGAGACCCACATTGGAGCACAGGACTGAAATCTCAAGGTCCAAATCAGGAGCAGAAGGAGAGAGAGCACGAGCAAGGAACTCAGGACTGCGAGCGGTGCACCCACACACTGAGACAATGGGGATGTTCTACTGGGAACTCACCAAGACCAGCTGGCCTGGGTCTGGAAAAGCCTGGGATAAAACCAGACTCTCTGAACATAGCGGACAATGAGGACTACTGACAACTCAAGAACAATGGCAATGGGTTTCTGATCCTACTGCACGCACTGGCTTTGTGGGAGCCTAGGCAGTTTGGATGCTCAACTTACTAGACCTGGATGGAGGTGGGGGTTCCTTGGACTTCCCACAGGACAGGGAACCCTGATTGCTTTTCGGGCTGGGGGGGGACTTAATTGGGGGAGGGGGAGGGAAATAAGAGGCGGTGACGGGGAAGAGACAGTAAATTTTAATAAATAAATAAATTTAAAAAAAATAAAAATAAAAATAAAGGAATTTGGCAATGACTCTTCTGTTTCTATATTGTGAAATACATTAAGGAGTATAGGTATTAGCTCTTCTTGGAAGTTCTGGTAGAATTCTGCATTGAAACCATCTGGTCCTAGGCTTTTTTTTTTGAAGGGAGGTTTTTGATAACAGCTTCCAATTCTTCACGACTAACAGGTCTATTTAGATTGTTCACCTGGTCTTGGTTTAACTTTGGTATATGGTACTTATCTAAAAAAATGTCCATTCTTTTGCATTTTCCAGTTTTGTGGCATACAGGCTTTTGTAGTAAGATCTAATGATTGTCTGAATTTCCTCTGTGTTTGTGGTTGTGTCTCCCTTTTCATTTCTGATCTTGTTTATTTGCGTGTTCTCTCTCTGTCGTTTGATTAGTTTGGATAGGGGTTTGTCGATCTTGTTGATTTTCTCCAGGAACCAACTTTTTGTTTCATTGATTCTTTGGATTGTTATCTGTGTTTCTATTGTGTTGATTTCAGCCCTCAGTTTGATTATTTCCAGTCTTCTATTCCTCCTAGGTGAGTCTGCTTCTTTTTTTTTCTAGAGCTTTCAGGTGTGCTGTTAAGTCTCCAATGTGTGCTTTCTCTGTTTTCTTTAAGTGGGCACTTAGTGCTGTGAACTTTTCTTTTAGGACTGCTTTCATAGTGTCCCATAAGTTTGAGTATGTTGTTTCTTTATTTTCATTAAATTCAAGGAAGACTTTAATTTCTTTCTTGACCCAGGTGTGGTTCAGTAGTTGACTGTTCAGTTTCCATGAGATTGTGGGCTTTCTGGGTGTAGCATTGTTGTTGCATTCTAACTTTAATCCGTGGTGATCTGATAAGACACAGGTGGTCATTGATTTTTTTTTTAAATCTGTGGAGGTTTCCTTTGTTTCCGAGTATGTGGTCAATTTTCAAGAAGGTTCCATGAGCTGCAGAGAAGAAGGTATATTCTTTCCTATTTGGGTGGAATGTTCTATAGATGTCTGTTAAGTCCATTTGCTTCATTATTTCCATTAATTCTCTTAATTCTTTATTAGGTTTCTGTCTGATTGACCTGTCCATTGGTGAGAGGTGTGTTGAAGTCTCCTACTATTAGTGTGTGTGGTTTGATGTCTGCCTTGAGTTCTAGTAATATTTCTTTTACATAACTGGGTGCTTTTATATTAGGGGCATAGATATTCAGGATTGAGACTTCATCCTGATGAATTGTTCCTGTTATGAGTATAAAGTGTCCCTCTACATCTTTCCTGATTGATATAAGTTTGAGGTTCAGTTTTGTTAGAAATTAGTATGGCCACACCTGCATGTTTTTTAGGTCCATTTGTTTGAAAAACCTTGTCCCAACCCTTTACTCTGAGTATAGGCCTGTCTTTGTGGTTGAGATGTGTTTCTTGTAAAAAGCAGAATATTGGATCCTGTTTTTGTATCCAATCTCTTAGTCTTTGCCTTTTTATAGGTGAATATTAAGTGATATTAATGACCAGTGGTTGTTGACTCCGGTTATTGTTATTGTTTTTGGTAGAGTTTGTGTGTTTCCCTTCTTCGAGTTGTGCTGGTGAAGGGTCGCTAGATGTCTGAGTTATTGTGGGCAGTTCTGGCAATGTTGGATTCCTTGGGTTGTGATTTTCCTTCTATTACTTTCTGTAAGGCTGGATTTGTGGCTACGTATTGTTTAAATTTGTTCTTATCCTGGAATACTTTGTTTTCTCCACTGATAGTGAATGATAGCTTGGCTGGGTATAGTAGTTTGGGCTTGCATCCATGGTCTCTTAGTTTCTGCAGTACCTCTATCCAGGACCTTCTGGCTTTCATGGTTTCCATAGAGAAGTCCGGTGTAAGTCTGATAGGTCTACCTTTATAAGTTACTTGACCTTTTTCCTTTGCAGCTCTTAATAGTCTTTCTTTAAACTGTATATTTTGTGTTTTGATTATTATATGGCCTGGGGATATTTTTTTTAATCCAGTCTATTTGGTGTTCTGTATGCTTCTTGAGTATTCATAGGAATATCTTTCTTTATGTTGGGAAAGTTTTCTTCCATAATTTTGTTAAATATATTTTCTGGGCCTTTTAGCTGTAATTCTTCTCCTTCTTCTATCCCTCTTATTCTTAAGTTTGGTCTTTTTATTGTGTCCCATATTTCCTGAATGTTTTGTGATGAGAACTTGTTGGCTTTGCTGTTTTCTTTCATCAGTGCGTTTATTTTCTCCATGGTGTCTTCAGAATCTGAGATTCTTTCTTCTATCTCTTGTATTTTATTGGTTATGCTTGTTTCTGTAGTGTCTGCTCATTGACCTAGATTTTCCATATCCAGCCGGCCCTCTGTGTTTTCTTCCTTGCTTCCATTTCAGTTTTTAATTCTTGAACTGTTTCATTACCTGTTTGATCATTTTTTTCTTGGTTTCCCAGGGTATCATTTACGTATTTACTCTTTTCTTTAAACTTTTTGTTATACTTCTCATCCATTTCTATAAGGGCATTTTTTACATGCTGTTTAAGGGACTCTATTGCTTTCATAAAGTCAATTTTTTCCACTTTTCTGGATTATGGTGTTCAAGTCCTTCTGTTGTAAAATCATTGGGTTTTGGTGTTTTCACATTGTTTCCAATTGATGGAGGAATTCTTGCCTTGGTGCCTTCCCATCTCCTCCTACAAATACTATCCAATGGGTCTTCTGAAACAGGATCAGGTTCCCTTGCTGGCCATGGACCTCGCTGCCAAAAGGCCTACCTTTCTGCAGGCAGGCTACCAAAGCAAAGGAACTCCTACTGCCCTTTGCCCCCAGCACCTGTCCCAGTGCCCAAACAGGCTGAGTGGCTGATACCGCGGCCCCGCAGAAGGGAGGAAGAAGGGCATCTCTTAGACCTTTATCATATAGGGGTGTTGAATTTTGTTAAATGCTTTTTCAGCATCTAATGAAATGATGATATGTTTTTATCCTTCAGTTTATTTATATGATGGATTACATTGATAGATTTTTGTATGTTGAACCAGCCCTGCATCTCTGGGATGAAGCCTACTTGATCATAATGGATAATTTTTTTTGATGTGGTCTGGATTTGGTTTGCCAGTATTTTATTGAGAATTTTTTCATCGATGTTCATGAGTGAGATTGGTCTCTACTTCTCTTTCTTGGTTGAGTCTTTGTGAGGTTTTGATATCAGGGTAACTGTGGCTTCATAAAAGGAGTTTGGCAATGACCCTTCTGTTTCTATTTTGTGAAACACATTAAGGAGTATAGGTGTTAGCTTTTCTTGGAAGTTCTGGTAGAATTCTGCATTGAAACCACCTGGTCCTGGGCTTTTTTTGTTAGGGAGGTTTCTGATGACAGTTTCTAATTCCTCATGACTTATAGGTCTATTTAAATTGTTCACCTGGTCTTGATTTAGTTTTGGTATATGGTACTTATCACATTTTCCAATTTGTGGCTTACAGACTTTTGTGGTAAGATCTAATGATTGTCTGAATTTCCTCTGTGTTTGTGGTTATGTCTCCCTTTTCATTTCTGATCTTGTTAATTTGCATGTTTTCTCTCTGCCTTTTGAGTTTTTTGGATAGGGGTTTGTCGATCTTGTTGATTTTCTCCAAGAACCAGCTTTTTGTTTCATTGATTCTTTGGATTGTATTCTGTGTTTCTATTTTGTTGATTTCAGCCCTCAGTTTGATTATTTCCAGTCTTCTACTCCTCCTGTGTGAATCTGCCTCTTTTTTTCTAGAGCTTTCAGGTGTGCTGTTAATTCTCTAATGTGTGCTTTCTCCATTTTCTTTATGTGGGCACTTAGTGCTATGAACTTTCCTCTTAGCGCTGCGTTCATAGTGTCCCATAGGTTTGGATATGATGTGTCTTTATTTTCATTGAATTCAAGGAAGACCTTAATTTCTTTTTTTATGTCTTCCTTGACCCAGAAGTGGTTCAGTAGTTGACTGTTCAGTTTCTATGAGTTTGTAGGATTTCTGGGGGTAGAATTGTTGTTTAATTCTAACTTTATTCCATGGTGATCCTATAGTGCACAGGTGGTTACTACAATTTCTTCGTATCTATGGATGTTTGCTTTGTTACCAATTATGTGATCAATTTTTGAGAAGGTTCCATGATATGCTGAGTAGAAGGTATGTTCTTTTCCGTTTGGGTGTAATGTTTTATAGATGCCTGTTAAGTCCATTTGGTTCATTACATCTGTTAGTTCTTTTATTTCTCTGTTAAGTTTCTGTCTAGTTGACCTGTTCATTGGTGAGAGAGGAGTGTCAAAATCTCCTATAAGTAGAGTGTGGGGTTTGATGTATGCTTTGATTTCTAGTAATGTTTCTTTTACATATGTGGGTGCTTTTATATTAGGGGCATAGATATTCAGGATTGAGACTTCCTTCTGATGAATTGTTCCTGTTATGAGTATAAAGTGTCCTTCTCCATCTCTTCTGATTGATTTTAGTTTGAAATCAATTTTGTTAGATATTAGTATAGCCACACCTGCTTGTTTCTTTGGTCCATTTGTTTGGAAAACCTTTTCCCAACCCTTTACTCTGAGGTAGTGTCTGTCTTTGAGGTTGAGATGTGTTTCTTGTAAACAGCAGAATGTTGGATCCTGTTTTCGTGTCCATTTTCTTAACCTGTGCCTTTTTATAGGTGAATTGAGTCCATTGATATTAAGTGATATTAATGACCAGTGGTTGCTAACTCTGGTTATTTTTCTTGGTGGTAGTGTTTGTGTGTTTCCCTTCTTTAAGTTGTGCTGGTGGAGGGTTGTTAGCTGTTTCTGTTATTATGGGTGTTGTTGGCTTCCTTGGTTTGTGGTTTTCCTTCTAGTATTTTCTGTAAGGCTGGGTTTGTGGCTAAGTATTGTTTAAATCTGTTTTTGTCTTGGAACTGTTCCTGGGCCAAGAACCTCACAGACAATAGGGCAGGCTTGGGGGAGGCAGGGTCTTGTGGATCAAAGAAGCCCCTGCAGCAGGAGCTGGAGGGGCCCTTTGCTCCCTGCCCTGACCATCTACCCCAGGATGACACACACTCACCAGTCTGGATTGATTTCCTCAACACAGGAACAGGGACACCTGGTAGTCTGAGGCCCCACAGATAAAAAGGTGAACTTCCTTGTTTTGTTTTTTTATAGCCAATAGTTACATGAGTTTGTCATAGGCATTGTACTATGCTAGCAGAAGTTGGTATTACTCAGTAGATATGATGGCCAAACCCACTTTCATTTGACCTCTATGTGGATCTAAGGAAAGTCAAGAGCACTGTCCTTAAATTACAAAGATGACTCTACCTACCAGTACATCTCCATAAGATGAAAGACTGTTAGGGAGAATGGTAAGTTCTTTTTATTAGAAAGGATTGGGAAGTGAGGCCTTAAAGGTAGGGTTGGTTTCTGGTTTATTTTTTGAGGAAGGGTCTAATGTCTCCCAAGCTGTCCTCACAGTGGCTTTGCAGGTTCACCTTGAGCTTAGGTCATCCTGCTTACACTTCACAATGCTGAGATTATAAGTGGAGCCACCAGGACCAGTGAGGGCAGCACTAGTCATTGAACCCAGAACTTGCCACATGCTGGGCAGGCACTCTGCCAACTGAGATATGTCTGTAGTTGTTGTCTTTATTTTCCCACTATCCTTCTTTTTCCTCCATTAGTCAGACCCTCACTGTAACTTACTGAGCCCTGTAACTAATCCTGCTTTTGTGTATTTTCTGCAGTGTGGAGAGCATCACACTCAGCCTGAGGCTTTTCATCATGGTGGATCCACTATTTCAGCTTTCCTCTGCCAACGGATCATCACACTTTTGCCAGTAGCCTGATGAGTGCATTCTCTAAGTGCACCTGGGACAGTTTTCTAAATCTAAGCCTATGGCTTCTATGACTGTACTCTTATACCAAATCCTACACTGAGCCAGCCCTACAGGTTCTTCTGTATGTGTTGTCAAACACTTGTACATCAGGAACATGATGTTTTCTCATCTACATTTATCCTAATATGACTTGTCAGGAATATTTAATTGCTCATATTGATGAATAGAGTAATTTTACGGAAGGAAAAGAAGTTTCTGGGCACTATTTGAAAAGCATAGCTTATTTCTCAAAATGGAAAGTACTATGGGCCTAAGGGAACTCTAGCTTTAGAATGAAGAGGTGCTGACGATCTTCTCCTGTGTTCTAAGAGAGGCTCCTGGAAAGGGAACCTGGGCTTCTGGTCATTTCAGGAAAGCTAATTTGCATGGTGGCAAAGGCTGTTCCCCATGACATCAGCAGTCTCTTCTCTGCGCAATCTATTGTATCCTGGAAAGCTCCTGGAATCCCATGATGCCACCAGTGATGTTGCAATTCCAGCTGCCCTTAGGCCATTCCTTCAGTGCCTGTAGGGTACACCATTAGAGATGTTGTCAAGACTGAGGAGTCTACTTTGGAGAGAGAATGGTGATCATCATCCAGGAAGCAGAGAGATGTAGAAGAGTAAAACAAGATCAAATGAATGGCTCTGGATAGAAACAGTGAGTCCTGGGCAGGAAATGTTGAGCTTCCTGGAGGAGGTGGGCCCTCCAGTAATGGGGCAGAGGAGCTAGAGACTCTGAGATGCAAATGGGATTTCTTGTTTATCATAATTCCTAAAATTTAAGGATTCCATAACATTAGTTTATCAGTTCCCTAATCTAGGAGCTGGCCGTGCCAAAACTGTTATGTGGGAGTATCTAGCTTCTACATTTACTGGGGTTTGGGGACAGAAGGAGAACAAACAGCAGAAGGCAGGGAGGCACTAATGTGTCCCCACCTTAGGACATGCCTTACTGCACCTCACACTCAGCAGCTTCCTTTAGGTTCAGTGGCTCTGACACTAGTTACAGGGAGAGAAAAGTGCTTCTGGCTAAGACATTGTGTCCTCAGACTGTACAGCAGAATTCCTCTGACCACCTCTCCCTGACAGTGGCCCACTTAGGGTTCTGATCAGCAGTTGAGGGGGGCAGCCAGTTCTCTAGGGTAGCCAAACAACTCTCAGAGGCATGGTACTAGGGCAGAGATCAACTCTTTGATGCCAGCTCCCATTTCTGGACTGTCAGTGGAGTGACTTAGTGAGTCTACTGATCATGTTCTGCCCCTGCGTGACTTTTCAATTCACAACCCTTCCAGGCAGGAGATCTGGGGTCCTCACAGCACCTGAGTGTGCACTCTGTCATTTTTCTCCTGGCTTCTGAAACCACGGGCAGGATTCAGGGCCCTGGGCCATGTTGCATCCTGTGCTTCTGTGAATAAGCCTGAAGAGGTGACCTCTGTTTTCACCTGAAACATGTGTAGGGAGGCAGAGAAAACCCCTGGCTTTTTATGTAGCCTCATCTCTACATAGTGATGGGAAAGATTACATCCACAGAGGGTGCAACTCAACCAGGCCAAAAAATTTGGTTTGTTACTTGGTTCCAAACTCGATCTTTCTGTTTGGGCCTCAGGGTGGTCTGTCTGTCCTCTGTGCCTTGTCCTGTGCAGTTTCACTTGTGTTCTGTCTACCCACAGATGCTGCTATGGAGCCAAAATCCCACCCAATGCTCCTCACCAAGAAGCAGATGAAGCAGGAAGTGGAGAGGCTGACCACGGAACTGCAGCTGATTACAAGTCAAAGAAATGAGCGGCAAGACCACCTGACCTTCATCAGTGAAGATACCATGGAGAACAGGTATTCATTGTTTTAGTCTTCATGGGACTTTCAGCAATGTCACCCTCACCATTTTCCTTTAAGGTTTTGGGTTCTCAGCACCGGACCTCCAGTGTGACCCATGTCTTAAATTCTTCTCAGGAGAGGCAGACCTGAAGCTTGGGGGGAGGGAGATGGTGACTCTAGCTAGTCTTCTTTCTCCAAATGAAAACCAGAGCCTGTGGTCTGAGTCACACAGCTAAGGAATTGAGATAGTCATGTGCACTTCCCTGATCCCCGAATGCATTTGGGAATGACCTGACAGGTGAGGTGGTGGCTTGGGTGAGATACTAGCTGCTGTGAGTTTGTGTGAGTCTTTGAACTTGTCTGAAAGCTGATTGTGTACTGGAAGCTCCTGGTAGAGGCTGGAGAGACCCGTTCCCACTTTGTCCATCTGTGTGCATACCAGAAGTCCTGGGACTCATCACAGTTTCTCTCTAGCTTTGTGCCTCATACTCTTAGGCAATAATGCTCTATGAATCTCTTTAGCATGCAAACATGGTTCCCTCCCCCCGTCTCTCTCTCTCTCTCTCTCTCTCTCTCTCTCTCTCTCTCTCTCTCTCTCTCTCTCTCTTCCTCTCTCCCCCTATCTGCTTCCTCTCCCTAATGTGTTTGGGTTTTCATTTTTGTTTGTTTGTGTGTGTGTGTGTGTGTGTGTGTGTGCATTTTCAGGTTTGTTTGTCCATAGAGACTCTGAGATCCAGGGGTCTATAAGGGACATGAGGATTTACCTGTACCAATTTCCAGGTGGTGCTAGGGGTCAGAAAACCCCACTTTAAGCAGCACAACTCTTGTTCTACATACTCCTCTTCATGACCCCTAGGCATCCCTTGTGGGAGTTCATATCACTATCCTGTGTAATAGTCACAGGGGACCTAGAATCGCTGTTCTGAAGTGGGAGAAATGTCATTGTAATATTGGTGTGGCAAGGCGTGTAGCATAAGCCCTGGTAACATGGGGAGCTACACTGAGTCTCTAAGCATACTCAGAGAACACATGCAACCATGGCATCTTCCATCTCTGAAGCCAGCTGATCTACTGCCAAGATAACAAGTTTAAAAGCACCAGGAGGTCCCTGTACATAGGATGCAGAATGTGGCATTCACTGGACTGTGGTAGACCGGGATACAACATGCGTTATCATGATCCTTGAGGCCTCTGATCACAAGGTTCTTTCCTCCTGTTTCTAGGCCTTACCACAAGGCAAATCCTTTCTATGAAAAGCTGAAGTTGGAGCATGCACAGGTCATGTCAGACCTAAGGACCTTGGAAGCTGATTACACTGAGACCTCAGAGAAGTTCAGTGAGCTGACCAAGGAGACAGTTTTCTATCAGTAAGTGCCCATCTTGGCATGGACCCCAAAAGTTGTGAAATGGCCATCTCTGCCTTCATTTCTCTCTGGATGGAGCATCCCCAACTCCAGTTCTAGCCTTTCTGCTTCTTAGCAAGCAGCCTTAGCATGCATCTCTTGGACTTTTGTTCCTTGGACCTAGTATTCCTACATGTGAAAGAGATTGTTAGCTGGAGGCAGGGGTTCCTGGAGGCAGGGGTGGCAGGAGGATGCTGGCAGGATCTTACTATGCAGAGCATCTCCAGCAGTCTGCACAGCTGGCTCCTAGTGGAGCGGACTCAACTGGAGAAGTTGTACATGCTGAGGGAGGAGAAAAAGAAACTGCTGGATGTTTGGGTGACTGGCTCCTACTGAAGCACCACTTGGAGGACTTGAATATGATCTGTAAGGACCGAGAGGAAGAGACTAGTGGCCTCAAACCCAGCAACAAGAGGTAGGGGCAGACAAATAAGTCAGGGTAAAGTTGGGCACCTTTTTCCCATTTGACTGCCTCTCTGCCCATCTACCCACCTGTGCTTTCACCCATCACCTTACTTATCCACGTTCCTATTTAACTCATGCTACCTGGGGTGTTTATTTTAGTGTTCATGTACAAATACTTCTGGGACGTTAGCCTCTCATGAGAAACTGAATTATTGGCAAGCCATCCCCGAGTCTCTGTTTGAAGTTGCAGTCTAGAGAAGGAGAAGGGTCAATAACATATCATACACCTACATGTCATTATGATAGAAAGCATTCTGTGCACAGAGCTTTGAGTAAGTGAGTTCCTGGTCCTGGGGCTCATTCACTCAGCAGGGCTCTTGTGAGATCACTCGTGTGAAGCAGTTTGCAAGGAGGAGACTCCCATGCACGTGCCAAATGAGTGCTTCTCACAGTCATGGATGGGGTTGACATGTGGCCCTCTCCTTTTTTCCCGCATCCCAATATTTTCTCTTCCCATTGCCCAGCTCTTGGTTTACAGTAATAGAAGTCGAGTAGCAGTTTGTCAGCCTCTTTTCTGTGAGTGGTGCTGGACAGTTCCCCCATCCAGCTGTATATAGTCTGGGGTTGTTAGATTATCCGCTGTGGGCTTTTGACAAGCTGGTGGTGGATGGGGTGAGACTTGGGCCTTTAGGAGGAGAATTTTCTAACTAGATCAACACAGTCTGGTCAACAGTATTTCTCCCCAGGGAATTATGTGTGAGTTGTGAGACTCTTCTGAAAGGTCTGGTGTGGTTAGTCTGAAAACTGATGTGTGTTGATAGAGGCTGCTTGTTCATTTCCAAACTGCCCTGACTCAAAATAACCACACAGAAACTATATTATCTGCAATACTGTTTGGCCAGTAGCTTATGTATATTTCTGGATAACTTTTATATCTTAAATTATCCCATTTCTATTAATCTGTGTATCACCACATGGCTGTGGCTTACTGGCAAGGTGCCAGTGCATCTGTCTCCTGTGGGTTATCTTTCTTTCTTTCTTTCTTTCTTTCTTTCTTTCTTTCTTTCTTTCTTTCTTTCTTTCTTTCTTTCTCTCTGTCTGTCATCTGGGCTTTACTCTGTTAAGCCATTGAGCAAAAACAGCTTCTTTATTAACCAATGGCAATAAAACAGATTAACAGAATACAGAGGGGAATCCCACATTACCTTCCCATTTCTTTCTAATTAAAAAGTAAGGTTTTAACTTTAACATAGCAAGATTGCATATAACAAAACAGTTATCAAGCAAGAACTATAGTTACAATATTTGTATCTACCTTATCTTTTATAGTAACTAAGTAACATTATAATTGTAGGTACCTGTTCTTCAACTCCTTCAAAGACATCAAAGACTCCAGAAGGATATATTACATAAGTAAACAGGAAGTGCATTGTAAGCAGCTTCTAAAATTCCAGAATTGACAGACATCTCGCTGCCTGGACAGTCAAATTTCTTCTGTAACTTTGAGGCTTCCCATTTTCAGCCCATAGGCACATAGTATCTGGCAGACTTTTCCATGAAGCAAAAAATTTCAAAGACAGTTCCATGTATATTGGTAGTTTGTCAGTCACATTCTTTTGTATCCTGCAGAATGTCTGGCAGACTTGTTCATGACACAGGAACCCTGAAAGACAGTCTCACCTTCTTCAGACATCTTCAGTAGTCATTTTTCTATGAGTTCTGCAAGTCCAGTCAGGC
Organism: Microtus pennsylvanicus; assembly: GCF_037038515.1. NCBI lineage: Eukaryota > Metazoa > Chordata > Mammalia > Rodentia > Cricetidae > Microtus > Microtus pennsylvanicus. The sequence continues at coordinate 13,217,383 of NC_134593.1, read as the reverse complement.
AGTTCAGGCAATAACAGTTTCTTATACTCATGATTAACAAACTCCATGAGGAGACTCTTTGATGTCCATCATCCTCTTAAAGTAGACTGGTGCTGCCAGGAGTAGATGTGTCATGAAAAGTTTTAAGTTTTTAAAACATTGTAAATGCCATATTCTGTTAATCTTTGAAAGGTTTGAAGATTATCTAACTGAAATATATCTCTATATATCTAGAAAACCTAACTAACATGATGACAATCTTGATCATTGTAGATGACTATTATTAGCCTATATTTCTTAATTATACACTACATTTTTAAATGAGCTTCACAAATGCAACACTTTAATCAAGAGAATAAATGTACAAATAACAAAATTGACCTAAAATTTGTATCATTGAACAAAGATCTATACCAATGCAAAGTACCCATCTCTATAGCAAATGCCCCTTTAAATATAAACACATTTATAAACAATATTTAGGGAATTAGGATGTAGTTCTTTCCACAACTTCCTACTTTTTGTTGGGTGAAGTAATTTTGGGGGGTGTTCACAGTAACTTTTGGGGGGATCTTGGACCATCAAACAACATTAGTCTGGAAGGAACCCACAAGTTCTCATCCTTTGTGGAAACAAAAGAATCTCTTTTCCAAGACAACAAATATTTAGACCCAAATTTTGAAGTCAAGATAACTTTAAAATATATATGTTGGTTTAACTTAGCAGTCTATACAATGAAATATCTCTGTGTAGTTAGCTCATTCACAATCAAAAATTCAGAGAAAACACAATAAGATACATAATCAAGAATCTCTTTGTATATTTTATCTTTATGTGGCTTATTTTTCTTTACTCCTATTATCTATAACTCTGAATTTTATGATGTGGGAGTGTTATATATCAATCTGTTGATTTCATTGGTTAAGCAATAAAGAAACTGCTTGGACCTGATAGGTTAAAACATAGGTGGGAGGAGTAAACAGAACAGAATGCTGGGAGGAAGAGGAAGTGAGCTCAGAGACGCTATGCTTCCCCTCTCTGGGCCAGATGCCATGAAGCAAGCTGTCAGGTCAGACATGCTAAATTTTTCCCGGTAAGACTGATATTACACAGATTATTAGAGATGGGTTGATCGGGATATGAGAATTAGCCTGTAAGGGCTAGAGTTAATGGGTCAAGCAGTGTTTAAATGAATACAGTTTGTGTGTTGTTATTTCGGGGCATAAGCAAGCCAGGTGGCTGGGGTGCTGGGGACGTAGCCCCGCCGCTTTTATTACAACAATTTTATCTCCTCAAAGACAGTTTGTAACAATTCATTTCCTTTTATAACTGAATATATTCTTTTTCTTCTCCCTCCCAAGGCTATATATATTTATCCAACACTGTGATCCATTTAGAGTTCATTTTCATCTGAATTTGTCTTTATTGTGTATCTGTACTCCTTTTCTGAACAGGACTGCTTCTTAAAATGCAAAGTGGTGTGGCTAGGCCTAAGGCTGCTTTGCCTTTTGGCTCCACCTAATCCAAATGGCAGAGGTCTGTTCACTGAATCTGGGACTATTGGGAGGGAGCCACACTCAGTGCCTCAACTCTGGTAACCAGTTGCCCCATGTTGCCACTAAATAACTTGCAGCACACTACTCAAAAACCCTATTCAAGTGCTTGGCCTCCTGAAAGGGCCAGAGTTCATGCTGACAGCACACACCAGGAAGCCTTCGTTTTGAAACCACACTTTTTTTTGCTACTGCCAAATCAAGAAAACTTCTTTTATTCTTTTTCTTATTTATTTATTTAATATTTTTTTTTTATTGAGAAAAGGAAAAAAAAACAAGTTTCCGCCTCCTCCCAGCCTCCCATTTCCCTCCCCCTCCTCCCACCCTTCTCCCCCTCCTCCCACCCTTCTCCCCCTCCCCCTACTCCTCTCCCCCTCCCTCTCAAGTCCAAAGAGAAGTCAGGGTTCCCTGCCCTGTGGTAAGTCCAAGGTCCTCCCCCCTCTGTCCATATCTAGGAAGGTGAACATCCAAACTGGCTAGGCTCCCACAAAGCCAGCACTTTAAGTAGGATCAAAACCCCATGCCATTGTCCTTGGCTTCTCATCAGCCCTCATTGTTCGCCATGTTCAGAGAGTCCGGTTTTATCCCATGCTTTTTCAGTCACAGTCCAGCTGGCCTTGGTGAGCTCCCAATAGATCAGCTCCACTGTCTCAGTGGGTGGGTGCACCCCTCGTGGTCCCGACTTCTTTGCTCATGTTCTCCCTCCTTCTGCCCCTCATTGGGACTTTGGGAGCTCAGTCCAGTGCTCCAGTGTGGGTCTCTGTCTCTATCTCCATCCATCACCAGATGAAGGTTCTAAAGAAAGGTTGGATAGGGGAGCACGGAAGCACAATTCTTAGTTAAGGGAGCCACCTTAGGGTTGGCAAGAGACTTGAACCTAGAGTGGCTCCCAGGAGCCCAAGGCGATGTCCCCAGTTAGTTCCTTGGGCAGCTGAGGATAGGGAACCTGAAATGACCCTATCCTATAGCAATACTGACGAATATCTTGCATATCACCAAAGAAAACTTCTTTTAAAGGAACCATGGTGCTCCTGCTCACCACCAACAAACAGAGCCCATCCAAAAAAATGCCAGCTACCAAGAAGCCATTCTTCTCTTTTCCTTTGTGTCTAAAATTCATTTTCAAGCTTCCTGGGTTTTACAAGGATGTAATCAGCCCCACATTGGCACACCAGTCTGTTGTTGGAGGCTGCTTGTTCATTTTCAGACTGCCCAGACTTGAAATAATCACACTAAACTATATTATTTGCAATACTGTTTGGCCAATAGCTTAAGTGTATTTTTTGTTAAATCTTAAATTAACCCATTTCTATTAATCTCAGAATCACCACGGTGACGTGGCTTACTAGCAAGATTCTGGTGTGTCTGTTTCCTGGGGACATCTCAATGTCTTTTTTTTTTTGCTCCAACTACTCTCTGTATATAGCTCTTCAAGCCTGGATTTACACTGTTAAGCTATCGACAGAAAACATCTTCTTTATTAATCAATGACAATAAAACATATTAACAGCATCCAGAGGGGAATCCCATATTAGATGTCCTCTTCTGCCATGATATTTCTTTCTACTGGCTTCCGTTTTTCCTCATTTCCTTTCTTCATCTCTTTCTCTCTCTCTCTCTCTCTCTCTCTCTCTCTCTCTCTCTCTCTCTCTCTCTCTCTCTTTGTTTGTGTGTGTGTGTGGTGGTGATAGTAGTAGTAGTAGTATAAGTATTTAGGTGATCTTGTGTGTGATTGGCTAAAGGAGACTACTCTGTTTCTGATCAGTCTCTAAATTGAATCTGGGTTTCTAACTCTCCTGGGTGCTTTTACTGTTTTGTCTACCTAGCTGACCAGCAAGCTATTTGGATCTTTTGTATGTGCCTAGAGATGTATGATGGTCTGTGACCCTCCACTAACAACACAGTCTTCTAATGAACTGGAGCTCAAGAGATTGGAGGAAAGTCTTCAGTTCCTATGGAGGCAAAGGGAAATACCCATGCAGGAAAAGGACTTGGCAGAAAAGCTACAGCATCACTTTGAATTCTCCCAGCTGAGGTAGGAACCCAGAGTTGGGGAGGAAGTAGAGCCCAGTGGGTCCCTTTTACCTTGGATCTCTGTCTTTTGTTGTCTTCTGCTCACATGTATGGTTTCCAACTAGAACCAGGGAAAAATACCTAAGAGAATTGTCCTGGTCCAATCAACAAGAAATTCTGTCCAGAAAACAGTACATTTGATACTCAGTGTGTCTCAGGAATTGAGTCTCCCTTCCTCCCTTCTGAACTCTCTGTGTTCTGAACAGAAGTTTCTTGAACTGGCAGTGATCTGCCTGCTTCAGCTCCCAGGTAATGGGATTGAAATGTGTGTACCACCAAACCTGGCTGAAATAACACTTTTATTTAGGAACATCCCTTGTGGAGAAGAGAATTCCACCTTTGAACTTTGTTTTCTGCAATATTACCCATTTCCTGTGCAAACTATTCTCTGAATAGAATAGGTTAAGAACTCCCCAGGATGACACAGGCAGATGCCTCAGCTGCAGATAAGATCAGAACCTTCTCAGAGTATGCTGTTACCAATTCCCAAAGAGAACCAGGACTCAGGTTCCCAGCTATAGCCCCAAGGAAATCACAAGTTTCTGCTTGGTCCCAGATCCCTGGCAGGGCCAGGGTTATCAGGCACACATCTCAGGAAATTCTGCTCTAGCATGAGAGGCTCTATCCTGCATGTTGTTCATGTTCAATTGTTTCCTGGACATGAGAACTCAGCTAGCCTCATGACCTTGTTCAGCTTCCTACATGCAAGGCTTTATTATGGCTATCAATAAAATGATGTAGTTAATCAGTAACTCATCATCAATAACAGTTGTATTGCTCATATACTCTTGGACATGGTATTAATATCCTGTTGCTATTTACAAAATGATTTTTTGAACTTTAGGAGAATGTCCTATTCATTCAAGTAGAAAGACCATTATACAGTGCTGTTAAAATATGACATGTTTAGGACTGAAAAAATTCTAGGCCTAGCTACTATGTGATCCTTTTCCTTTGAGGATAAAAAGAATGTTATCAGTCCAAAGATCAATGTTGATTGTCCAGGCCACGTAATATAGTAGAAGATGGTAGCTAGACAGTTGAAATGCCATGTCTCCTCACCTGTGTTCTAATTGCTTTCATCTCCTGTAGTAAGAGGAGCACAGGCTGTATCCCATCGCCTGGCTAGCTTAACCCCCAAAATAACCACACAGAAATTGTATTATTAAATTACTGCCTGACCCATTATGTCTAGCCTCTTATTGGCTAACTGTCACATCTTGATCTAACCCATTTCTATTAATCTGTGTTCACCACGAGGTCATGGCTTACCTGGAAAGATTCAGCATGTCTGACTTTGATGCTCCATGGCAGCTCTCCCTCCCTGACGTCTTTCTCCCAGCATTCAGTTCTGTTTTGCCTGCCTATCTAAGTGCTGCCCTATCAACAGGCCAAGGCAGTTTCTTTATTCAACCAGTGAAAGCAACACATAGACAGAAGAACCTCCTACACCATTTCCCCTTTCTCTGTTTAAACAAAAAAAAGGCTTTCTTTTTAACATAGTAAAATTACATATAACAGAACAGTTATCAAGCAAGAATCACAATAACAATATTTAGATCTATTTTATCTTTTATCATAACAAAGGAAAATGATAACTATAGCTATCTATCTATTCTTCAACTCCATCAAAGACTCCAGAAGGATATAATATTACCTAAGTAAACAATAAGTAAGCAACTTCCAAAACTCTGGAAATAACAGAGACATCTCGCTGCTTGGACTGTCACCCAAAGATTTTCTGTACCAAGGAACATCCATCTTCAGCCTTTAGGCCCATAGTATCCAGCAGACTTTTCCATGAAGCAGGAAATTTCAAAGACAGTTCAGTCACTTTCTTTTGTATCCCGCAGAATGTCTTGTAGACTCTTTCATGAAGAAGGAACCTTGAAGGACCATCTCAACTTTAGGCAAGTTCAACAATCCTCTCTCCTTATTGGTTCTTCATGACCAGTTTACACAATGGTTTAGGCAAGAGCAGTTTCTTGCCCAAATCGCTAGCAAACTCTATAAGGAGCCTCTTTGATGCCCATCTTCCTCAGGAAGTAGCTTTGTGCTGCCAGGAGCAGATGTGTCTTATTGTCATGAAAAGCCCTAAGTTATTAAAACATATTAAATGCCATATTCTGTAGTCTTTGAAAGATATAAAGAATGCCTAGCTAACGGAAATATATCTCTATATATCTAGAAAATCTAACTAATATGACTACAAACTTGACTATTATTGATGATTATCCATTAGCAACCTATATTTCCTAATTATACATTGCATTTTCTAAGAGTATGGGTAATATTTATTTTTTATTTTTCTTTTATTTTTTATTGAAAAAAATTACCACCTCCTCCCAGCCTCCCATTTCCCTCCTCCTCCTCCTTTCACTCCTTTCCCCCTACCCCTACTACTCTCCCCCTCCCCCTCCAGTCCGAAGACCAGTCAGGGTTCACAGCCCTGTAGAAAGTCCAAGGTCCCCGCACTCCATCTAGGACTAGGAAAGTGAGCATCCAAACTGGCTAGGCTTCCACAAAGCCAGAACATTAAGTAGGATCAAAACACAGTGCCATTGTCCTTGGCTTCTCATCATCCCTCATTGTCCGCCATGTTCAGAGAGTCCAGTTTTATCCCATGCTTTTTCAGTCCCAGTCCAGCTGGCCTTGGTGAGCTCCCAATAGATCAGCTTCACTGTCTCAGTGGGTGAGTGTACCCCTCACATTCCTAACTTCCTTGCTCATGTTCTCCCTCCTTCTGCTCCTCATTTGGACCTTGGGAGCTCAGTCCGGTGCTCCAGTGTGGGTCTCAGTCTCTATCTCCATCCATTGCCAGATGAAGGTTCTATGGTGATATGCAAGATATTCATCAGTATGGCTATAGGATAGGGCCATTTCAGGTTCCCTATCCTCAGCTGCCCAAGGAACTAACTGGGGACATCGCCCTGGGCACCTGGGAGCCCCTCTAGGTCAAGTCTCTTGACAACCCTAAAATGGCTCCCTTAATTAAGATATGTGCTTCCCTGCTCCCTTATCCACCCTTTCTTTATCCCAACCAGCCCATCGCAAGTTCCCACCATCCTCCCCTTCTCACTTTTCTCTCCCCATCTCCCCTTACCCCCCTCCCACCCCAACCCCAAGATACCAATTTTTTCTTGCCAGGCAACGTTGTCTACTTCCCATACCAGGAGAATAAGTATATTTTTTCTTTGGGTTCAACTTCTTATTTAGCTTCTTTAGGATCACAAAATTATAGACTCAATGTCCTTCATTTATGGTTAGAAACCAATTATGAGTGAGTACATCCCTTGTTCATATTTTTGGGTCTGGGTCACCTCACTCAGGATAGTGCTTTTTATTTCCATCCATTTGCATGCAAAATTCAAGATGTCATTGTTTTTTACCACTGAGTAGTACTCTAATGTGTATATATTCCACACTTTCTTCATCCATTCTTCCATTGAAGGACATCTAGGTTGTTTCCAGGTTCTGGCTAATACAAACAATGCTGCTATGAACATAGTTGAACAAATGCGTTTGTAATATGATCGGGCATCTCTTGGGTATATTTCCAAGAGTGGTATTGCTAGGTCCTGGGGTAGATTGATCCCGAATTTCCTGAGAAACCGAAACACTGATTTCCACAGTGGTTGCACAAGATTGCATTCCCACCAGCAATGGATGAGGGTACCCCTTCCTCCACAGCCTCTCCAGCAAAGGCTATCCTTGGTGTTTTTGATTTTAGCCATTCTGACAGTGTAAGATGGTATCTCAAAGTTGTTTTGATTTGCATTTCCCTGATCGCTAAGGAGGATGAACATGATCTTAAGTCTCTTTTGGCCATTTGAACTTCATCTGTTGAGAATTCTCTGTTCAGTTCAGTGCCCCATTTTTTAATTGGGTTAATTAGCATTTTAAAGTCTAGTTTCTTGAGTTCTTTATATATTTTGGAGATCAGACCTTTGTCTGTTGCAGGGTTGGTGAAGATCTTCTCCCAGTCAGTGGGTTGCCTTTTTGTCTTAGTGACAGTGTCATTTGCTTTACAGAAGCTTCTCAGTTTCAGTAGGTCCCATTTATTCAATGTTGCCCTTAATGTCTGCTGCTGGGGTTATACCTAGGAAGCGATCGCCTGTGCCCATCTGTTGTAGGGTACCTCCCAATTTCTCTTCTATCAGGTTCAGTGTGTTCGGACTGATATTGAGGTCTTTGATCCATTTGGACTTGAGTTTTGTGCATGGTGATAGATATGGGTCTATTTTCATTCTTCTACAGGTTGACATCCAGTTGTGCCAGCACCATTTGTTGAAGATGCTTTCTTTCTTCCATTGTATACTTTTAGCTCCTTTATTGAAAATGAGATATTCATAGGTTTGTGGGTTAAACTCCGGGTCTTCTATATGATTCCATTGGTCGACTTCTCTGTTTTTATGCCAGTACCATGCTGTTTTCATTACTGTAGCTCTGTAATAGAATTTGAAGTCAGGGATGGTAATGCCTCCAGAAGTTCCTTTATTGTATAAGACTGTTTTCGCTATCCTGGGTTTTTTGTTTTTCCATATAAAGTTGATTATTGTCCTCTCAAGATCTGTGAAGAATTTTAATGGGACCTTGATGGGGATTGCATTGAATCTATAAATTGCCTTTGGTAAAATTGCCATTTTTACTATGTTGATCCTCCCAATCCAAGAGCAAGGGAGACCCTTCCATTTTCTGGTATCCTCTTCAATTTCTTTCTTCAATTCCTTAAAGTTCTTGTCAAATAGATCTTTCACATCCTTGGTCTGAGTTACCCCAAGATATTTTATGTTATTTGTGGCTATCGTGAAAGGTGATGCTTCTCTGATTTCCCTCTCTGTTTCCTTATCCTTAGTGTATAGGAAGGCCATTGATTTTTTTGGAGTTGATCTTGTATCCTGCCACATTACTAAAGGTGTTTATCAGCTGTAGGAGTTCTTTGGTAGAGTTTTTGGGGTCGCTTATGTATACTATCATATCATCTGCAAATAACGAGAGCTTAACTTCTTCTTTTCCGATATGAATCCCCTTGATCCCCTTATGTTGTCTTATTGCTATTGCTAGAACTTCCAGCACTATATTGAAGAGGTATGGAGAGAGTGGACATCCTTGTCGTGTTCCTGATTTTAGTGGGATGGCTTTGAGTTTTTCTCCGTTTAACTTAATGTTAGCTGTCGGCTTGCTGTATATAGCTTTTATTATGTTTAGGTATGATCCTTGTATCCCTAATCGCTCCAAGACTTTTATCATAAAGGGGTGTTGAATTTTGTCAAATGCTTTTTCAGCATCTAATGAAATGATCATATGGTTTTTTCTTTCAGTTTATTTATATGATGGATTACATTAATAGATTTTCATATGTTGAACCTGCCCTGCATCTCTGGGATGAAGCCTACTTGATCATGATGGATAATTTTTCTAATGTGTTCTTGGATTCGGTTTGCCAGTATTTTATTGAGAATTTTTGCGTCGATATTCATTTGTGAGATAGGCCTGTAATTCTCTTTCTTGGTTGGGTCTTTGTGTGGTTTTGGTATCAGGGTAACTGTAGCTTCATAAAAGGAATTTGGCAATGACTCTTCTGTTTCTATATTGTGAAATACATTAAGGAGTATAGGTATTAGCTCTTCTTGGAAGTTCTGGTAGAATTCTGCATTGAAACCATCTGGTCCTGGGCTCTTTTTGGAAGGGAGATTTTTGATAACAGTTTCTAGTTCTTCGCGACTAACAGGTCTATTTAGATCGTTCACCTGGTCTTGGTTTAGCTTTGGTATTTGGTACTTATCTAAAAAAATGTCCATTTCGTTTGCATTTTCTAGTTTTGTGGCATACAGGCTTTGTAGTAAGATCTAATAATTCTCTGAATTTCCTCTGTGTCTGTGGTTATGTCCCCCTTTTCATTTCTGATCTTATTTATTTGCGTGTTCTCTCTCTGTCGTTTAATTAGTTTGGATAGGGGTTTGTCAATCTTGTTGATTTTCTCCAAGAACCAACTTTTTGTTTCATTGATTCTTTGGACTGTTTTCTGTGTTTCTATTTTGTTGATTTCAGCCCTCAGTTTGATTATTTCCAGTCTTCTACTCCTCCTGGGCGCGTCTGCTTCTTTTTTTTTTTCTTAAGCTTTCAGGTGTGCTGTTAAGTCTCCGATGTATGCTTTCTCTGTTTTCTTTACGTGCTATGAACTTTCCTCTTGGCACTGATTTCATCTTGTCCCATAGGTTTGAGTACGTTGTCCCTTTATTTTCATTAAATTCAAGGAAAACTTTAATTTCTTTCTTTATTTCTTCCTTGACCCAAGTGTGGTTCAGTAGTTGACTGTTCAGTTTCCATGAGTTTGTCGGTTTTCTGGGGGTAGCGTGGTTGTTGCCTTCTAACTTTAATCCGTGGTGATCTGATAAGACACAGGTTGACACTGATATTTTTTTGTATCTGTGGAGGTTTCCTTTGTTTCCGAGTATGTGGTCAATTTTTGAGAAGGTTCCATGAGCTGCAGAGAAGAAGGTATATTCTTTCCTATTTGGGTGGAATGTTCTATAGATGTCTGTTAAGTCCATTTGCTTCATTACCTCCAGTAGTTCTCTTACTTCTCTATTAGGTTTCTGTCTGATTGACCTGTCCATTGCTGAGAGAGGTGTATTGAAGTCTCCTGCTACTAGTGTGTGTGGTTTGATGTCTGCCTTGAGTTTTAGTGATATTTCTTTTACATAAGTGGGTGCTTTTATATTAGGGGCGTAAATATTCAGGATTGAGACGTCATCCTGACAAATTGTTCCTGTTATAAGTATAAAGTGTCCATCTCGATCTCTTCTGATTGATTTTAGTTTGAAGTCAGTTTTGTTAGAAATTAATATGGCCACACCTGCTTTTTTCTTAGGACCATTTGCTTGAAAGACCTTTTCCCAACCCTTTACTCTGAGTAGATGCCTGTCTTTGTGATTGAGATGTGTTTCTTGCAAATAGCAGAATGTTGGATCCTGTTTTCGTATCCAATCTCTTAGCCTGTTCCTTTTTATAGGTGAATTGAGACCATTAATATTAAGTGATATTAATGACCAGTGGTTGTTTACGCCGGATATTTTTATTGTTTTTGGAAGTAGAATTTGTGTGTCTCCCTTCTTTGAGTTGTGCTAGTGAAGGGTCGCTAGATGCCTCAGTTATTGTAGGCAGTGTTGGCAATGTTGGATTTCTTGGGTTGCGATTTTCCTTCTATTATTTTCTGTAGGGCTGGATTCTTGGCTACGTATTGTTTAAATTTGTTCTTATCCTGGAATGTCTTGTTTTCTCCATTTATAGTGAACGAAAGCTTGGCTGGGTATAATAGTCTGGGCTTGCATCCATGGTCTCTTAGCTTCTGCAGTACTTCTATCCAGGACCTTCTGGCTTTCATTGTTTCCATAGAGAAATCAGGTGTAAGTCTGATCGGTTTACCTTTATAAGTTACTTGGCCTTTTTCCTTTGCAGCTCTTAGTATTCTTTCTTTAACCTGCATATTTTGTGTTTTGATTGTTATATGGCGAGGGGATGTTTTTCTTTGATCCAGTCTTTTTGGTGTTCTGTATGCTTCTTGAATATTCAAAGGAATATCTTTCTGTATGTTGGGAAAGTTTTCTTCCATAATTTTGTTAAAAATATTTTCTGGCCCTTTAAGCTGTGACTCTTCCCCTTCTTCTATTCCTATTATTCTTAGGTTTGGTCTTTTTATTGTGTCCCATAATTCCTGAATGTTTTGTGATGAGAATTTGTTGGCTTTGCAGTTTTCTTTGATCAGTGCATTTATTTTCTCTATGGTGTCCTCAGAATCTGAGATTCTTTCTTCTATTTCTTGTATTCTATTGATTGTGCTTGTTTCTGTAGGCTCTGCTCGTTGACCTAGATTTTCCATATCCAGCTGGTCCTCAGTTTGTGTTTTCTTCCTTGCTTCCATTTCAGTTTTCAATTCTTGAACTGTTTCCATTACCTGTTTGATCGTTCTTTCTTGGTTTCCCAGGGTATTATGTACGTATTTACTCATTTCTTCAAACTTTTGGTTATATTTTTCATCCATTTCTATAGGGCATTTTTCACATGTTGTTTAAAGGACTCTATTGCTTTTATAAAGTCATTTTTTTCTACCTCTTCTGTGTTAGGGTGTTGAAAACCTTCTCTTGTAAGATCGTTGGGTTCTGGTGTTTTCATGTTGTTTTTCGGATTATTGGGTGAATTCTTGCCTTGGCGCCTGCCCATCTCCTCCTATCGATGCTATCTAATGGGTCTTTTAAAGCTGTTTCAGGTTTCCCTGCTGGCCAGGGGCTCCTCTTACAAAATGCCCTCGCTCTGTTTCCTGGTCCTGCCGGGGGGGGGGGCAAGGTCCCTCTCACCCCTCAGAAGGGTCTTCAGGAATAGTGCCTGGTTCCTCCTTTGCCAGGGATTTCGCCACCCAAAGGCCTACCTCTTTGGTTTAATTGTAGTGGGGCGATCTGGTGTCGGTGTGCGGTCCCTGCAGCCTGTATCTGCTGCCACGACGGTTCTCACAGCCTGCGTCCTGCGTCCTCTGCTGCCGCTCGGGTCCCAGCCGGTCCTCACCGGCTGCGGGGGGTGACCTCCGTCCGCCGCCATGACTGGGTTCCGTCTGCCGCTGCAACCGGGTCTCGTCCGCCGCCCCTGATGTGTCTTTTCTTGCCATAAAGTTCAGTGTGCCATTCCTGGTCTTTGTTCCATGTCCTATAAGTAACTCAATCAAATCACTTTGTGCCCCTGAGACAGAAGCTCAGATAGCCTCAATGTGCCCTCACCGCTGACATTCCTAGGAACAGTTCCTCAGTTAGGCAGCAGCTCCTGGCTACCCGTGCCTGCACCATACTGTGTTGGACCTTACGGGGAGCTTGTTATTTGACAAATAGTGTCAGTGCCATCCTGGATTGGAATAAGCCCTACACTGGTGTTCTTGCTTCATCTATGTATCTGCTGCCATGTAATCTCCATACCTCTCTACCTGCAACATTCATGTAAATATGTTAGTATTTGTTCCATTAGAGGGATATGAACTTTTGTTTTTTTCCCCTCAGAAGCTATCAAAACCAAGATAGCTGGCCTCAAAGCATCACCTGAAAAGTGGGTTAAGTGAATGTGGCCATCAGGAATTTTTAACTGAACTGAGACCAATGTAAGGCCTAATCACCTCTAAAAGGTCTTCTATGTTGCCTGGATAAGTACTTCTCTTGTTTAGTTCTGAGTGTCTCCAAGGGACTGTTTTGTACCAAAGGCAGGCCATTCTCTGTGACCTGTTGAAGCATCACTAGATCTTACAACATACTTTAGATGGCCTGGATGATGCACCGCTTGTCCAGGTGAGCTTTATTTTGTCATCCACACTCCTCTGAGATGTTATCAGTCAATCCCACCACCAAGAGCCAAAGAACACACAGCACTAGCTCTCCTATGTTCAGGCAGACACGAGCTGCCGACTAGAAGGGACCTGGCATTGTGGGCATTTGCCCAGGCTGACAACAGCCAGCTTTAGGAAGGGTAAATACCCTGATGATAAGAAAATGACTATGAAGAGGCAGGCAGAGATTCTGGATGAATTCTTCAATAACTCCGCGGGCCTCCAACAGTTATTTTCCACTGCCAGGATCTTTGGCATCTGGGGTCCATACAGCACAGGAGAGCAATGAAAGTCATTGTCCTGGAATACAATGCACCTTTTGTGCTGAATGTGCTCATTTGAGTCTGCTTAGTGCCAAGAATAAATGGTTATGGACACAGCTCCCTTTCCCAAAGGTGGACCTGTTCTTCTTCCTTTTCCTGCCTACATGGATTGAATTTAATCCTCCTTGCTCCCTGAATGGTGAGGTGAGATGAAGTAGGGATTTGACCACGTTCACTTCCATAATGGCCCAAGTGATCTAGCTCTCTCAACATCTACAAGATGCAATGGTCTTTCCTACTATGGAGGCACATGCATTTAACACTCGGAGAGGTAGAAGCAGGAGATCTCTATGTGCTTGAAGCCAGCTTGTTGTACTTAGGGAGTTCCAGTACAGTTAAGTAGAATGGATGTGTAATTCAAGAGCTAGTTATTCAAAAGGAAAAAAAGCAAAAGCAAGATATCAAAATGTTGAAACAATATTTTCTAGAATGATGGACAAAGGTCATTGGTTAAATAAAGAAACTGCCTTGGCCCTGATAGTACAGAAAATTAGGTAGGTGGAGTAAACATAACATAATGCTGGGAGGAAGAGGAAGTGAGCTCAGACTCGAAAGCTCTCCTCTCTGGGGCAGACACGATGAAGCTCTGACCCAGGATGGACGTAGGCTAGAATCTTCCCAGTAAGCGCACCTCGGTGCTACACACATTAATAGAAATGGGCCAGCCAGTGTTTAAAAGAATACAGTTTGTGTGTTGTTATTTCGGAGCATAAGCTAGCCAGGCGTCCGGGAGTTGGGTGGCAGGAACGCAGCTCGTAGCTCCTTCAACACTAGAACACTCACATTCTTTAGACTTCTCCTAGTTGATTTTCTAACCTCTGAGTTTATATTGCTAAGAAGTTCAGTGGCTATGGATGCTTGGAGTAACCACTGAGTAATGCTTTTCTTTCATGCTGACGTGGTATTATTCTCTATCCCAGGATAGTTCTTCAAATCCCTCTTCCTCAGCTATCCCAGTGTTAGGATTGTAGGCTTTCAATAACTACACCAGCAATTTTCGACCTGATTTTTTTATACACCTAAGGCACAGGTTTCCTAAAGGCAGAAGACTTGCCTAAGATGAAGGTGAAACTATTCCATATAACAAGGCATAATCTGAGATTTGTGGTTTAGGGCTGCATCTATCGGTCTGACCTCTCAGAACACCAGCGATGTGAAAATGACATTTTCTTAATTTTCTCCTACTTAATAAGCTAGTCTGAGTCATAGCAAAGATTCCAGGCCATTAACTAAGGTTAATTCAGTCTTTCCTCTCTTATGGACATATCTTCCATGAGATCCAAAGAGCTAGACAGGTACCCATGTGTGCATACACATCTGTTTCCCTGCAAAACTCTCTGGGAAGAAAGCACAGGCCTGGTCAGACTCGGGAGCAAAAATATACAGCATAGCAATGAGCAGAAGAGGGGAGCAGTGGCCAACACCAGGCCGTTCTGCTTGTGACCTACTTGAAATTAGGGCTGTGTACTCTCAGGACAATGACAAATGTCCTTCTGAATGGAAGATTGCACAACTATGTTCCTATGGGTTCTGGAGGCAGGTCAGTGTGTAACATTCTGGGAATTAACTGGTAGAGCTCAGTGTGATGAATGTAAGGACCATATAGTTGGAAGTAACATCCTAAGTCCTTTCCTGGTACCCCTACCCAAGCCCTGCTGTGATCTCCCATGCCCAGCTTCACCCCACCAAACATGGTGCCATTCTGTCTGCACTGTGATTTTCAGATCATGCTGTTGCATCCAGGGCCTGGATCATGGAGACAGGCTGTACACAGCAGGAGGCCTCATCAAAGTGAAGAAAGAGGTCTTGTTAACACTCAGGGGAAGTTCTTCTAGCTTCCAACCCCTCCCTTTTGGGTCTTTGTCTCTTAGGCCCAGAGGCCAGAGGATGTGCCCACAGCAGAGGACCCAAGGAAGGTCATCCTTGCAAAGTATATAACTGCCATCTTACTTGCTAAGTCTCTGATCTGTACTCTAGTGAAGTGCCCCCATGAATGAAATTTGTGAAATGATTGGACTTAGGAGACTTGTATTCCACAATCATTGAGGACTCAAGTCCCAGATGCTCTTTTCTCAGGTGAACAAGGAGTGTCAAACCTTTCCTTAACTTATCTGCCTCATGTGTTAGAGAAAGAAGCCAATTCTATTCCGTTGTGGAGTCATGGTGGTCATTAAGACCAGTGTACTTCAGATGAATTGAATAAGAGCTGTTATTTTTTCTCATAGACCATCAGTGAAATCAAAAACAAATTTATTACAAAATACAGCATCCCATTAGAGGGGTTTAGTGAATCACACATCTGAACATCTTTGCATGCTTGGTACATGCAAAATGCTTGCAGCTGTGGTGACCCTTACACTCATCTTACTGAAAACACAGTCTGAATTCAAAGTACGTACCTACACTCTAGGTTTATTTATTTATTTTGGTAGTTCAGTTGATTGAACATGGACACTTGTTTGTCCTTCTGTGTCTTGTAATTCACTCAAGGAGCTGTGGTTCGTTAATTTGTAAAGATGGTGTTCTTATGGCACATCCCCCAGCTGTCTGCCCAATCTGCAAATCTAGGAATTGTTTTATACTAGGAAGAAGAAAACTAAGGAAATAGATGACTGGCAGTTGACTGAAGGCTTGAAGAGTTTAATAGAAACCATAAGATCCATGTGATTCCAATGCAGCATTAATATCAGAGTGCTTCAGATGACTAGATAAGACTTATTGACTTGATAGACATGGACAGGGATGCTATTAGTTGTTCTTTTATTTAATGCAGTGCACCAGGAGCTGCATAATTTTTCCTCCCTGAGGTTACCGTTTGAAAGTCATCAGCAAGGGATATGTTAAACAGCTGGGAGTGATGGCAGTCTCTGAGGAAAAACCATGCAATGCAGTAATGAGGGAGGAAGAGTTTATTTTCACCCTGTTCTGTTGTACTTTTGTATGTTGGTGCTCTTTTAAGATCTTCCCTACTGAATTTTTAAATCAATGTCAGATGGTAAAGAAATCAAGTCATCTTGGAGCTGACCTGGCTCTAAAAGTTCTTGATAGGTCTAGTGAGATGGCTCATATGATAAACATGTGTGCTGCCAACCCTCATGACCAGAGTGAAAGGAGAGAACCAACTCCACAAGTGGTTCTCTGACTTCCCACTGGAGCTCTTGCATGTGTGTGTCTATATGCGTGTACATGTGCACATACAGACACACATAAATAATACATAAGGATAAACTAGAAAGGACTTGAGTTCTGCTCTGGAAATAGTTGAGTTGTCCCTTCTAAGGACAGCAGTTGAAAGCAGGTAAGCACCATTCTTCAGGTCACAACATGACCAAATGTCTAGCTGACACAGTCCCAAATGCCTAAGATTTTCTTCTCTACAAAAGGGTTTTAGTGGGAGATGTCAGGGAGCACTTGGCAGGCATGCAAAATGTCTTCAGTTTCCTCTTCAGCACACACAAAAAAAACTAAAATAAAAATTTCAAGTGGCCATTTTGGCCATTTAGGTGCTCATATATTGGCTGATCAGTCTTGTCCACCATCGTGGAGGTAGGGGTCTCCTCATTCATTGTGGCTTAAGGAGTTTGCCAGAGAGGGCTCTTCACAGAGCTAGATCCAGGACAGCAGAATGTATCTCTCCTTACTTCCTCTCCACATTTCTGCATGTAAGCCTAGGCCCCAATCCTGGCCCCCAACACAGGAACAAGATCCACATACTTCTACCATAGACTGCTATGGGTGAGTTATTTAGGGGTCTCCAAATAATCACTTAAATGTCACCATGGCAAGAGTTGCCATGGAGATTAGAGTAGAAAATGTCACCATGGAGACACTGAGATCCTCCATAGGAAATCACTACCAGGTGAAGCAGTTTGGAAAATAGGGTGGGTGAACACATGGAAAGCCCTGTGGTCTGTCCTCTTACATGAGGAGTGAGGGGAGGGGCAGAGTGAGAGAGACTACCTTAGAGAGGCAGGAGAGTTCACGATGTCCACTATTGCCACAACCACCTGATGAAAAGCTGCTACAAGAAGCTTGAGGGATTCAGAAAGGAAGGACAAAACATAGGTGGCAGTGGTGATGCCATGGGAAGTTTATTCTATGTGGATTGTCTTGTACTTGCATTTATTTTACCACACTATGCAACTATATACTGATCTTACAATTGTGATTGTTGATCATTTCTCATGAGATCTATGTCGTCTCCTCAAACCAATCTCACATGGCAGCAATCAACTCTATAGATTGATCCAGCAACCTGGATGAGGAACCATCATCCACAGTTATCTCAGAGACTGGAGGAACCAAATTCAGGTTTCTCAAACTAACTTAGGAGGTATGCATTTTGGGCAACTTCATTCCAAACATAGCACTGTCACATATGACCTAACTTTGAACTTAGCCTTCTGTGATCAGCCCTTTTCTCTCAGGAACTAAAGAGGGGAGCATCCTGGAGACAGAAAGTACCTGTGCCTACAGCTTCTGGAAGCCATAGCAGCCCTCACCCACACTTGTAGTAAGGACGCTGCTTATTTGTTCCTTGCTGGTCTGACCTAAAATAACCTCTCAGAAACTATTAATTAAGTCACTGCTAGGTCCATCAGCTCTAAATTCCTATTGGTTAACTCTGACATCATAATTTAATCCATTTCTAGTAATCTGTGTATTACCACATGGCTGTGGCTTACCAGATCAAGTTACATCTGTTTCCAGTGGGGCTACATGGCTTCTCTCTAACTCTGCCTCCTTTCTCCCAGCATTAAGTTCAGTTTTTCCTGCCTAGCTCTATTCTACTCTATCATGGGCTCAACAGAGTTTCTTTAATAAACAATGGTATTTACCATATATACAGGGGAATCCCACATCACCTCCCCTTTTCTCTTTAAATAAAAAGAAAAGTTTTAACTTTAACATAGTAAAATTATATATAACAGTTATCAAGCAAAATTAGTTAAAATATTTATATCTATTTTATCTTTTATCATAACTAAGGAAAACTGTATTATTACTATTTTTCAACTCCATTAAAGACTTCAGAAGGATATAATATTACCTAATTAAACAGGAATTTCATTGCAAGCAATCTCCAAAACTCCAGAATTGACATAGATATTTTTGGGGCTTGGAGAGTCACCCAAAATTCTTCTGCATCATTGGGGCATCCATCTTTAACTTACAGGCCCATAGTATCCAGCAGACTTTTCCACAAAGCAGGAAATTTTAAAGACAGTTCTGCCTATATTGGCAGTTCGTCAGTCACTTTCTTCTGTGTCCTGAAGAATGTCTTGCATATTCATTCATAAAGCAGGAACCCCGAAGTACTGTCTCACCTTCTTTAGGCAACCTTAGCAGTAATTTTTCATGGGTACTGCATGTCCAGTTCACACAGCATATCATCAAGCAGTCCACGCAAGAGCAGTTTCTTGCCCAAATGGCTAGTAAACTCCATAAAGAGCCTCTTTGATGCCCATTTTCCTCTTGAAGTAATTGGTGCTTCCAGTAGCAGGTGTGTCTCATTGTCATGAAAAGTCCTAAGTTCTTAAAACTCTTTAAATGCCATGTTCTGAAGTAAAGTGTAAAACAATCCTTCACCAATTTGGACTTATTATTATAAGGGTTATTTTTGAGGGGAACAAACCCTACATGACAGCCAGGAAAGGAGTCTAGTCACCAGAACCAGAGTCCGGAGCAAGAGAGAGAGAGAGAGAGAGAGAGAGAGAGAGAGAGAGAGAGAGAGAGAGAGAGAGAGAGAGAGAGAGAGAGAGAGGAGGGCTGCCACCGCTTTTTAACAGAAAAGAGACCATGCCCCAGTGGGCTTGTATCTCAAAGGCTATTGGCTGAAGTAACAGAAGGAGCTCTTGCAGCACCTCCCCCTTTTCTTTAAGTAAGAGAGTTCAAAAACTACTACAAAATTATACACAAGAAGAACAAATATCCTATTCTAACTAGCTTAAGTCTTGTATAATAAATAACTTTGGCCAAGTCATGAGAGAAAAATAACTACATTTATCCAGTCTTCAACCCCACCAAAGGTCTGAGAAGGGAAATAATGTTACCTGAGTAATTAGGAAGTGCAATCAAACAACTTGCAAAACGTGCAGCAAATTGCAGAGACAACTGGCTACCTGGGCAATCACCCAAAGTCATGTTTGCAACATTGAAGCAACCAACTTTGGCTAAGGCCTAGAATAATTGACAGATTATTTTTAGAGGCAAGAAAACTGTCAAAACGGTCTTACCCTGTCTTTGCATGATTTGACATTTCTGCTAATCCATTTCTGGATACTATATATTTTGTCAGTAGTTGAAGTATGGGCAGTTCCTTGCCCAGAGGCCAGTTTTGACAAGAAGAAGACAAGTTCCAAGTGGAGTGTCCTTGGTGCTCAACAATCTCTCAGGAATAGATCTGTTTTTGCCAGGAACGATTGCGTCTCACTGCCACAGAACTCTTAAGTTATATTAAGTGCCATTTTATACAGTTCTTAGAAGAGGTTTAAGATTATGTATTTATACAGAATATAATCTGGATGTATCTAAAGAACCTGATTAGTCTTAATATAAATATGACAAACATAGATGACTATTGATCTACAATTCTTAATACCTATCCAACTTAAAGACTAAGACAATGAACACTGTGTAATAATTGAGGACAGTGACCTCCAAATGTAAACAATGGATAAGTATCTTGATCAGAGGTAGGAATGTACACTGCAATTTGGCAAATATATATATATATATATATATATATATATATATACACATACATACATAAAAATGTTTTAAACAGAGGTAGAAGCATACATGCATACAATACTCAATATAATTTAATATAAACAATAACTCACAAACACCAATCTATTATCCCATCATCTAATTTTCCTTTTTTCCCCAAAAAGAGCCTTGAGCTTATAAAATTCCTCCTCCAACCCTCAACCGTATAGCAACTATAATAAACCCCTAAATGATGTCTCTAATTATGAGAACAAACTGTGCTGGGAGAGGGGACATCGTCCTCTAGAATTACTTCCAGCTGTCATGAGGGTGACATTTTTTTCTAGGGGATCCTGTGAAAGTAAAGTGATGATTAAATTTCAAGATCAATGTCTTTTAAAATTGCAGATGGTCTCTGAGTATTTTGTGGAGGTCTGTCCACAATGTTGTAAAAGATGTGCACCATATCAGCTAACCAAGTTGGAACAGTCTTGTGCAGCTTGTACCCGAAACAGGTCTTGTAGTAGCACTATCAGTATCATGACGTCATATCAACCAGGTGGAGTTGTTATGGGGCCCCATCTTCTTCCTGGAAACTTCAAATATCACTACAAGAAAAACTCATTGTTCATTGTGGAAAACTTAAACATTATTTATATAAACATGTACCTATATATTCAATGAAATGTATGATAGATATGAAGAAAAACAAAGATGTTTTCTAAATTCATTTTTCTTTCTGTCCCATCTCATGACTCTTGACATGAGACAGAAACTCCAGAAACTCTGGGTTTTTCTCTTAACAACAGGCTTGGAATTAGAGAGGGACTGAGCCAGAGTCAAACTTTAAAACGAGCTCTATAAATTTAGAAATGTAAACATATATCTCTGATTTTTATACTTACAGAACCTATTCAGTTTTCTTGATGATCCCTATTGAGTAGTTATTTTTCCATCTGTCAGTATTCAAATATCCAGGGTCCCTTGAATTTTTTGAAGATGACTTTTTTCCTGCGGAGATAAGAACAGAACCCTGCCCCCATCCTATCTGTTTTTCTTACTACCTGTATGATTATCATCATTGTGGATGAGGTGTCATTTCTCCTTTCCAAGAGGTTTCTCCTCTTCAAACCGAACCTTTATTAATTTTGATGGCATTCACAATTTTTCTTCTCCCGTTTAAACAAGAGCAAACCCCCTTTCCTGATGTAGAACATCTCCTGGCTTCCATTGAGAGGTCAGCACATCCTAGAAATAAACGGGTTGATTTAGTTCACCAGATTTTTCCATTATCCAATGTCTTTCTGCTGATGTTTTCCCTTTCAATTTGATCTTTCTATAACTGCTTGACCTGTAGGAATGTGAGGTCTACCTGTAACATGCCTAATATTATAATAAGCAAAATCCATTTCATTTTCCTAGAGACATAAGCTGGACCATTATGTTTTTATTTGTGCAGATATACCCATGATGGCCATGACTTGTAATAAATGAGTGATTACTGAACCAGCTTTTTCTGAGCTTAAAGGAGTATCCCACTAAAAACTTGAATAAGTGTCAATGGTGTGGTGTACATATTTTAATTTGCCAAATTCCACAAAGTGGAACACATCCATCTGCCAGATTTCATTCCTTTGAGTACCCTGTGGATTAGTCCCTGCAGATAGTGGTGTTTGGTTATAGAAAGAGCAAGTAGGGCATTTCTTTATAATCTCCTTAGCTTTTTGCCATGTAATGGAAAACTCTTTCCTTAAACCTTTGCTATTGAAGTGATGTTTTTTAAATGAAATTCTGAGGCCTGTAACATGCTTCCAATCAATAATTGATGAATTTCTGCATTCCCTTGTGCTAGAGGACCAGGCAGACCCATATGGGATCAGATGTGTGTTATGTACATAGGACAAAGCATATTCCTAATTATGTCTTGTACCTGGATAAACAATGTAGTCAATTCTGTATCATATGGTATAAATTCAGTGGTATCAATATGCAAGATAACTCTTTCTGTATATTGTGAATCAGTAACTATATTAAGAGGCTCTTTAAAATCCCTTAACACCATAAGAATGGCATATAATTCTGCCTTCTGACAGAATTAGAAGGGCTTTGTTTCACCTTACTCAATTTGTCTGATTTGTAACCTGCCTTCCCTGATTTATTTGCATCAGTATAAAATGTACAGGCCCCAGTTATTGGAGCATCACGTACAATTCGAGGAAGAATCCAAGAAGTTCTCTTTATAAGGTTAAGTCTATCTTTTTTGGGATAGTTGCTATTAATTTCTCCCAGAAAATTAGCACAAGCCCTTTTCCATGGTTCATTGTCTTCCCATAAACTTTCTATTTCATCAGTAGTGAAAGGTACTGTAATTTCTGCTGGGTCTATACCTACTAGTTGACAAAGTCTCAGTTTACCTTTTCTAATTAATTCAGAGTCCTTTTCTACATAAGTTTTAAAGTTTTACTTGGTTTGTGTGGTAAATATATCCATTCTAAAATAATATCATCCCTCTTCATTAAAATTTGCATAGGAGAAATTATGGGAGGCAATATGATGAGAATACAACTAAGATTTGGATTCACCATATGCACATGTGCCTTTTGTAATTTTTCCTCAACCATTGTCAGTTCCTTTACTGCTTCAGCTGTTAATTCTCTGGGACTATTCAAATCTTTGTCACCCTCTAAGGTTTTGTTTAAATGAATTATTAGATCAGGTGTTATCCCAACAGCCAGTCATAGACTGGAAATATCTCCTAACAATCTTTGAAAGTCATCAAGAGTCTGTAACTAGTCTCTCCTAATTTGTTCCTTTTGTGTTCTAATTTTCTGTAAACCTATTCTGTAACCTGTGTAATTAACAGAATATCCTCTTTGAATCTTTTCAGGAGAAATTTTTAATTCCCATTTAGGCAAAACTATCTTTACTTCCTCAAACATTCTTTCTAAAGTATCTATGTTTGAATCAGATAACAAAATGTCGTCCATGTAATGGTAAATTATAGACTTAGGGAATTGCTTACGTATTATTTCTAATGGCTGACTTACAAAGTATTGACACAGGCTGGGGCTATTGAGCATTTCCTGTGGTAGGATAGTCCACTCGTATCTCCTAGTAGCCTGAGAATTATTATAAGTAGGCACTGTGAAGGCAAATTTTTCTCTATCCTTTTCTTGTAAAGGTATAGTGAAGAAGCAATCCTTCAAATCAATAATGTAAGAGGCCATCCTTTGGGTACCAGAGAAGGCAGATGAATTCCAGACTGTAGAGGACCCATAGGTGAATTACCTTGTTGACAGCCCTTAGATCTGTCACCATTGTCCATTTACCAGATTTTTTTTTACAGCAAACACAGGAGAATTCCAAGGGCTAATTGACTCCACAATATGTTGAGCATCTAATTGCTCCTGTACCAATTGTTCTAAAGCCTGCAATTTATCTTAAGCTATAATCCATTGCTTAGCTCATATTGGCTTTTCGGTTAGCCATTTTAAAGGTGGGGCTGTTGGTACCTCTAAAGGTTTGTTTGTTAGTTGCTTTATGTTTTTATACAGCCTGAATGGCTGGTGACCTTTGTGCACAGGACCTTATTACATCCTTCCCAGAATTATGAGTTCCTGGGACTGCAGGAATGTTAATCTGGTATTCCATTGCTGTAGCAGGTCACAGCCCCATAAATTTATTACAATATCAGCTACATATGGCCTTAGCTTTCCTCTTTGACCTTCTGGCCCAATACAGTTAACCCATCTCTTGCTTTGTTTAACTCAAGATATGGTTTCAGTTCCTAGTAATTGAACATCTGCCTCTTGAAGAGGCCAATTTGTATGCCAAATTCTGGAGTGAAGATACTCACCTCCACTCCTGTGTCTATTAAGCGAACAATCACAATTCCATTTATACGGACTCACAGCTTTGGTCTCTGATCATTTATAGAAGTTTGCCAAAATATACGCTCCTTATTTCCTATTTGAATTTCTGACTTATCCTCCAAATTTGAGCCATCATTTAGAACCTTATGATCTTTTACAGAAGGTTCTAGAGTTTTTAATTTTCATGCGACATGTCCTCCACATTTACTGGGACCAACTGGGCCACTTTTGGCTTGGTTCCAGCTAGAAGCCCCTCAAGGAGTTTCCCGTAGTTAGCGGGTTTCCTTGTCTGTCTGTTGTTGATCTGCATTCATTGGTCCATTGTCGTCCTTTACCACACCTCCTACATATACCTGAAGGCCAAGGTTTCCTATTTCTGTCATTCCCAGATGAAGTGTTATTCCTAGAAATTACTTGCCTGCAATCCCTTTTCAGGTGTCCTAATTTATCACAATTAAAACATTTGGCATGTTGGTGTCCTCTCATCGTTTTGGAAATCACTTTGCCTACCCAAGATTCATCTTTGTAGTTAAAGGTCTGAAAATTCATGGTATGCTGGATCCATTCATCCATAGGTGCTGATCTAGACCCTAAAGGCCCGATTATCTTTTTGCAGTCTAAGTTTGCATTTTCAAAATTCAGCGATTCAAGAAATAGTCATCTAGCTTCTGGGTCTGTTACTCCTATGTTCAGAGCCTTAATTAATCTTTGCAAAAAGTCAGTATAGGGTTCTCCCTGTCCCTGCCTAACCCTGGTATATGACTGTAGATTTTTTTCTAGTTCAGGTATTCTTTCTCTGGCATTCAAGGCTGCTTTGAGGCATAGGGACAATTATTTCAAATCTCTTAATCATTGTCTCATGTATGTCCTGAATGTCCCGACCTGCAAAGGTTTCTAGTAATTTCCCTATGGTATTAATTTTCTGGTCCCCATTCTGCACCTGTGATTCCAAGGTCTTAATGTTTCCTTTCAAAGATAACATTTCCTCCTTGAACACTCCCTGGATATCATGTAAGTTGCCATCCTGGAGGTATATTCTGTCTGTTACCTTATCAAAACTCTGTGATAACTTCTGAAAGTCAAATTCAACAGCCTGGACACTTTCAGATAAGTTCCTAGTACCCTTAGATATGGAGTCAATTTTGCCCATCGTTTTATTAATCCTATCAATTAATATCATATACTTCCATAATGACATAATATGGAGAAGAAAACTGAAATTTAATAACCAGTAAATTGAGGTACCTCCAAGGTCATAGAGGCCTCATGGGATTTCAGCAAAAACCATGGCTAGAGTCCCATTAAAAACGAAACCTGCCATTCTACCTGTCAACCAGCAGATGGCACTATTTCCAAGTCTTGACCAGAATCAATGGAATGGTTTCAGGATAGATCCTCTGGTACTGGAGAGGTTATATTTACACAGAGGAAGAAAACACAGAGTCCAGGCACAAAAACAAAAATCCAGGGAGCTTCCAGAGGCTGATAAACAGCAAGGCTCACCCCAGGTGCCTGCCCTGCTGTGATCTGATAAATGGGGTCATGACACAGCCTCTGTGAGAACGGCTGACTGCCCACCCAGTGTCCCTATGCTGTTCTGCTGGGACAAAGGGTCACAGTGCAAATGCAAACGCTGTGGTGGGGATTTCAAACAGTGCTTTCTGCTGGATGTGGCAATGGCTTGCACTCTGCCTTGAACTGCCCAAGTGCTGCACTTAAAACCTGCTCAGAAAAGATCAAACCAGGCAGCCAGAGACTGTCTGTGAATCTTAGGAGGTGTGGGGTTTTTAACTGCTGACTCCACACACAGGCTGCGGCTTAGGGAGGGCTCGTGCCAACCTGGCAGCAGGCATCTGAGCAGGGGTATGGGGTATGGAGAGGTGAGAGGGTGGTTCTAAAACCAAATGTTGGGCGCCAGATAAAGCGTGAAACAATACCACACCTGTTTGGACTTATTATTAAATGGGTTATTTATTTGATTGGAAAAAACTTACAAAACACTGTCCTACACAACAGCCAGGAAAGGAGTCTAGTCACCGGAACTGGAGTCCAGAGAGAGAGCAGAGGGCTGCTGCTGCTTTTTAAAGAGAAAGAGACCATGCCCCAGTGGGCTGGTAACTCAAAGGCTATTGCTGGAAGGTGTGGAAGGAGCTCCTGCAGCACTGAAGGTCTTTCAAACATTTGAAGAATACCTGTCTAACTGAAATATAGCTCTATATATCTAGAAAATCTAACATGACTACAAGCTTGACTATTATAGATGATTATCTGTTAAACATTTTTCTTAATTATATATTACATTTTTAAATGAGCTGTACAAAACAATACCTTAATCAAGAGCATATATACATACATACACACACACACACACACACACACACACACACACACACACACATATATATATGTATATATATATATACACATATATATATATATATAACAGAATTGATCTTAAATTTGGGCATAGTTCTCTCCAAACTGCTTCTTGCTTTTTGTAGGACAATGTAAGTTATAGGGATGTTCACGACAACATTTCAGGGGATTTTGGTTCACCAAACATTAGTCTGGAAGAAATCCACAAGTTCTCATCTTCTGTGGAACCAAAAAAAAGAATCTTTTTTCCAAAGTAACATATTCTTAGATCCATGTTTTGTAATCAAGATAACTTTAAGTTATATATGTTGGTTTAGCTTAGCAGCCCATACAATGAAGTGTCTCTGTCCTTAGCTCCTTAACAGTGAAAAAATTCAAAGAAAACACAATAATATACACAATTTAGACTGTGTATATTCTATCTTTATATGGATTTTGTTTTCTTTACTCATTTAATCTATGACTGCTTGTACTCTGTTTCTTTAAATAATTTTTAAAGACCATTTACTTTTTTTTATAACTCTCTATACTCTTTTTCTTCTCTCTCCCAAGCCTACTTAAAGTTTTTAAACACACAATATCTCACTTATAAGTCTGTTATGTCTGACTCTGTCCTTACTGCATATCTTTATTCCTTTTCTGACCAGGACGGCTTCTTAAAATGCTAAGCTGCAGTGGGACTAGGGTTAAGGCTGCTCTGCCTTTTGGCTCTGTGTAGCCTGACAACTTGGAGAAGGTCTGTACATTGCCTCTGAGAGCCGTACTATCCAGATCCAGGGTCAGGTCATAGCAGGTCTGTGTAGTCATTAAACAAGTTGTAGCACTCTGCTCACAAACCCCATTTAAATGTTCCATGAACGTACCTCCAGAAAGTGTCAAATATCATGCTGGCAGCAGGGCCTAAGAAGCTGCTGTTTAAAAACCATTTGGCTTTTTTTTCCCTACCACTGAATCAGGAAAACTTGTCTTAAAGGAGCTGCAACACACTGCCACACTGGGAAAAAATTTACAACTAAACTTTGGGGTTTTTATGTGTATCTAGAGTTCCTTTTCAAGTTTTTTTAGGTTTTACATGAATATAGTCAACCACATTGGAGCACCAATTTGTTGTAAGGAAGCTGCTTTTTTGTTCCTGGCTGCTCAGATCTGAAAAAAATCACTCAAAAACTGTATTAATTTAATCACTTCTTGGCCCATTAGCTCTAATTTCTTATTGGCTAACTCTTACATCTTAATTTAACCCATTTCTAGTAATCTGTGTATTGCCACGTGGCTGTGCCTTACTGGGTCAAGTTATGTCTGGCTCCAGAAGACTACATGACTTCTGCCTCTGCCTCCTTTCTCCCAGCATTCAGTTTAATTTTCCCCACCTTGCTCTATTCTACTCTGTCACAGTCTCAAGACAGTTTCTTTAATAGCACATTAAATATTCACAGCATACAAAGGGGAATCCCACATCACTCATCCACTTTGTTTCTATACTCTACCCCATCCTCTACCAGGCTCTGTTCCACAGCACCCACTCTTGTTTTAAAGCCTTGAGCTGGATTCCCATTCACAGAGAGACAACCTGATGAGGGAATTAATATGAGAGCTCTAGAGTCAGCAGAGCAAACCTGACTTTACTTTTGCCTCTGCATCCAATGCTGAGTGTAAGACCTGAGCAGACAGCTCAGTTGACTGGCCTGTGCTTCTCCAGACATTCCACACCCAGATGGTGCCAATTTATGCAGGGCAAAAAGGAAATGTATTTGAAGAGAGTTAAAGCAAGGGAGAGACTCTGCCCAGCAGTGAACTGCAGGCATCCAGGTAAAACTTTCCAGAGGCAGGGGACTGGGAGACTCAGTTTGCAAGCTGACCTAAAAGAATTATTCCATGGCTGATCACAAGGGGAGTGAGGGAAGAGCTGGCCAAGTCCGTGCTCTTCACTTGGCCCCCAGAGCATCTCTGTCAGGCTAGGATTTATGGGATCATTGGGTTTACATTCAAACAGGCCTCATTCTTACAATTTGTTTGCCTTGTGGGAAATGGAATCAGGCTAGCTAAAGGGATGATTCTAAGTAGGAGGTGGCATAAACCTTGGTAAAAGGTGCTACTAGTGAGGATTGGGCATCTGATGGGTGGAAACAATCTCTTGAGGTTCAGAGAAAAGCCTCAAGGGTAGAAACTTTGGAGTCTGACAGTTCAAGTTCAAGTTGCTTTAATTTGTTTGTTCAGTTGTGTTTTTAATCAGGATTTCTCCATGTATCCATGGCTGTCTTGGAACTTGCTTGTAGATCAGGTTGGGATAAAACACAGAGCTCTGCCTTCCTCTGCTTCCCTAGTTCTGCAAGTAAGGCATGTACAATCACCACCCTGCCAAATTCAAGGACATGACTTATGACAAGAAGTTACCGTCTCTGAGACTGTTTCTTCATTGAAAAAAAAAAACTAAGAAACAAAGACAATTCAACTGTTGTGTTATTCACCCCTAAGTGGGCCTAGACTCAGTGGAGAATAAATTTTAAATAGTACCCTCCTCATTCAAATTAACTTAGCTACGGGGTGCCTGTAATCTTTGCATTTGGGAGATTAAGGCAAGAGAATCTTAAGTAGAAGTTTAGACCCAACTTGATAGAGAGACCCTGTCTCAAAAACACACCAAAATACAAAGAATTACTAGTATTGAGGGGTAAAGTGGGAGTAGATTTCTTGTACTTTTTTGGAGGAAGATAACAAAACCCAGCTATAGCTCCTTACTCTAAAACTATACTTACCATAAAAAACAGATGATGTGGGATTCTGCTCTGTATGCTGTGAATGTGTTTTATTGTAATTGATTAAAAAGGAAGCTGATTAACAACTTAACCTAACAGAGTAATGCTAGGTAACAACTCCAAACAGAGATATAAAAAGAAAGTAGGCAGAGTCAAGTAGAAGCCATGTAGCTACCAGAGGAGAAAGATGCCCAGAACTTTACTGATAAACCATGAGCCTTGTGGTTAAATATAAATTAATAGAAATGGATTACGTTAACATGTAAGTTAGAAATACACTTAAGCTATCAGCCAAACAGTATTGCAAATAATGCAGTTTCTGTGTGATTATTTTGGTTCTGGGTGGCAAGGAAATAAACAACCAGACAGATCTGGTTCCATCATCTTACCCCATTTACCCAGGGCGTGAGGAAGGGCAGGGCCACGATATCTGTGAGTGCGTGTGTATATGTATTTATCAAACTATGTGTGCGTGCTCGTGTGTGTGAGAGAGAGAGAGACAGAGAGACAGAGAGACTTAGTTCTCCTATCCATGGTCAGCATGATGTCTGGGGTTCTCTATCCAGTCGTAAAACAGACACTGTGGCCTATGAATAAAGTGACCAATCCTTATCAATTAAGTTGTCCAGTTGTTGAAGGAGCTGCGGGTTGCATTCCTGCAACCAGCTCCCAGCTGCCTGGCTAGCTTATGTCCTGAAATAACAACAGACAACCTGTATTCATTTAAACACTGCCTGGCCCATTTGCTCTAGCTTCTTACTGGCTAATTCTTACATCTTGATTACCCATTTTTATTAATGTGTGTAGCACCCCAAGGTGCACTTACTGGGAAGATTCTAGCTTACGTCCATCTGGGGTCGGAGCTTCTTCACGATAGCAGAGCTATCGAGACTGAGCTCACTTCCTCTTCTTCCCAGCATTCTGTTCTGTTTACTCCACCCACCTATGTTCTAACCTATCAGGGCCAAGCAGTTTCTTTATTAATTAACCAATGACCTTCCTCCATCATTTCCCCTTTTTCTCTTTAAACAAAAAAAAGGAAGGCTTTAACTTTAATATAGCAAAATTACATATAACAAAACAGTTATCAAGTAAGAATTACAGTTACAATATTTATATCTATTTTCTCTTTTATCATAACAATGGAAAACTATTACTATAACTATCTAGTTATTCTTTAACTCCTTCAAAGACTCCAGAAGAATACAGTATTATCTAAGCAAACAAAAAATACGCAACTTTCAAAACTCTAGAAATGACAGAGACATCTTGCTGCCTGGACAGTCACCCAAAGTTCCTCTGTACCGTTGGGGTATCCATCTTCAGCCTACAGGCCCATAGTTTCCAGCAGACATTTCCATGAAGCAGGAAATTTCAAAGGCAGTTCGGTCACTATCTGCTGTGTCCTGCAGAATGTCTTGCAGACTCTTTCATGAATCAGGAACCCCAAAAGATCATCTCACCTTTAGGCAAGTTCAGCAGTCCTCTCTCTGTGGGTTCTTTGTGTCCAGTTTATGCAACAGTCCAGGCAAGAGCAGTTTCTTGCCCAAATGGCTATCAAACTCTATAAGGGTCCTCTTCGATGCTCATCTTCTTCCTGAAGTAGATTGGTGATGCCAGGAGCAGAGTGTCTCCTTTTCATGAAAAACCCTAAGTTATTAAAACATTTTAAATGCCATATTCTATAATCTTTGAAAGATATGAAAAATGCCTATCTAAAATATATCTATGTACATCTAGAAAATCTTAACTAACATAACTACAAACTTGACTATTATGATTATCCATTAACAACCTATATACATTACATTTTAAGCGAACTACACAATCATAATACCTTAATCAAGATCAGAAATACATATACATATAACAAAATTGACCTTAAATTTAAATCACTAAAGCAAAATCCATATCAATGTAAATTATTCATATTTATATAAAATCCCCCTTTAAATATAAAAGAACATTTATAAACAATATTTGGGAATATGGGCACAGTTATTTCTCTCCAAACTGCTTCCTGCTGTATGGGGGGGGTGCTGTTAATCAGATATTTCAGGGTATAACCTGTGTGTTAGGTTCATCTCAGTCATCAATTGAGTGAAGTAATTTTTTGAGGGTGTTCACAGCAACCTTTCAGGAGGGAGTTGTCTATCATACCATATTGGGATGGAAGCAATTCACAGGGTGTCATCTTCTGTGAAAAGAAAAGAAGAATCTCTTTTCCAAAGTATCATATCCTTAGATCCAAATTCTGATGTCAAGGTATTTTCAAAATGTTTGTTTTGGATTAGTTCAGCAGCATTTATAAACAAATATCTTTTAGCAGCTGTTGCTCCTTCCTCAGCATTAAAGCAATTCAAACAGAGCATAATAGCATACTGTATCAAAATTCTCTGTGTATTTTCCATCTTTCTGCGCTTTATTTTAACCTCTATTTTGTTTATTTTTACTTTTATTTTTTTGCTTTTTGAGGTTCTCTGTATCTTTGACCTGGAATAACTCTGTAGACCAGGCTGTCCTTGAACTCTCAGAGATCTGCCTGTCTCTGCCTCCGAGGCATTGGGATTAAAGGCGTGTGCTACCACACCTAGAAGTCACAGAGGTCAATCTCCCTCTGCCTCCCAAGTTTTGGGATTAAAGGTGTGTACTACCACACCCAACAATTCTCTTCCTTTCTTTTTTTTTTTACTTTAAGAACTTCAACTTTTAGCTTGCACATTTTTAACACACTGTAAATCATTTAGAAGTTTTCTTTGTATTTGAATTTCTCTTTACTGTATATCTCTCTTTTTCTGACCACTTGAGTCTTTAATTTGCCAAGCAATATCAGTAGGACTAAAGTCGTGGCTTTGACGGCTGGATCCCGCCCATTCCTTAGCTTTTCCAGCCTCTTTGAGGAGGTACCATTGTAGCCACATTTATTGCCACAAGTCTATGGTGTTTCAAGATCCCTGCCAGCAAGTAAGCTGCAGTATTATTTCTACAGCCAACACACAAGTCTTCTCTCTGTAGTCGGCCTTCCTGCCTCAAACAGTCAGAGTTTGCCCTGGCAGGATGGCCCAGAAAGCCGACATTTTAAAACAACACAGATTTTTTTTTCCTGCTACTGCTGAAAACAAACAACCATTCAGTCGGCTTTCATCAACACCGTTTAAGTGCTTCGTGGCAGGATCTCTTAAAAAAGCTGCAAGGTTTGCAGCTAAAGCTGAGTCAGGAAGCCTCTCTTAGATGAGAACACTTGCTTGCCTCTAGCAAGCAGAGCAGAACCGAGAAACCAGGCGCAATGCTTTCATTTTGTTCTAGAATTACTTCCCAAGCTGTCTCAGGCTTTTTGTGGATACAGTTGTCCACACGTTGGGCAGCCATTCTGTTGTGGGAGCTGCAGGTTGCATTCCTGCCACCAGCTCCCGGCTGCATGGCTAGCTTCTGCCCCAAAATAACAACACACAACCTGTATTGATTTAAACACCGCCTGGCCCATTAGCTCTAGCTTCTTACTGGCTAATTCTTACATCTTGATTACCCATTTCTATTAATGTGTGTAGCACCCCAAGGTGCGCTTACCGGGAAGATTCTAGCCTATGTCCATCCTGAGTCGGAGCTTCATCACGTCTGCCCCAGAGAGCAGAGCTATCGAGTCTGAGCTCACTTCCACTTCCTCCCAGCATTCTGTTCTGTTTACTCCACCCACCTATGTTCTAACCTATCAGGGCCAAACAGTTTCTTTATTAATTAACAATTACCTTCCTCCATCATCCAGTTATTCATCCTCACCTCTCACCAACTGCCCCATCCACTTCTTTCTCTGTAGCTTCCCACCAGATGTGTGCTTTCTCACCTCTGGCTGTTTGCAGGTACTGCCTCTGTCTTTCTGGCTTACTTTGTCTTCACTGTTCTCCACCTTAGAGCCTATAGTGCTGGCCCAAGTCTGACACATAAGCCTTCTGTGTGCTCCAGCAGTTCCCTGTACTACATGTACATAGAATATGACCAGTGTGGACATGCTGTCCATCTGATTTGGGAGGGTTATATCATATGGTTGCTGAACAGTGGATCATTTCGTGAGTCTACTGCTTGTCCTAGTACATGGTTGTTGACTAGATAACAATGGAAAACTATCCAGCATTTAGGTAGATGATGACAAAGTCTGGGTGCAAACATAAGCATATTGCATTCTTCTCATTTTGTAATGTAGGAGTACTTACATAATTTTATTCTCAACTATGAGTGGTGCTGTCAATCTGCCCTACTGGCTTATGCTAACCTATTTCTAAAGCCTTTGAGATTGAGGATATTACTCGTGCTTTTTTGTCTAGGTTCTGCTCAAGTACATCCTTGTTCCTTGTAAGCACCTCCTTCAGGATCAGTATGCCGACATTCACAATCTATGTCAGGAAGAATGAAAAACCTATAGAAATTTTAAAGAAAAGCATTTTCTGAATGCTGACAAAAATTTACTAAAGTGTTTGCATATTTAAGAGTTTTCTATTAAAATACATTAATTAGAAATCATTCATTTAAAACTCTTTATGGCATCAGTAGCTTTTTGGTGGATTTTTAAGGTGGCAACCAGTCCTACTGCCCAAGTGCTAAATATTATTCATATCACTAAATATTTTGGTAGAGAGAAAAAACAGTTGATTAATGGTTTACCTGCATTTTCTCCTCTGTAAAAATTTTATGCTGATCCCTCACCTACCCTCCATTAACTTCTCATAGTTCCGCATAGAGGGATGGGACCTTATGAGCCTTTCTCAATGAATGTTGGAGTGGTGAAGCCCCAGTATTATATAGCTCTGCTGCAGGAAAACATGGCTGCATGGAATTCCTGACTGCAGTCATTGTGTCCTCTCCTGAAGACCCAGTTTCCAGCAATTCTCCCCCAACTCTGACTTTTACACCCTTTCTTGCTCCCTCTTCTACAGTAACACCTGAGCCTTGGGTGCTGCTGTGGGGGTTAAATTTTGCCAGTTTGACACAAACCTAGACATAATGTGGGAAGAAGGAGGGAAATTCTCTGTTACATTTTCCTGTAGGCAAGTCATTGAAGACATTTTCTTGATTAATGATTGATGTAGGAAGGTCCAGCTTACTGTGGGTAGCAGCAATCTGTACAGATGGTCCTCATTCCCATAAGAAAACAGACTGAGAAAGCCATAGGGCACAGGCCAATAAGCAGTGATCATCCTTGGCGCCTCTCTCTCTCTCTCTCTCTCTCTCTCTCTCTCTCTCTCTCTCTCTCTCTCTCTCTCTCTCTCGTGTGTGTGAATGAAAGATAAGGTGGAGGTCAGAGGACACCATCAGGGAGTTGGTTTAATTCTCCTATTATGGATTCCAGGAATGGAATTCAGGTTATCAGGCTTGTATGGAATATGGACTTAGGTGCAGAGCCATTTCAATGGCTTTTTTCCCTTGTTTTCTTTCCATTAAAAATTAAAAACAGAAGTGTTTCTTATATTTCTCTCCCTCCCTAAATAAGCAAATGCTTGTAAAATGCTAGCTAGTAAGGAAAACATAGGGCTGTGCATGAGCTTGGGGGTAGTGTGAGCTTGCCTCATACATGGGTCCAGAAGAAATCATTATATATCCCCTGTTCTTTGATTTATTCTCATGTGTTGTATATAATCATATATAGGCCTATAGGGAATTTTCTTCAGAATTTAAGATTTCTTATAACTCAACACTAGAATGACAGCCCAGTGACACAGAGGACAATAAATGGATCTGAAGAGAAATTTTGTTAGTATTCAGGTACACCCTCACACAGCACCTCACACCATCTGCCTGGCTATATAGCAAATGGTATCCTGTCCCTTTAAGAGACCCTCCATTCACTCTCAATCTCTCTAGTGCTCTCCCTCTCTTTCTCCCTCCCCTTCCCCCTCTCTCTTTTTCTCTTTATCCCCCACTGAGGCAAGCAGGTCTCATCCTCTTTCCTTCTCCCTCCTCCCCCCCCCTCTTTCTCTTTCTCTCTGTCCCTTCCTCCCATCCCTTCCTCCCCACTACACCTCCCCTTTTAATAAAACTTTGCACTCAATCTTCATCTACATGGCATATTTGTCTGTCCCTTACCAGCCGCGGGTTGAACCTCACCCACATGCCATGGGACCTGGAAAGATTTCCAAATGTCCCACTGGCACACTGGAAGATGTTCAACACCATCAGCCGTCAAGTGTTGCAAATCAAATTTCAATGAGATGATACTTGATATCATTAAAATGGTTAAAATACAAAAGATAAGTCAGTCCTGGTTTCACAGCTCTGCAATCCCAGCACTTGGTAGAGGTGTGTGTGTGTGTGTGTGTGTGTGTGTGTGTGTGTGTGTGTGTGTGGTGTCTATCATATATGAGTTTGAAGCTGGACAGCAAAATATGGTCTAAGAATTGAAAAGTACATGTTGCATGCTGAGGATATAAGTCACAGGGAAAGCACTTGTCTAGCATTCACAGGTGCTGGGACATATGTGAGAGTGTAAACATACCACAGGAACATTATTGCTGGTGCAACTACTAGCAACTGAGCGTTTATATATATAAAAAAAGGAGATACCCCAATTACCTACTGCTTGATGAGTAGGTAAACAAAGGGTGGTGTGTTAATACAGTGGTCTAGTTTCTAGTCATGGAAAGGGGTAGAGAAAGCATACATCCTATAACATGAATAAATATCACAAACATTGAGTTGAAAGTACCCAAAGGACTGAAGAATGAGACACTTCTTTATTAGATGATTTGATTTCTCTTTAATACCCAGAATGAGACACTTGAAACAGAAAGTTAGCTTGGTAACTAATAGGTGGTGGGGGTCTGGAGAAATGAAGAGTAACTGCTAATGAATAAAGTGGTTTTTCTCAAATGACAAATTATTTTAAAAGTAAATAGAATAATGGTTGCGTTATTGTAAGAACATAGTAAAAAAATACCTACTGGGTTATATACTTTAAAAGAGTAAACTTACTACATAAATGTATTACTTCTCAATATCTACAGATCACATTTCATGTCTATGTATGTTTTGTCTGCATATATGTATGTTCACTGTGTGCATGTCTGGTGCCTGCAAAGAGACAAGAGGGTGTTGGATCCCCTAGATATAAATATCTGTGAGCTTCCTTCCATTTGGGTTTGGTTATAGGTTGAAGGGTTTGTGCTGAGAGGTATTGAGGACTACTTTTCTCCTCCAGGGGCATGTAGAGTACCTTCCAGTACAGTGAACTGTGGTTAGTAGGTGAATAATATAGTTAGACACCAGCTCAACTTCTCCATATTCAGTGACAGAAGTGTTCCCTCAAGAGATAAGACCTTAACATCAGGTTGTGTGAGCAACCAAGAGCCTTGGCAATAGCCTGTGCTATTTGGTGGTTTCCATGGGTCCCTTTGGTGAATGACTCAACAGGCTGTAACCTGTTCCTGGCACTGGAGGTTTAATTTGGTGGCACAAGATATCTAGTTGAAGTCTTCACTCCCCTGTTGTTTTTTGTCTCCCTGTGGGTTCCTTTCACATATGTAAAGGAAGATTCCGGGATAGTCAGTGTCCATATAGTTTTTCAAAGGACCTTTAGTATTGGTTGTCCCTCTCCATTTTCCTTCCTTTACCTTTCTGTCCCATCCCCCTTTCATTAAACCATCCAATTCTAGTTTTCCTTAATAGCTAAATAACACTATAGACTTTTTTCTTTCCTTTCCTCTCCTCCCTCCTGGTCCCTTACTAGGTTCCATACCTCTGTGGGTATTCAGATTGAAGTTCCCATATCAGAACCATAACATCCTTAAAAGAGAAAACATACAATATTTGTCTACATGTACTGAGCACTGTATGCTTTTGACGCTGGAGTCTGACATGGGCACGCACAGAACACAACCTCGGTGCACAGCTGCTGAGTACCATTGTGAGGTCATAGCGCATCACTATGCCCCTAGAACTGTGTTGCTAAGAGTGACTCAGAATTCAGCTCACACTGAACCAAGGATCTGCCCAAGCAGGACGCTTATTTGGTTCAGTGGGGAGTTTTTACCAGATTTTGAACGTTTACTATTGGGTTTGGGAGGGTGGGGTTGGTTAAAGGGGAAGGAAGGGAGGGGCCAGGAGGGCCAGGAGGGCTGGGAGGAGGGGCGGGATTATCGGGAGGGCCAGGAGGGCCTGTAGAGCCTTGAGCCTTAACATGCAGGAGGATATGGAGTATGATGCCCTAACCATTCGGGCCCCTCAGCGGTCTCGCTGGTATACCCGCCTGTGGCCCGCATGCCTGGGTCATGGGTGCCTGGGTAGAAGACAGCAGCGATTTCCTTTGTACCTAATTGGGTACGATCCCGTGGGCCGATTCCAAAGGGCGGCCAGTGTGGGTGATGTCAAATTAGTCGAGAGATTGATCAATGCCCGTGAACACCATGTTAACGAGTGCGACCAGAGGGGCAGGTAATGGGGCTTGAGGAGGGGCGAGGGGCAGGAGGGGCAGAAGCTGTTGGGGACAGTCAGGGTCTACCAGGGAGAAACATACCTTCCAGATCTGCAGCCTGTGGGAGGGCAGATGTCATGCTTAAGGCTCTTCTTTCATGGAGACCTCTGGGTTTGTACCTGCTTTAAGCTCCTAGGCACCTGAAACCTGCACACCTTGGAAGGGCAGCTCCGAGGCTTTCTTTAAGAGAAGCAAAACAAAGAACTTCAGTTAGTTTACAAATCCCTTTACATTGTCTCTTTTAGAGCACTTTGTTGAGGGCTGTAAAGGAATTTAGCTAAGGAAACCATATACATCTTTTTATGTGTACACTTATAATTTTTTTAGGTTTGAGTGTTTTGGCTGTATGTATTTTCAGTGTACCACACAAGCATAGGAAGAGGGTGTTGGATCTCCTGGAACTGGGGTCATGGACAGTTGTGATCTGCTGTGTGGGTGCTAGGAATCAAACCCAGGTCCTCTGCAGGAAAAACTAGAGCTTGTAAATGCCAAGCCATCTCTCCAGCCCTTTAATGTATATGTTTTAATGCTATGTTATATGCAACACAGAAAATTGTATCATAGGATAAATTTTCACATAAAAAGCCAACTCAAAGCCAAAAAAAAAAAACCCAAAGAATTAACAAGAAATCTTATGTCTGTTTTATGCTTGCTGAGGGATTTCATAAAAAAATTTTCAACTTGAACTATAACTCTGTCCCCTGGCCCCTTATATACATGTTGTGTGTGTTTTGGTAAATACATAAAGGCTAATGGTTGACATTCTCTTTGAAAAATTCTTTTCATCTCATTAAAAAAATCATATGTGTGTGTGCACCTGTGCCTCACACATGCCAAGCAAGTGTCTGAAGGTCAGAAGAGAACTATTGACAGCTGTGTTCTGCCACATTGTGGATTCTGGGGATTGAACATAGGCCATTGGCTCTGCCAGTAGGTGCCCTCACCTGATGAACCACCCTGTGGTTCCTCCACCTCAGCTTTTTAGACAGATTCTCTCACCAAAATCCCCGCTGTGTTTGACTGATTGTCTTGGAGTATACTGATTGACCTAGACTTGCTGGCAAGATAGATGTGGGGATCCTCCTGTATCCACATCTCCAGCACCAGTTTCTCAAGGTGCTGGGGGTTCTGAAGTTGGGGTCTCAGGCTTGCAGGGTGAGTGATTTTCCAACTGAGTTGTAACAATCACTGCAGCCCTCTTTCCTAGTCCTTGTTTCCTGTTTCTCACTAGATTATAGGCAGGAAACAATGACCCTCAACAGTAGATTCTCCATAGCTCACATGCTTCTTGATCATGTCTGTAGTTGTGAGGTTATTTAGTCTATAGTTATTCAGTCTTCCAAATTAGAGCTTCATACAAATAATAGAACAGTAAATTATTGTTTCAAAGTATTTTTGCTTAATAAGTATATTCTTTAAAAACACTGAATTTTCCAGCTGTATCTATCCATTCTGCCAATCCACTTATTCCCTGCATGTAACTTAGATATCTACTGTACAGCATACAAACCTACTAGCTCTCAAGACCCTCTCATTCTTAAGATATTACATTTCTCTGTTCAGTCAGCTTTCCTGACGTTCTATAAATTTAAATATTGAAAACAATGAATGATGCTCAATTGAATCCCTAGTAATTTTTGTCTTTAAACTTTTTGAAAATCAAAGCAAGGGAGCTATGATACCATGGGTTATCTCCTTCTGGATAGATTTAATAAGTTTTGGTGCTAATTCATGGAGGTATAAGGCAAAGCCATTTGCTACTACCTGGTGTCTATATTAACATGGACATTTTGTCTATTGACTGAGGACTATGTTGTGTCCCTGTTGGCAGCAAATATAGAAACATTAATTCTGGGCAAAGAGAAATGCAAAAAATTAAAGTATTGATGACTGAAATTTTAGATTTTTGTTTGTTGTTATTGCTATTCTAAATAGTTTACATTTCATAGTCTTAAGAGCAGAAATTTACATAGATACATGTGACCTTTAGATGTGTCATGGGCCTGTGGATTGTGTCATATTTCATTGGATGTCAGGCACAATGGACTGCATGGTGACCTTTTATTTTGTATGGTAGCAAAGTAAAAAACATCGCCAATTATAGTCATAAAATATCATGAATTATAAGTGGCAGACATCAGCGATGCTAAAGTGTGAAATAAAGAGTAAGGTGGGTGCGGTGGAACTGCCTGCATTCCTACCTACTGGGAGGATTACCAAGTTCAAGGCCAGCTTAGGGAATATAGTTTTAAAATATTGTAAAGATACTTGAGTAAAAACTTTCACATCTGCAGTAGGTATAATTCTGCTATTTCTCTTCATTGAAATATTCTGTTTGTTACCATTAGGAACAAATTGTAATCGTATTTAGCAACACTGAGCTGTCAGGTGCTGGAAGCATTTGTACGTGCTCTTGAAGATGTGAGTTGAAGCGTCACAGCAGCACTGTGTAAGAGAGCTGCAGTGTTGAATCCCCATTCTACAGATGGAGAGATTGATTTGTGGAGTTCATAGGAGGTCTATGTTGTAACTAGTAACCCTCGGTGATTAGCGTAGGATTCAAATCCAATCTGAGTTCAATCTACTGGGCATTCTCCTGTTATCCAGAGAGGCTGCTCTGAGGAAGGGTGAAGCTTGTGATAGAGCACTCGCCTTGAATGGGACAGGCATGTGCTATATGCCTAGCACAGAAAATGAACACCTGAGTAGAGAAATAAGTAAATAAGAAAACTTTAGTTTCTTCTTTTACATCAGAAGGAAATGCACATTGGTGTCTACTTGAGTGTGCCTTTACATAATAATCTGTAATTTCCTAAAATGTCCTCTCAATTTGTAGGAGTCCACTTCACTACGCCTCTGCCCATAATCATCCTAATGTAGTAACATTGCTATCATCCAACGACTGTACCGATATTAATATGAAGGATGACGAAGGCTGCACGCCCCTTATTAAGGTAGCTATCGTGAAACACTTTTGGTATAAAATGGATTAGAAATTATCCTTGTTTGGTTTTTGTTGCTGTGATGAAACACTGGCCCAAACCATCTCAGGAAAGGAAAGGTTTATTGGCTTACAATTCCACATCAGTCAGTCATGAAGGGAAACCAGGTCAGGAGTTCAATCAGGACCTGAGGCAGAAAATGAAGCAGAGGTCATGGGGGAATAATGCTTTCCCGTGGCTTTTTCCAAGGCTTGCTCAGATATCTTATACTACTCAGGATAACCTTCCCAGTCATGCCACCACCCCTAAGAAGCTGTGCCTTCCCAGATCAACCTTAATCAAGAAAATACTATACACGCTTCCCAGAGTCCAGTCTGGTGGAGCCAATTCTTCAAGTGAGATTCTTTTTTTCCAGGTGTCTTCAACCTGTGTCAAGTTATCAAAACAAGCAAATGAACAAGCAACCTCCCCCACTACAAAAAAGGCCAAACAGTGCTAGTGAAATCCTTTAATACCTAGGTGTGGTGGCACACCTCTGAAACTCTACCACTTGGAAAACTTTGGTGGGGAGGTTATGAATTTAGGAATGTCTGGTTACTTGAGAGGGATAATATGCATGACCTAAACAATTGGTCTCATCCAAGGGTAACTAGTCAATGGAATTGTTGGAATGCTTATTAAAGTTCTTGATTTCGGTGTCTCTTTCTTTATCCAATACCCACAGGCCGCCCAGCGGGACAATTTAGAATGCATCTCTATTCTACTCAGGCACGGGGCTGATCCCCACATTGTAGATGTCAATGGCGATGCTGCCCTCCACCACGCCATTTGCAGAGGGAACATACCAGTTGTCAGTAAACTGCTGGAGTATAATGTAGACATTAAAGCCAAAACAGAGGTAAGAATCATTCAACTTCATTCACAATGTACTTCTAGCAATGACACTCAGATCACTTTCCATATTCTGAAGCTCAAGCAGTCTCACTGAATCTGTTAAGAGTAAAGCATTTTTTTCAAATCTGTTTTTCATAGTTTTGTAGGTAACTTAAAGGAACTCAGCACAGCACATTTTGTTTCAGATTTGGGCTTTACTTTAAAATTCAACAAGTAGAGGACTTGGGCCCACACATACTTCACATACACACAAACAATAGAAAAAATAATTTTAAGATAAATGTCTGTAGAAAAAACAGAAATCTATCTCCATGTTTTAGGATAGGGGCAATTGAGCTCTCTATGGAGCTAAGAAACTTGGAACCAGCAAGTGTTTGTGGGAAGTTCTGGAAATAGTGGTGTTCACAGGCATTGTTGGACAGGGAAAGATGTTTCAAAGGAAAGGGAAGCCCTGTGTGTGTGAATCTGCAGCAAGGGCTGAAGGAAAATCTATCCCTTTGTGACTCATTTTGTTTTCAAAATCTGTGATACATTTTTCATTTGAAAAGCATGTCAATTTATAAAATGAAATTTTTCCTTTACAGTATGGTTTGACACCCTATAAACTCGCTTTGTTTGAAAATCAACTTAAAATGGCGGAGTTTTTAATTGAGAACGGTGCAGAAGCACCTTCGGAGCTTACACCAAATAGGTACCGTTTCTTTTTTACAATCTTAGTGTTGTTCTTGAGGGTGTCATTGCTTAAGTAATGAACACTAAAATGCTAGAGGGAAAATGGCTTCAACTCATAAGCATATATTGAGAAAGACTAGCTCACAGGGAGTGTGAGCTGGAAAAGAGACTGTTCCAACATAAACAAAGGAACAGTGTGTACCAGGGCTCAGCTTCCCATTCAAAAACAAGTGATCATTTCTAATCTGATTTGATTGGCAATTTTCTACTTGTTAAGGCAACTTCACATTAATGTTGTTTACTTTGAAAAGTGTCAACTTTATTATCAACACTGAAATGTATAATTTTATTATTTTTAGCCTGTTCCTTATATATTTTCTTCTT
This sequence comes from Microtus pennsylvanicus, assembly GCF_037038515.1. NCBI lineage: Eukaryota > Metazoa > Chordata > Mammalia > Rodentia > Cricetidae > Microtus > Microtus pennsylvanicus. The sequence goes on along the minus strand of NC_134593.1, from coordinate 13,175,026 downwards.
ATATATGTTCAACTTAAATATTTTTTTCAAATCATGTTGTCTCTTTGATCACTCACTTTGCTTTAAGTGAATTTGGGTAAGCAAATAGTTTAGGGTATCCATCAATTAGATGATATTACCAGATGCTATTATTTTCCCCTGTCCTGTCTGAACTATCTTGACACTGTGTTAGTCAGATGTGAATCTGTACACCCAAACTCCTGAAACAGCTAATCTGGATAGGGACACTTGTCCAAAATGAGTACAAAGAACTAAGACTCCATTGAGAAAATGCCTCCATAAGATCTGGTTGTAAGGCATTTTCTTAATTAGTGATTGATGGATAAGGGCCCAACACATCATGGGAGGTGCTGTTCCAGGGCTCATGGCCCTGAGTTCTATAAGAAAGCAGAATGAGCAAGCCAGTAAGCAGCAGCTCTCTTCCATGGCCTCTATAAGCTCCTGCCTCCAGCTTCCTTCCCTGTTTGAGTTCCTGCCCTGTCTTCTTTTAATGATGAACTATGATGCAGACATATAAGCCAAATGAATCCTTTGGTCCCCAAGTTCATATTGGTCATGGTGTTTTATCACAGAAATAGCAGCTCTAAAATGGACACTTGGTATTTAAGATGATTTCAGCATTAAAAATTAAATGATTACCTTTTTTGTTCATACATACAAGTTTAAAGTCAGATGAATTAAAAAGTAAAGCCTGTGTGTTGTGTATGTTTTTATTGAAAATACACTTTGGACATACCATATATTCTAAACATGGTTTAGCATCCCTCATCTTCATGTACTTGTTTTTGTGTCAGAGGACATGCATGCACTGATATTCCCAACCAAGACACAGTATAGCACTGTGTGATGGCTTTGTCTTCCATCTTATTTGAGGCATTTTTTCTATTTTTATTTGGCACTTGGCCACTTACTCCAGATAAGCAGGTTGGGAAGCCTCTTTGGTATCTTACTACCTCCACTTTCTTTGTACTATAAAAGTGCTGGGATTATAGATACCTTACACAGTGTCTGACTTTTTGTTGAATTCCAGGTATTCAAATTCTTGGCTACTGTGACAATTATGTATACCCACTGAGCCATCTATCTGGCTGTAAAACACTCAATTTTTAGAAGAAGACTTTGGGTCTAAATTAAGAGGTGGCTCTAAGTGTATTGCTATTAATTATGCAACTAAGGCTTCTGAGTGCAGAGCACTTTCAATTAAACCTCTAATCCAGTTAGAGGGCCTGTGTTCCCCTCTAAGAAGAACCATTTGAGGTCATTTATTCTTCCTTTAATACAAGACAGACAGAAATTTGTAAAGCTGGTACTTTTGAAGCAAATAAAGTATGCTTGTGACTTTGACATGGAATAGCACAGTTTTAGGAATTCACGACTAGGAACATGTCTCAGGAATAAAGTACTTATCACACAAACCCAAGATTTCAGAGTTCAGCTCCTCAGAACACAGAAAGGGCCTCATATGCTGTGTGCATCTTAATCTCAGGGAACCTTGAGGGACATGGGAGATGGAGACAGGAGACTGTCTGGAAAGTTATACTTTAGATAGTCTTGCTTTGTACAGCTGTTAACAACAAGAAACTCTGCCTCAAAACTAAGTTAAGAGGCAAGGACTGCCAGTCAAGGATGTCCTCTGACCTAAAAAACATGCACTAGGATCAACAGACACAAATGCATACACAGATGTGAACAGGAACGCATATCAAATATGAAGATGAAAAAGTAAGTTTAGGTTGTTGATCTAGTAAGACTGGGGATCATTATCTGCTAAAAAGACATGGGAAATAGTGGTCAAGGTTGAAGGTTTTCTTAGTTTTCTGGCGATCACTTCAGCAGCGGTGCTATTTTGGACAAGGTTCACACTGCAGGTGAAAAGTCCCCATGGCAAGTTCCAAGACTGTGATGACAGCCAAAGCAGAAACTAGGAAAATAAAGCTGCTGGTCCAGAATATACTGGCAATAGGCCCTGAAGTACAGCAGTCTTAGCTCTGACCTGGGAAGAATATAGCTGACAAAAGAGTGTTGCTTTCCTTGAGTTTGGAAGCTGGTCGTGAGTTACAAAGACTCAGGATTACACAAAAAGGCTTATGAACAAAGAAACAGCCAGGCGGTGGTTTCAGCATTCACACATGAAAGAACTGTTAAAACAATTTGAAGGTGCCACAACTGTCATGGCTTCTAAGAATGCAGGCAGAAGGATGCTTAGAAGCAAAAAAAAAAATACTTTTTTACATACTGACCACTTAGAGCATAGTACTCAACAAAATACCTCCAAAGAGTTCTGACAGATAGGACTGTGGGGCCTTAGGGACAAGCAGGCAGATGAGTGGAACAGGAACACTGACACCACGAGCATAGAAATACAAGGTTACTGGAGCATTCAAAGCAAATCTATGGAAAAAGCACTGCTATCATTCGTGTGTGCAAGAGAGAGAGAGAGAGAGAGAGAGAGAGAGAGAGAGAGAGAGAGAGAAAGTGTTTTAATCAAGAGATAAATTTTCTCTGTTTCTTCTCTTTGAGGGAAGGTGGGAAGGACAGCAGTCATTAATCATCACCAACTGTTGAAGAATTAGTATAGAGTTCTTAGGCTGGGCCTTGTTGCCCACGCCTTTAATCCCAGAACTTGGAAAACAGGAGGCACAGAGATCTCTTTGATTTCAAGACCAACATGATGCATATAGTGGGTTTAAAGTAATCTGGACTGCATAATGAGACCTGTTTCAAAAAATTATTTGTAAATATCTAATGAGAGATATATTAGGGACTCAAAAATAAGGAATTTAGAAAACATGCTAAGTATTTTTATATGACTAGTTAAATGATGATCACTTTTAAACATATGTCACAGTGGAGGAGCAGCTGCAGTAGAATCAGAACAATCAATGAAAACGTGTGCCAACTCCAACGAAGGTAAGAATGACTCCAACTGCTCCTACCTTCCCTAAAGAAAATAAGGAAGAGTAAAGATTTTAGATCCCCAAAAAGGAGTTAAGGAAATCCAGTATAAATGCAGTTCTGTGGTTTTCAAATATTCTGAAAAGTCAGAATTAAGAATTTATTTCAAAGAACTTTCAACTGTGAAAATATATTGTCAAAACATTGCTTATTTTATATTAATGCTGATATCTGTACTGCCTTTGAATAAAGGAGAAATCAACTTTACACACGTGTCCTCCATAGTCACATTGCAGCAAATAGGATTATCAGAAATACATATTCTCCTTGAGTTTTATGACAAAAGTCTTGTATTTTGTACTGCATAACAGTATACAGGTAGGTGTCACTAGAATGTAATTATGTCACAAACCAACCTCAGTAATCAATAACTTTCATTGAATAATTTCCTACCTTATGATATAATTAAAATCTTCTGACCTCTTTAATGTCTGTGCAATTTCTCAATTTGGACAGTTTTGTCCTACTGTATAATTGTTTTCTTTAGAAATCTCCCATTTAGGGGTGAAAGCTTCATTCTGTAATGAATGTATTGAGTTTATGAAGACTTATCAATCCTGACATGTTTTCCTTTTCTTTTTCTTCCTTCCTTCCTTCCTTCCTTCCTTCCTTCCTTCCTTCCTTCCTTCCTTTCTTCTCTTCTTTCCTTCTTTTTTGTTTTGATTTGGTTTTCTGAAGAGCTAGACATTGAGCACAAGGCTTTGGGAGCATTCTAGGCAAGCACCCTACCCATTATCCCTACCTTCAGTCCTTTTCTCTTTAGTTTTTCTTATAGAACATGGTAAGGGTGAATATCATTTCCATGCTGCAAAGAATGATTCAGGAATAAATATTGGAAAAAAGCAGAGTGTAGAAAATGACATCATTCTGTATTTCAAAGAATTGTCCGCTTCTCCATTGAGTCTGGAGAGACTTTGTGGCAGTGGCAGGAGCGCCACATAGTATTTACTTTCAGTAACTCACATCACAGTGCCTTTTATACCTCAGTTGCCAGTGGCAACCACACTAGGTAGAGAATCCAAAACCCTCTTCCCTCAAGAGGTAAGATGAAGAGAGTCAATATTATTGTAATGGGGACAGCTTTGTGTCACTGTATTATAAAGTTTGCTGTTCATGGCATTTGTGGTGGTGAGAACTGACTGAGGCCTCCTGCATAATAAGCATAGGCTTTCCTGCTGAGCCGCAATCCCAGTCCACTAGTTGGTGGCTCAAATGACCTTCCTGAGTCATGAGGAATGCTTAAAAGCACATTAAGTTTCTCTGACTTTAATCAAGACAAAAAAATAAATGAAGGTTTCATTTCATTTTTGTTTTCTTATGTTTATTTTGGTTTTGTGAGACAGGGTTTTCCTGTGTGTTGACTTTGAGCCTAACCTGAAATTCATTATGTAGACAAGGCTAAGCTTGAAATTACAGAGATCTGCATGTCTCTGGTACCAAGTGCTGGGATTAAAGGAGTGTACCATCACTGCCCAACTCAAATGTTTATTTCTAAAAGCAAGCTGCAAGTGTCTAGGGAAGGATTCAGTGAGTTTATTGTTTACATATGTAAACTTGTACAATGATCCTGTGTCAGAAGGAAGCCCATGGAATTTGCTGCTGCAGTCTCACAGCTTCTTCTCTGCTGATCTCTCACCTTAGGTAGAGCTCGGGGTTATTACTACCAAGGGAGGGATCTTTCCAATAATTCTTTTCAGGGGAGATGATGCCTGCTTTCATGAGCATCCTTTAAGCTGCATATAAGGCTGGGAACACAGATATAACTAAGGAACTTCTTCCCTCAACAGGGATGAGGAGAGGAATCCTGTTGCACTCCCTTGAGCTGTTAGGTAAAAGTCTTTGCCCCTCTTCTCTTTCTTTCTGTTAGGTTATACCCTGATACAAAAGACAAAAGCCATACATGTAGTCCCAGTGGTAGCGTTTTGTACCATAAAATGAACAATTTTAACTAAAAAGCTGAACAAGATTCTTTGTTTCCCTGAAGAACAAAAATGTGTATAGGCTCATGGATTTTTTCTTCCATTTTGATTCTGTTGTTTTGTTTGTGAGACACCATCTCATTGTTAGGTAGTTCTGGCTGTCTTGGGAATCACAGGGATCCACCTGCCTTTGCCATCCATGTGCTGGGATTAAAGTTGTGTGCCACGATCCAGACTCTAAAATTTTTCTCAAGTGTCATTATCCCAAAGTCAAACAAGAACCATAGAAGCTATTCTGTGACACAGTCAATTGATGCTTATACTGGTAAGGATGCTACTCTCCATCTGTCTGAGAGAGATCACTTAGGATCATCTCAATTGTTTATGGGTGGGTGTTTACCTTTAGGTATTATGCTTGTTAAATTTAAGTCTTCTTTGATTTGAAATATTAAGAGAATGAATGAATTCCCCATGAGGAAATTTCTTACAAAGGAATATTTACTCTAGAATAATCTAGATTCATCTCAAAAAATTATACTATTTGCCTAAGAATTTTATATGTTATATTTCTCTAGCATTGTAATGAATTAATTTTGATTTTTTTAGAAGAAAATTTCAGCACTGACATAAAGCCTTCTTCCAGGTAAGGTCTAACAATATATAAAGACTAAGGAAATTCAAAGATAACAAGCTAATTATTGGTTGTATTCTCAGATAGATACTGATTTATACACTCAATTTTTGTGTTGTCTTACAACCCCACATTTTTTTCAATGTATTTTTAGACTGAAAATTTATTGTTTTTAGATCACGGGCATGAGGTTTTTACCCAACCATCACTTCCCCTGTACCAATTCGGTGTTTTGGAAAATGAGCTTCCTAATGTTTACCACACACACTACGTCCATCTGACACTCCTTGCCTTTTCAAAACTTCCTGAAATCAGCTAGTGAACTAGATCTTCATTGCATTTGTCTTTCTGAAAGCTGACATAACTTGGGATCATTCTGCATTATCACATAGTGTTACAAGAAATCAACAAATTGTTTACCTCCTTTGACACCATCTCCACATGCAGAGGCCCTTTTGTTCTGCGTAGCACCCTTTCATAGTTGGTAGAAGATCCCATGCCTTCCTCCTACCACAGTGCTCCATCCATCACTTCTCCATTCCTGTGAACTGTTTTCTACAGTAATGAAGTCTCTGGATCTCAGTAGATTATCTGGATGTAGAGAGCCAAACTGTGGCATGTTTACTCTTTATGTGTCTATAAAAGGGGCTTTTTCTTCCCCATCAGGCGGACATGAACATAGAGTAAAAGGCCCCTTCTGTCAGTGATCTGCTATCTCAGACACTGATTTGGCAGAAAATTAAAGGTGGTATGTCAAGCTAGTTCTGTGCTCATCTTAATTGATTACTTCCATAATAGAGGACAATTGTGTTATCATTTGTGGGAACATGTATCATAAAGCATTTGATACACATTAGTAAATTGCTTATTACTAATTATTAATAAATTACTCCAAGTTAAAAGGTCCAAAATGCATCACAGTTAATATCCAAAGTGCATATTCATAAATTACCATAGCTACAATTGTTCAAAACACACCTTGTAAAAACCATGTTCTCTTCTAATAAGAGTTCTAAACTGTCTGAAGCTGAAATTATCCACTGAGTTTTATTGTTGTTTGTTCATATTTTTATCTCATTAAGTGAATAGCAATGCTCATTTGGCATAGAAACAGGCCGATTGTAGTTTCAAGTCCACTCATGAATGGACTACTAAGGGACAGCCTAAGCATATCCTAGGCCATGGTATCTTGTCAGAGTGCTAGCAGAAGCAGGAATCTATTCTATGGTCCACAAACAAACCTTGTGAGAGATAGCAGCACATGCATTGAGAGCCCACAAAGTAACCTGAGAGAGAGGGTTTCTGTGATGCTCTAGGAGCAGATGATGACATGACAAGTGGAATCGGGGTACTAATTACATTGAGCACAAGAGTGACCATCAGTTACTACAGCATTAAAAAAGTTTTGTGGAGAAACTAGTGTCTCTCTCTCTCTCTCTCTCTCTCTCTGTGTGTGTGTGTGTGTGTGTGTGTCTTTCTATGTTTTTAGTGGACTAAATTCTTTTTTCACATGAGAAAAAGTGTTAAGGAAATTGTCACCAAACCTAATCAACTGATTGAAAGACAATTTAATGGCTGATGGCAAATCTCTAATGTATTTTAGGAAAACATTTGGTAAATGTTTTTATATGAATATTAAAATATTACTTTTTAAAATATACCACAGTGCAGTAAGACCAGCAAGACAGCTAAAATCCCTATTGAAGAAGTCTTTCCGGATTAAGAGAGGTAAGAGTGATGGTGAATACTTGACTACCAACTCCCTAATTTCAAAAACAGCTTGGTTTTTTCAAAATATGAACAGAGGAAATAATATAGAAATGTAATTCTATCTTCTTTTGATCTGCCTTCAAATGGGTTTGGATTCAGAATTATTTAAGAAATAGTTTCTGAGAAATTGTCAAGTCTCAAACTTTATCATCTGAAACATGTTTGTTTATTTAATGTGAGCCTCTGATGTACACGGTATCTTTGTATAAATAAAAAATCTCTAACTATTCCACAGTATGTGTCCTCTATGGTCATGTAACCACAAGTTGGCTTGTTATACATGGATTTTTAATTAAAACCACATTGTGTTTATGCTACATATTATTATATACATCAATGTCAATAAGATGATCATGTTAAAAAAACAAAAATAAAGTATTCAATTATTTTAAGTTTTTTGAGAACTAAATGGTAATAAGTTTTTCTGGGTTTTGCTCCTTCTATAATTTCTCAATTTAGACATATTAGACAATTCACACATGGTATTATGTTTATCTTTAATTATCTGTTATTTAATCTGAATATATCTTGACAAAAATCTTGACCTAAGAAATAATAGGCTTGCCCAAAATTTAAAGAAATAAATGGACTTTGAGTCCTCTAGGCAGTTCGGGGGATTGAACACTGCTCTTATAAACATTCTCCGGTAGCACACGCCCTATTGACTATATTGCCAGCACCTTTTTCCTTTGGTTTTATTAGTTAGTTTAAGATATGATGATACTTGGTTTATATGATGATAGACATAATTTCCAGAGCAATTTGCCACAATAGGAGGAAGGCTGAGAAAGTGCATCATTCTACAGTCGACAGCACAGATTGGTGCATTGAGTATATGGTATCTATCTAAAAAATTGTTCATTTCTTTTACATTTTCCAATATTGTGTAGTACAGGTTTTGTAGTATGACCTAATGATTCTCTGAATTTCCTCGATGTCTGTTATTATGTCCTTCTTTTCATTTCTGATTTTGTTAATTTGAATGATCTCTCTCCCTCTTTTGATTAGTTTGGATAATGGTTTGTCAATCTTGTTGATTTTTTTCAAAGAATCAGCTCTTTGTGTCATTGATTCTTTGTATTGTTTTCTGTGTTTCTATTTTGTTGATTTCAGCCCTCTGTTTGATTATTTCCTGTCTTCTACTCCTTCTGAGTGAGTTCTTTTTTTTGGGGGGGGGGATGGAGTGTTATATAGATATCTGTTAAGTCCATGTGATTCTTTACATCTGTTAGTTCTCTTATTTCTCTCTTAAGTTTCTGTCTAATTGAACTGTCCATTGGATAGAGAGGAGTGTTGAAATCTCTTATTATTATTGTTTGTGGTTTGATGTATGATTTAAGTTTTAGTAATGTTTCTTTTACTAAGAAACATTCTTTTAGTAAGATTTCTGTGGTGTTGTGGGTATAGTTAGCTTCCTTGGGTGGAAGTTTTCCTACTAGTACTTTCTGTAAGGCTGAGTTTTTGGATATGTACTGTTTAAATCTGCTTTTGTCATGGAGTATCTTGTTTTATCCATAGATGGTGAGTGAAATCTTTGCTGAGTATAGTAGCCTGGGCTTGTATACATAGTTTCTTAGTGTCTGCAACACATCTATCCAGGACCTTCTGGCTTTCATGGTTTCCATTGAGAAGTCAGGCATAATTCTGATGGGTTTGCCTTATATATTGACCATTTTCCTTTGCACCTTTTAATATTCTTTCATTATTCTGTATGTTCTTTGTTGTGATTATGATATAGCTAGGGGATGATATTCTTTTGATCCAGTCTATTTGGTGTTCTGTAAGCTTCTTGTGTCTTCATAGGGATATCCTCCTTTAGGTTGGGAAAGTTTTCTTCTATAATTTTGTTGAATATGTTTTTTGTGCCTTTGAGCTGGAGTTCTTATTCTTCTACTCCTATTATTCTTAGTGTTGGCCTTTACATGGTGGCTCAGAATTCCTGAATGTTTTGTGTTAAGAATTTGTTGGATTTAATGTTTTTTGACCAATGAGTATTTTCTTTATAGTATGTTCAGCACCTGAGATTCTTTCTTCTATCTCTTATATTCCGTTGGTTATACTTGTCTCTGTAGCTCCTGTTCATTTACCCAGATTTCCCATATCCACAATTCCCGTGGTTTGAATTTTCTTTATTACATGTATTTCAGTCTTCAAGTCTTCAACTGTTTCTTTCACTTGTTTGATTGTTTTATCATGGGTATTTTTTGGGTGTCTTTGAGGGATTTATTTATTTCTTCCAAATTTGTGTGTCTTCTCTTCAATTTCTTTAAGGGAGTTTTTCACTTCCTCTTTAAAGGTATTCATCATTTTCATAAAGTTACGTTCAAAGTCGTTTTCTTCTACTTCTGGGTTAGAATGGTCAAGTCTTCCTTTTGTGTGTCTACTGGATTCTCGTGTTACCATGGTGTGTTTTAGGATATTGGAGGAATTTTTGCATAGGCACCTACCATCTCTTCCTTCAAATGAGGCCAGCAGTGTCTTGGCATCTTGGTCCAATTTTTGCTGTGGCTGTCTCTTAGGTCTCCTGAGTACTGGAACAAGCTGTGTTTCAGAATTCCACGGAGCTTGCAGGCTCTTGGGGTCCGTCAGTGTTGAAACAAACTGTGTTTTAGGGTTCCACAGAGCTTGCAGGTGAACAGGCACCACCTTGGATTTTCATTGTGGTAAAGAGGGTTGATGGTGGTCTCCCACATGCTAAGCCTCATTGGCAGTCCATTTGTTGGTGGGACCAACACTCTGCTTCAGCCATAGGCAATGCCAAGGAAGTTATATTACAGTTTATATACTGTGAATAAAATAAACAAGAATTGGCTTTATTCCTTTTCAGAGGGCAGGCTTTTAGCATGCAGTGGGAGTTTGATACATTGTCTGTGGGAACTCTGATGTTTCCTGTAAGGTACTACTTCCATGGAATTGCTGCTTGGTCCCCATGTTTCTTCCATGCTTCTCGCCCTAGAGATACAGTTCAGGGTGCATAACTACTGCAGGGGGCTTTGCAATAGCTCTTACCATGGGAGGTGATAGCTACTAATGCTGAACTTCTTTGCACTGCCCATTAGCGAAGGACCAGAAGCTAGAACTGAGGGGCTTCTGCAGCTTTCTCAGAAGCACTTGAGGAGAGTAAACACCTTGATCCCTCTCTGGAGCTTTGCCAACCTATCAGTTTGAAATTCTTTGCAGGGGCCATTGTCCTTGGTCTGCTTGTGGTTTTTGTTTTGTTTTGTTTGTTTTAATTTTGCTATGCTGCAAAGGGCAGTCACCATAGACTTAGCTTCCTTGTGTCTGGAATTTTCATCTTCAATGGAATAAGGTCAACTCAAACCTTAGAGAAACTCTTTTCACTTCCATACAAGATGAGTATACTCACTTACAATTCTCCTACCACCACTAGTCCAGAGACAAAAGCAACAGCAGCAACACTGTGCTACTGCTTTAACACTTCAGCTTGTGATATTGATTCTGGTTAAGATGTCTTATAGTGCTCAAGATCATAGGTGTTTTGTACACCAATTTATTATAAGTAGTAACTTTTGATAAGTTTGTCTCTATTTGAAACATACAAAGAAGTCTCAATTAAGAGTTATCTATATTCGTTGTCTATAAATCAATATTCACTTTAAATTTTAGCCTTATTTGGGGACAAAGTATATGTAGTAAAAACTATTGGCCTTGGCATTTAGTGCTCTTATATTTTACAATTGATGATAACATATTTTGTTTTTCTACTTTATAGGTAGTCGAAGACTAAAAGACGAGGTCTCACTCAGGTAAGAATGTCTGGATTTTAAAATACACTGAGCATGTAGCAAATATAAAATTTAGAAGCTGCCACCATGTTTTTCTCTGTGTAAGGCAGTTTCAGCTTCTTGATTATATGCTAATCAAAGCTAAATATTTATCTATGGAGAAGCATATAGTTTTAAATAACTGATTATTCCTCTGATACAGCATGAAATGCTATTAGGACTCCCTGTCTGTGGAGGTGATTCAGTGGGTAAAGTGCTGGTTGTTTATATGGGAAAATGGGAGTCGGATTCCCAGGGTCTATATGAGGCCTGTTGGTCTTGTGTGCTTCTAAAATTCTGGTGAGGTTATGATGAGATTGCACGTGGACAGAGAGCATCCCCTGACATTTTCTGGATTGCTTGCCTGAGGTTTGCATTCATGAGTGAGAGACCCAGCTAGTAAACTAATGCTTAAGATTAGGGTCAACTCCCAAGTCTATATTCCAATCACCACACCTACACACTGGCATGTATTTATCTTAAATCACACATACATAGAAATACACAGCATATAACATATTTTGCACATATATTTAAAAGGATCCATTTTCAAGTCATTAGTCTTTTTCACTAATTTGTTGTTTGAGTTGTCTGTGGGAAGAGTGTGAATAATATGGCAAGGTTCAAAACTCTCCAAGGCTTTGCTAAAGATCACCTCAGAATGGCCTTATAGACATGCTTCTGTCCAGCAGGTTAATATTTCCCTTAATGAGTTACCCAACTGTGGTGACTCACAAGGTAGGTGAAGTTAGAAAAACAAACTGGTTGGTCCAGAGCTTATCAACCAGAAGCCCTGAAATTTGGAGCTCTTAGCTGTAGTTCGGATGGAGTAGAGCTGAGGGTTCTGTATTGTTCTTCAGTGCCCTGTAAATACTCAAGACTTGTGCAGGAAGTGCTGGCCATTGCATATAAAGAGGATCTTCATAGATCAAAGTGGTTTTGGTGCATGCTTTTAATCCTAGCACTCAGGAAAGCAGAGGCAGGCGGATCTGTGAGTTCAAGGCAAGCCTGGTTTACAAGAACCAGTTCCAGGACAGGCTTCAAAACTACAGAGAAACTCTGTCTCAAAAAACCAAAAAAAAAAAATTCATCATGTACTTGCACACAGACTACCAATAAAGCAGCTTCAAATCACCAAAATACGGTGAATTCTGATATTGTTGGCAGCTTGAGGTTTAGATGTTTAGATTTTTCGATGTTTGATGTTTAGACCAAGATGTTGCTCCCAAAGCAATTTCTTGGAGAGAGTGAGTGACTAAATGTAACTCCTTAAAAGTTTCTTGACAGAAAACAGGACAACGTGCTGTAGGTTTAGGGGAAGAAATGAAATAGGAGTATTAAGTACTTAGAGCACAAAACAGTCAGTTACTGCAACCATCAGAACAAAGTGTGTGGAAAAACCACCATTCCCCTGTCTTGTGTGCTTGGATGTGTGTGTGTGTGTGTGTGTGTGTTTTAATCAAGAGATAAATTGTCTGTATTCTTCTCCATGAGGAAAGGTGGAAAGGAGAGCAGTCATTAACCATCACCAACTGTTGAAGAATGAATTCAGGATTATTTGGTTCAGCCTCTTTGCCCATGCCTTTAATCCCCGGGAGGCAGGAGGCATAGATCTCTTTGATTTCAAGACAAACATGAAACATATAGTGTATTAAAAGTTGGCTGGAATACATAATGAGATCCCTGTTTCAAAAAATGTTTTTGTAAATATGTAAGATGTATGAGGAACTCAAAAATAAAGAATTTATGTAATATGTAATATAAGATGTATTAGGGACTCAAAAATAAAGAATTTATAAACATGCTAAGTGTTTTTATATGGATAATTAAATGATGATCACTTTCAACATATGTCACAGTGAAGGAACAATGACAAGAGAGCCAGAGCAGAAAAAGAAAAAGTGTGTCACCTTCAACAAAGGTAAGAATTACTCCATCTGTCCTACCTTCCTCGAAGAAGGAATAAGGAAGAGTAAAGAGTTTAGATCCCAAAATGGAGTTAAGGAAAACAGGTATAAATCAATCACTTTCAAGTGTGAAGTATTTTTGTCAAAACATTGCTTATTTTACTTTAATGCTGATATCTGTACAGCCTTTGAATAAAAGAGAAAACATCTTTACACAGCACATGACTTCTATAGTCACATTGCAGCAAATAGGATTGTCAGAAATCCAGATTCTCCTTGAGTTTATGACAAATGCCTTGTATTTTGTACTGCATATCGCTAACACATCTCACTGCCACTAAAATGAAATTATGTCACAAAAACCCTTAATCAATTATTTTCATTAACTAATTTCCTACCTTATGATGTTATTAAATCATCTGAGTTCTTAAATGTCTGTGAAAGTTCTCAGTTTGGAAAGTTTTGGCATAGTGTATAATTGTTTTCTTTAGAAATCTCCTACTTTAGGGTGGAAGTGTTTCTTTTACAGTGAATGCATTGATTTTAGGAAGACTTAACAATCCTTATATGTTTTCCCTTTCTTTCTTTTCCTTCTTCCTTTTTCTTGGTCCCTGCCTCCCCTCGTTCCTTCCACTCATCCCTAAATCAATCCCTCCCTCCTTTCTTCCTTCCTTTCTTCCTTCCTTCCTTCCTTCCTTCCTTCCTTTCTTTCTTTCTTTCTTTCTTTCTTTCTTTCTTTCTTTCTTTCTTTCTTTCTTTTCTCTGAAGTGCTGGAAGTTGAACATAAGGCTTTGGGAGCATTGTAGGCAAGCACCCTACCCATTATCTCTGCCTTCTGTTTTTGTTAAATAGAACATGGTAAGGGTGTATATCATTTCCATGCTGCAAAGCATGATTCAAGAATAAAAACTGAAACAAGGAGCTGGAGAGATGGCTCAGCAGTGAAGAGCACTGGCAGCTCTTCCAGAGGTCCTGAGTTCAATTCCCAGCAACCACATGGTGGCTCACAATCATCTGTAATGAGATCTGGTGCCCTCTTCTGGCCTGCAGGAATATATGTAGATATAATAAATCTTAAAAAAAATTGAAACAAAAAGCAAAGTGAAGAAAATGACATCATTCTGTATTTCAAAGAATTATCTGCTTCTCCATTGAGTCTGGAGAGACTGTGGCAGTGGCAGGAACACCATGTAGTATTTACTTTCACCAACTGACATCACAGTGTCTTCTATACCTCAGTTGCCAGTGGCAACCACACTAGGTAGTGAATCCAAAACCCTCTTCCCTCAAGACGTAAGATGAAGAGAGTCAATATTATTGTAATGGAGACAGCTTTGTGTCACTTTATTTTGAAGTTTGCTGTTCATGGCATTTGTGGTGGTGAGAACTGACTGAGGCCTCCTGCATAATAAGCATAGGCTTTCCTACTGAGCCGCAATCCCAGTCCACTAGTTGGTGGCTCAAATGGCTGTCCTGAGACATGGGGGAATGCTAAAAAGGCACACTAAGTTTCCTTGACTTTAAACAAGACAAAAATGAATGATTTCATTTCTTTTTTGGTTTGTTTATGTTTATTTTAGGTTTTTTTTTAAGACAGGGTTTTTCTGTATGTATACTTGGAGCCTGCCCTTTAATGTATTCTCTACACAAGCTTGCCTTGAACTCCCATCCAGCCTCCTGCCTCTGTTTCCAAGCACTGGGATTAAAGGTATGAGCCACCACTGCCAGCCTCCAATGTTTCATTTGTAAAAGCAAACTGCAAGTGAACAGTGAAGGATTGAGTGAGTTTATTGTTTACATATGTAAACATGTACAATGATCCTATGTCAGAAGGAAGCCCATGGAATTTGCTGCTCCAGTCTCACAGCTGCATCTCTGATGCTCTTGCACTTGAGGTCGAGCTTGGGATTATTACTCCCAAGAGAGAGATCTTTCCAGTAATTCATTTCAGGGGAGATGATGCCTGCTATCATGAGCATCCTTTAAGCTGCATATAAGTCCGGGAACACAGATGGAACTAAGGATATTCTTTTCCCCAAAGGGGATGAGGAGAGAGAGCTTGATGCCTGCCCTCCCTTGAGCTGTTATGTAAAAGTCTCTGTCCCTCTTCTCTTTCTTTCTGCCAGGTTTTATCCTGATACAAAAGACAGAAACAATACATATAGTTCCAGTGGTAGGAATTTGCCTAATAAAATGAGCAATTTTAACTAAAAGGCTCAACAAGGTTCTTCGTTTCCTTGAAGAACAAAAATATGTATAGGCCCATGGACCTTGTTTTCCGTTTTGAATCTGTTGTTTTGTTTGTGAGATACAGTTTTATTGTTATGTAGTTCTGGCTGTCTTGGGAATCACAGGGTGATTGTTTATTTTTAGGTATTGTGCTTGATAAGTTTAAGTCTTGTTTGATTTGAAATAAACAAAATGGATTAATTCTCCATGAACAAATTTACTGAAAAAGAGTATTTACTCTAGAATAGTCTAGATTAGTCTCAAAAATAGATACTATGTATCTAATCATTTTATATATTATATTTCTCTAGCATTGTAACAAATTCATTTTGATTTTTTTAGAAGTACATTACAATACCAATAAGAAGCCTTTTTGCAGGTAAGGTCTAAGAATACAATAATACTAAGAAAATTCCAAGATAACAAGCCAATTATTGGTTGTATTCTCAGATAGATACTGATTTATACACTCAATTTTTGCTTTGTCGTACAATCCCCATAGTATTATCAATGTATTTTAGACAGAAATATTGTTGTTTTTAGATCGTTGACATGAGTTGTATACTCAACCATCATGTCCAAGTACCAATTCTGTGTTTTGGAAAATGAGCCTACTGATGATAGGCTCACTATGTCCATCTGACACTTAGTGCCTTTTCAATTTTTTTCTGAAATCAGCTAGTGAACTAGATCTTCATTGCATTTGTCATTCTGAGAGCTGACAGGATTTGGGATCATTCTGCATTATCACACAGTATTACAAGAAGCCAACAAATTACTTTCTTCCTTTGACACCATCTCCACATGCAGAGGCCCTTTTGTTCTGTGTAGCACCCTTTCATAGATGGTGGAAGATCCCATGCCTTCCTCCTACCACAGTGCTCCATCCATCACTTCTCCATTCCTGTGAACTGTTTTCTACAGTAATGAAGTCTCTGGATCTCAGTAGATTATCTGGATGTAGAGAGCCAAACTGTGGCATGTTTACTCTTTATGTGTCTGTAAAAGGGGCTTTGTCTTCCCCATCAGGCGGACATGAACATAGAGTAAAAGGCCCCTTCTGTCAGTGATCTGCTATCTCAGACACTGATTTGGCAGAAAATTAAAGGTGGTATGTCAAGCTAGTTCTGTGCTCATCTTAATTGATTACTTCCATAATAGAGGACAATTGTGTTATCATTTGTGGGAACATGTATCATAAAGCATTTGATACACATTAGTAAATTGCTTATTAATAATTATTTATTAATAAATTACTCCAAGTTAAAAGGTCCAAAGTGCAGATTCATAAATTACAGTAGCTACAACTGTTCAAAGACACACCTTGTAAAAACCATGTTCTCTTCTACAGGGATTCTAAACTGTTTCAAGCTAATAACCTGAAATTATCCACTGAGTTTTATTGTTGTTTGTTCATAATTTTATCTCATTAAGTGAATAGCAATGCTCATTTGGCATAGGAACAGGCCGATTGTGGTTTCAAGATTCACTCATGAATGGACTACTAAGGGACAGCCTGAGCATAGCCTAGGCCATGGTATCTTGTCAGAGTGCTAGCAGAAGCAGGAATCTATTCTATGGTCCACAAACAAACCTTGTGAGAGATAGCATCACATGCATTGAGAGCCCACAAAGTAACCTGAGAGAGAGGGTTTCTGTGATGCTCTAGGAGCAGATGATGACATGACAAGTGGAATCGGGGTACTAATTACATTGAGCACAAGAGTGACCATCAGTTACTACAATTTTAAAAAATGTGCTGGAAAGAAACTACTGTCTTTGGTGTTCTCTCTCTCTCTCTGTCTCTCTTTCTCTATCTATCTCTGTCTGTCTTTCTCTCTTTCTCTCTCTCGTGTGTTTCTATGCTTTCGATGGACTAATTTCTGTGGACTAAATCTTTCCTTTCTTTCACATGGGAAAAGTTTTAAAAAAGTGTCACCAAACCTAATCAACTGATTGAAGGACAAGTTAATTCTTGACTGTAAATCTCTAATGTATGTTAGGAAATCAAACAGCAAATAATCAAAGCATTTGGTAAATGTTCTTGTGTGAATATTAAAATATTACATTTTAAAATATGCAACAGCGGCATACGACCACCTGGAGAGCTGAAACCAATACTTAAGAAGTCTCTTCAGATCAGTGGAGGTAAGAGTAATCATGAATACTTTGCTGCTACCTCCCTAGTTTCAATAGCAACTTAATTCATTCAAAAAAGGAACAAAGTAAATAAGATATAAATGTAATTTCATTTTTTAAAATTTGCTTCCTAATGTTCTTCACATTCAAAATTATTTCAGAAATGATTTTCTGAGAAATTTCAGTATCAAACTATATTATCTGAACCATGTTTATTTATTTAATATGAGCCTTTGATGCACACAGTATCTTTGTATAAATAAAAGGACCTCTAACTAGTCCACAGTATGTGTCCTCTAGAATTATGTGACAGCAATTTTGCTTGTTATAAAATGAATTTTTCTTTCATTTTTCTAATAAATATATTACATTTATGCTACATATATATTAGTGTCAATGAAAGGTGATCATGTAAAAAACAGAAATACAGTATTCAATTACTTTCATTAAGGATTTTGAGAACTAAATTAACTACATTTTTATGGGTTTTGTTCCTTTCTATAATTTCTCTACTTAGACATATTAGAAAATTCACATATGGTTTTATGTTTATCTTTAATTATCTGCTATTTAATCTGACTATTTCTTGGCATAAGAAATAATAGGCTTGGTCAACTTTTTTAAAAAATGGACTTTGAATCCTGTAGGCAGTGCTGCAGATTGAACATTGCCGTTCTAAGCATTCTAGACTAGCGCTCGCCCTAATGGCTATACCGCCAGCACCTTTTTTCCTTTGGTTTTATTAGTGTAGGATATGGTGATACTTGGTTTATATACTGATAGACATAATTTCCAGAACAATTCACCACAGTAGGAGGAAGGCTGAGAAAAGAGCATCATTCTGCAGGGGACAGCACTGACTGGTCCACTGAGTCTGGATAAGATTCTAAGAGTGGGAGGAACACTACAGAGTTTGGGCTCTCCGCTGTCACCACAGTGTCTTCACACCTACCTTGCCTATAGAGAGCACAGCATCAAGTGAATAGGAGTACATGGAGTGTAGAGGGTCTGAAAGACTTTATTGAAAAGAGTCAGTATTATTGTAATTTGGGTGACTGTCCTTTACATTATTTCCACATTAAATTTCCTTTGTGGTGACGATGGTTGATGGAGGTCTCTCACATGCTAAGCCTCACTGGCAGTCCATTTGTTGGTGGGACAAATGCTCTGCCTCAGCCATAGGCAATGCCAAGGAGGTTATACTGCAGTTCCCATTCTGTGAATGAAATAAGCAAATATTTGCTTTATTCCTTTGTAGAGGGCGGGCTGTTAGCATGCAGTGAAAGCTGCTCACTTGAAGCTGTGTATGTGTGGACACAAACGTTTCCTGTGAGGTACTACTCCCATGGAATTGCTGCTTTTTCCCCATGTTTCTTCCATGCTTCTCGCCCTGGAGATACAGTTCAGGGTGCATAACTACTACAGGGGACTTTCCCATAGCTCTTACCATGGGAGGTGATAGCAACTAGTGCTGAGCTTCTTTGCACTGCCTGTTAGCGAGGGACCAGAAGCTAGAACTGAGGGGCTTCTGCAGCTTCCTCAGAAGCACTTGAGGAGAGTACACACAATGCCCCCCCCCTCTCTCTCTGTAGCTTTGCCACCCTGGCATCTGGAAATTCTTTGCCCTTGGTCTACCTGTGTTTCTTAACTTTTGCTATGCTGCAAAGAGCGGTCCTCATAGACTTAGCTTCCCTGTGTCTGGAATTTTCATCTTCAACGAAATAAGTTCAACTTAATCTTTAGAGAGGCTCTTTTCACAATTCTCCTAACACCACTAGTCCAGAGACAAATCCTGCAGCAGCAACATTGTGCTACCAATTAACATTTCAGCTTGTGATATTGATTCTGGTTAAGATGTCAGTTTCTCTGATAATTCTCATGATCATAGGTATTTTGTATACCAATTTATTATTAGTATCAACTTTTGATAAAATTGTCTCTGTATTTTAAACATACAAAGAAATGTAAATTAAGAGTTATCCTTGTTTTTATTGTCTATAAATCAGTATTCACCATGAAGGCTACACAGATTCAAAGTATATGTAGTAACGAAGCATTGGCCTTGGCATTCAATGCTCTTTTTTCTACAGTTGCTTATAACATATTTTGCCTTTCTACTCTGTAGATAATGGAAGAAATCAAGACCAAATCCCACTCAGGTAAGAATGTCTGGATTTTAAATACAGTATGTAGAGAATATAAAGTTCAGAAGCTGGCACCAAGTTTTCCTCTGTGTAAGACAATTTTAGCTTCTTGATTATTCGCTAATGAAAGCTGAATTATGCCTCAGATACAGTGTGCAATGCTGTTAGGACTCCCTGTCTGTGGCGGTGATTCAGCAGATAAAATGCTGGCTGTGCATATGGGAGAATGGGAGATGGATGCCCAGGGTCCACATGAGGCCTGTTAGTCTTGTGCATTTCTAAAATCCTGGTGAGCTTTGGTGAGATTGCAGGTGGAGACAGAGCATACTCTCACATTTTCTGGATGTCTTGCCTAGATTGCTAGCCTGGGGCTTGCATTCATGAATGAGATTCAGCCATATAACTAAGGCTGAGGGTGAGGGTCGACACCCAAGTCTGTACTCCAATCACCACACCTATACACTGGCACGTATTTAACTGAAATCATACATACTTACAAATGCACTGCACATAACATGCAGTTACAAATATGTAAAAATATTAGTTTTCAGGCTGTTAATCCTGTTTACTAGTATGTTTGGGACAAGGTGTCTGCTGGGAAGAGTGTGGGCAAAACTCTCCCAGACTTTGCTGAGAAAATCACCTCAGAATGGCCTTATAGACACGCTTCTGTTTAGCAGGTTTATTTCCCTCTTAATGAGTTCCACCTCTGTGGTGAATCCCTAGGTAGGTGGAAGTTACAAAAAGAAAGTGTTTGTTCCAGAGTTTGCCAGTCAAAACCCCTGAAATTAGGAACTTGTAGCTATAGATCAGATGAATCAAAGCTGAGGGGACAGTGTTGCTCCCTAGTGTCCTATAAAATGACTCAGAAATACTCTTGAGTATAAAGAGTTTCAACATATGCATGTTGACACACTATCAAATCTTCAAGGCCCCAAAATATGATGACTTCTGAGATTGATGGCAACTTAATGCTTAGACATAGAGTACATTTCATGTTTTCCCAAAGCAACTCTTTGAAAAGAGTGCTATGAAATGAAATGCCTATTTTTTTTTTTTTTTTTTTTTTACAAAAAACAGGCCATGGTACTTTAAGTTTAGGGGAACAAATGAAATAGGAGCATTAAGTGCTCAAAACAATCAGTTACTGCAAGCATCATAACAAGTGTGTGCAAAACTCGTCATTTCCCCCTCTTATGTGATTGGATGTGTGTGTGTGTGTGTGTGTGTTGCATGTGTGCATATGTCTGTGCCTGTTGCATGCTTTGCATATTTTTTTTGTGCAGACATGAGGGAAAGAGGAGGATATTGGTGTCTTGCATCATTCTCTAACTTATCCACTTGACATAAGATCTCTGACTGACCCTGGAGCAGGTCTGGCAGCCAACAAGCCCAATTGGTAGCCTGTTCCACCCACAGTACTGGGGTACATGTGCATGTGTCCATGCCCAGTTTTTTATGTGGATGCTGAGGATTCAAACTCAGGTTGATCTGTGTTGGCAGCAAACATTCTTATTGACTGAGCATCTCCCAAACCACTGGCTTTTTAAATTTTCATTTTTAAATAGAACTATGAGTGAGTCTTCACTGAATGTTACATAGATTGAGACAAGTTGAAACTGCCAAAGCAAAAACTTTTTAAAACGGGGGTCAACGTTGAATTACATAAATGCAAAAATGTCACTTAGTGCACAGATAACAAATCTTTCAAGAGATATGCTCTAAGGACCAAATTCACCCCTCACTGCATGTTTTTACTCTAAAGGCTCTCTGAAAACCCTCATGTTACAACAGAGAACACGGTTACCACCTCTGCTATTAAGGTAAAATTCTCCTTTGTGAAATTTGTTTCCTTATGAATTTTGTTAAAATGCAGCAGTACTCTACCTATCACAGTTTTATATGGAAATTTGGTCAGAGAAAAGTGTTTGGTATCAGTGAACCATCCTTTCTATAAATTCCAGTGAGCAGTAAGTCCTTGCAGATAGCTGTGGCCCAATAAGAGAATGAACTGGAAACACAGGGAGGGGAAGATTGAGTGCAGTTCTCATATATTAGAAGATGCCTGGTGCTTGATCAAGGATGGTTTGCAGAAATAGATACACATTAGACTGATTTTAAAAACAACTGTGGTGATACATCTGAATACAGTTTAGAGGGTCCGGTTATTGTAGTGGTCCAGGCATCACCCAGGTGCCTTTTCTCTCAGCATAATTGCAGGTAGGTTTTCTCTTCCCTTGGATATTTCTATTTCAGGATCACAGATAAAAGCATCTCCTCTGTTTGTCTCTTTTCTTCTGTGTTTACATTAGCAAGAAATTTTGGAAATTTAGCTATTTGTAATCTGTTCAACCAAGTTTTCATTATGAAGAGATTACAGTCTGTTTTCTGTTTGATTCCACTAGGAGGATATTGACAACTCTTCCTCCAGGTACACGGTAAGTATTTTTCCCCAATTAGCCAGCAATTGTAGACGTGAAGATTCAATACCATATAGTAACACCTTGGTTTCTGGATATTTGCTCTGTATTTGACAATAATATATATTCTGATTCTTTGTATCATGTTCACCTATTTAAAATATCTTAGGGTTATACTTAGCATTTATGTGCTCATAGTAAAGTGACCTCATTACTGTGAGCTGCTGGAGGTTAGGAATCCTGTTTGTAACCTGGAGCCTTAGAGTAAGTGTTGTGTGAATCAGAAGTTGAATATTAATGACTTTTGAATGGGACTCAGCAGAAAAATGGGTTTCTATATAGCAGTTTCAGATACTATGATATAGAAGACACTAGTAAGTGAGCGTATATTTATAAGAAATTTATAAGTTGAAAATAATATACATTTTGCCTCCCAAACATAGAAGAGAAACACTGATGAAGGGGGGCTATTAAAAGTAATAATCATCTCAAATAAGATTCAGAAAGTTTAAAATATAGTGAGTTAAGTTTAGTCTCAATCACAAGGAAAGGACAAATTTCAAATTCATGATTTTCTTAATCTAGCTAGTAAGGAATAAAGTAGTTTTGATATTGTGCACCCCAAATCAAGAGTTCATTTCCTAATCAAACTAGGAAAATTGATCCTCTGTCTTTTCCTTGCAGATCATAGAGAAACAAAGTTTGTATTCCAAGAAGATCGCTGCAATGAAGAAGCAGGACCAAGCAGGTCTTAGCAGATCAAAATCAATGATAGACCTAAGTACTCTGGGAGAGGCACAGCCTGACTTCTCTAAAAAGAAATCATGCTTGATGGTAATTCCTATTAATTTAAAAAGTAACATATTTGCCTGTGAGGAGAATGTTGACTTTGTGTTTCTGAGTCTGTATAGTTGCAAATCATGTCAGGGAAGACAAAGCCTTGAACATACCTTTCACCTCCGTCATACTCTCATTCCTATGAATACCCATGCGAGCCTGTCCCCTTCTAAGACAGTAGTTCTCAATATTCCTTATGGTGTGAACATTCAACACATTTTCTCATGTGGTGATCCTAACCGTAAAATGATTTTTGCTGCTCCTTCATAACTGCAATTTTGCTAATGTGATGAATCATAATGCTGATATCTGTGTTTCCACATGGCCTTAGATGATCTCTGTAAAAAGGTCCTATGATCCCCAAATGGGTTCACAGGTTGAGAATCCCTGTTCTAAGGTGTAAGTGATAGCAAATTAGACTATGGAAACAAAAATCAGAAAGTGAGTAACTTCTATCACAGTTGTGGAGGACTCATGAAATACAGAGAATAAAAAATAAAGACTCCTGGAGTCGTTACTGTCAACGTGAGTGCACATAACATACATGCAATGTTTTAAACTGACTTATTTTATGTGTATAAATATTTTGCGTGCATTCTCTCCATTCACCTTGTGTGTGTGCTGCCCACAGACACCCAAGACAGCATTCGATCTCCTGGAATTGGTGTTCCAGATGGTTGTCAGCATATGTGTGGGTGCTCGAATCTAGTCCAGGTCTCTGCAAGAGGAACAAGTGTCATAAACTACTGAGCCATCTTTCCAGTCCCCAGAATGAATCTGTTTGGTACACAAATAGAGTAGATGATCAGTGGAAATGAGTAGTCAGTCTCAGGATGTTTACTAAACTGCTAGCCCTAGGCCACTTTGACACATTGAAATGCAGAGAACACAGAGGCAGCACAAAGAGCCATAGGAGGCTGGGCATGTTGGTGCACACCTTTAATCCCTGTAATCAGGAAGCAGAGGCTGACCATTCTCTGTCAGTTCAAGGACACCCTGGTCTCTATTTATTTGAAGGATGGGGGGAGGCAAGGAACATGTGCACCAAGCAGAAGTGTGGAGGTCAAAGGATAATGTATATAGGAGTAAGTTTTCTCATTTCAGGCTCAGGTATCAAATTCAAGTTGTCAGTCATGCTGGCAAGTGCCTTCATCCACTTAGCCATCACACTGGCTCTCTGATTTACACTTGGACTGAAATTTTGTAGCACTCACACACACCACCAGCACCACCCACACCACCACCACCACCACCAAACAAGAGAAAAAGCGTGACAGAGAGAGAAGGGATATCATGTGTTTGAATACTTTGTTACAATTTAGGAGATTGGTTAACCTTTGGGATGGGATTTGGTCTGGTTAGCAGAAGGTTGTCTGTGGTGGGTCTTAATGGTTATCACTACTTCTGGAATCAGTTCTGAGTTGTCTCCTTCCCTGTCTACCAGCATGTGAGAAGCAATAGACCATTGCCACAGACAAAGCTTCCCTGTTGGCTTTCCCTACTTCAACTGCTGCAGGGAAAGTCAGTCAGTTAGAGCAGGGAAGGCAAACAGTAGTTCCCTGTAGCCATGAGCCTTTCTCCCTTGCTTAAATAATCTCTGTCAAATCTTTTGTCACAGCAACTATAAAAGTAATAGCCTTCATTGTTTTTTACTTATTTATTTTACTTTTTCTTTTATTCTTTAAGACAATCTTTTTTATTTTACATACCAATCCCAATTCGCTCTCCCTCCCTTCTACCTGCTCTCCCAACTCCCCACCACCCCACTCCACACTACCCCACTCCCCATTCACTCCTCATAGAGGATGAGGTCTCCCACGGGGAGTCAACAAAGTCTGTCATATCCCTTGAGGCAGGACTAAGGCTATCCTCCCTGTATCTAGGCTGAGCAAAGTATCCCTCCATAGAGAATGGGTTCCAAAAAGCTAGTTCACACACTAGGGGTAAATAAATACTGGACCCACTGCCAGTGGACTAACAAAACTGACCAAACCATATGACTGTCACCCACATTCAGAGGGCCTAGTTTCGTCCTGTGCCAGTTCCCTAGTTGTCAGTCAGGAGCCAGTGAGCTCCCACAGCCTTGGGTCAGCTGTTTCTGCAGGTTTTTTTTCTATAATCGACCTCATATTTGATCACAAAGCAAATCTCAACAGATTAATAAAAGTGGAAATAACCCTGTGTCTTATTGGATCACCTATGGGTTAAAGTTAGAATTCAACAACACTAATTGCAAAAATTCTACATACTCATAGAAACTGAACAATTCTCAACAGAATTATCCCTGGATCAAGGAAAAATAAAGGAAGCCTTCCTAGAATTTAATGAAAATGAATGCATGACATACCCAATTCTTTGGGATACTTTGAAAGCAGTACTAACAGGAAAATTCATTGCACTAAGAATTGCATAAAGAACCTGGAGAAATCTCACACTAGCATCTTAATAGCACACCTGAAAGCTCTAGAACAAAAAAGGGAGTCTCACCCAGGAGGAGTAGATACCAGGAAATTATCAATTTGAGGACTAAAA
This sequence comes from Microtus pennsylvanicus, assembly GCF_037038515.1. NCBI lineage: Eukaryota > Metazoa > Chordata > Mammalia > Rodentia > Cricetidae > Microtus > Microtus pennsylvanicus. The sequence continues at coordinate 13,149,758 of NC_134593.1, read as the reverse complement.
TCAATAAAATAGAAACAAGCCGGGCGGTGGTGGCTCACGCCTTTAATCCCAGCACTCGGGAGGCAGAGGCAGACGGATCTCTGTGAGTTCGAGGCCAGCCTGGTCTACAAGAGCTAGTTCCAGGACAGGAACCAAAAGCTACGGAGAAACTCTGTCTCGAAAATCAAGAAAGAAATAAAATAAAATAAAATAGAAACAAAGTAAATGAAACAAAGAGTCAATGTGATAAAGAAATGGGTTTTTGAGAAAATCAGCAAGATAGACAAACCCTTATTCAAACTAATCAAAAGAAAGAGAGACAAAATCCAAATTAATCAGAAATAAAAAGGGGGACATAACATCAGACACTGAGGAAATCCAGAGAATTATCTGGTCATATTTCAAAAATATGTATTTGAGAAAAGTGGAAAATGTAAAGGAAATGGACAATTTTCTTTTGTGTTTTAAACCTTCAGAAGGTATAAACAAGCAGAAGAGCTCGCTCTGTTTGTATCCCCTACTTAACCAATTGCCAGTTTCCATTACAAATGGATAACAACAAGCTGGGCAGTGGTGGCCCACGCCTTTAATCCCAGCACTTGGGAGGCAGAGGCAGGCAGATCTCTGTGAGTTCGAGACCAGCCTGATCTACAAGAGCTAGTTCCAGGACAGGCTCCAAAACCACAGAGAAACCCTGTCTCGAAAAAGCAAAAAAAAAAAAAAATAAATAAAAATAAAAATTAAACAACAACAACAACAAAAAAACAAATGGCTAACAACTAGCTAGTTACCTTGAAGCATGTAAATTCAGCAATAGGAGAGATGGGAGCAGACTTGACTTAATTATGACACTTAATAAAACCATTAGTAACTGTAATTTTAATATTGTCAGAACCAAACTCAAAAGTTCTTTCTTTTAAGCTTAATCCAACTTGGTTTCTAAATTAATATTAGTTATTATGTATGATCAAAGTGAGTAATTGGTCAAGGGAGGTCTTAGCAGGGAGACAGATCTCAAGTGATTTTAATAAACAGACATTCAGTTGCCAGACATCTTCCAAGATTTCAGTGAAAAATCATTAGCATATAAGTTGACATGATTAATACAAATGCAAATTTTAGACTAATGTCGAAATTTTAGTTTGATACAGAAAGTAAATGGTAATGTGATGAGTGTGGCGGCCATGGAGTGTTCCCCTTGGCGTGAAGGGACCAACATCTTGGATATGCAAAGGATTAGAATACAAGCCACAATATACAAACCACAATATCACTAATAGAAATGAGATCTTAGCATATTCTTGAGGCAAATAAAGTGAAAGGGCAGTTGTTTCTATCCTTCAAAGATGTGATTGAAATAAAAAGAGACATCACTTTTGTGATGTTAGATTTGCATAAAATGATAGTAACACGTGAGTTTTCCAGAACCCATTACCTGGTGATTGCAGTGTAATGAGTATAAAGTCACCACCTGATCTAGATAATGTCAGTTCCCCATGCTAACAGAATACTAAGCAGAAGTCTTCATGAAGAGCTACAGTCAGACACGCTGATAAATGACACAGGCTTCAAAGGCACAAAGATGATGCTTAGCTTAGGAGAAAGAAAAAGCTCACATCACAATGAGTTTTTCTCCATCTTCATTCTGAACTGATAAAAACCAATACCTCAATCTCTGTTTTTCTCTCCTCTCTCTCTCACACATACTTCTTTTCATTAAAAAGCTAGAACACACACAGACACACACACACACACACACACACACACACACACACACACACATATGCCAGCAGATCAGAGCCCTTACATTGCAATCCTATTGATAGGAGTTCCATCCCAGATAACACAACAAACAACAAGTGTCTCACATATGTAATCTCAACACCCCTAAATCCAGATTGGAGGCTGAGAGAGTAGAATAGCTCTGAAACCTACAAACCAGCCAGACTGGAACACACAGAGGCACAGAAACATTGCGAGACCCTGTCTCACCCAGCGAAAGCAGAGAGCCGCCTCCTGAAGGTTATCCTCTGCCCTTCACACACACACACACACACACACACACACACACACACACACACACACACACACGTGCGCGCACACATGTATGCATGCACGTATACACACATGCACTAGCGTAGCACAAACAGGCATATTAATTCAAGCACACAAGCAAACACACACTCCAATAGTAATTTTTAGGATGATACAATATTGATTATTCAGATAATAAATAGTGTCTATATATTGATTGGCACTCCTGTTGTGTAACTAACATATAAGGAAAATATTTTCAGGGTCTTCTCAGTCATCTTCAGTGTTTCTAATTTCCATGTGACATGTGTCCTGGAAAACTATACTTGTACCATGTGGCCCTTTCATTTCCTTTTTATAACTGGCTTAAGCATATTTAGTTAATGATGAAGCAATGAGTGAAACATATGGCGTGTGAAAATGTGTCTAAGGCTCACAAATCTTGAGCTTTGATGTGTTCACGCTCATCATTCTCAAGGAAACAAATGAACTGAACATTTTCACATGATGCCCTTGAGCAGTTCAGACACACATGTAGTATGTGTACTTCCTCATATGTTTTCCTTTACAAACAATGCTTCTCAAGCTATTTTGTTTACCATCTCCACGTTACATTGTTTGATCATGTTGGGTAAGCTTTGGAATGTTTGAGTATTTCACATAAGTAGCACAAATCCTCCTCAAACCTGGTACAGAAAGGTAAACATAGACTGCTAAGTTAGGAGTCTCCCTGAGATGTCATGAATGATTAAGGCCTAGCATCATTATTTGTATTTGGAATAAAAGTTGGGGAGGCTCCCCTTCTGACAAACAGCATCAAATGCATTTTCAAAACTGGCACTTCCTAAATATATTTATTTATTAATTAATTAAAGATTTCTGCCTCCTCCCCGCCACCGCCTCCCATTTCCCTCCCCCTCCCCCAGTCACGTCCCCCTCCCTCACCCGTCCGAAGAGAATCAGGGTTCCCTGCCCTGTGGGAAGTCCAAGGACCACCCACCTCCATCCAGTTCTAATAAGGCACATGGTTCCAATGGGATACATACAATTTCATGACCACCATGATTGAGGCCGGCAGGCATGGTGCTGTAGCAGCAGCTGAGAGTTACATTTAAATCTATACAAGGAACCAAGAGCTCACTAGAAATGGCACCAGTCTTCTGAAACCCAAGACCACACAACTCCTCCAACAAGGTCACACCACCTATCCTTCCCCCCAAATAGTTACACTACCTGGAAACCAACATTCAAATATATGAGCCCATGAGTCTGTTCTCATTCAAGCCACCACAGAGATGCTGGAACAGTCCATTGCATTCATCAGCCATATATAAAAAGAGTCATAGCTAAGGAGTAAGAGTTTGGATGGCATCTCCCAGAACCCTTCCTTCAGCTCCATAGTTTCCATCCACTGTGGGTAGTGGCACACTTTATTCATTCATTTCAAAAGTCACCCTCACTGTTCTGTTATCCAGGGAACCTAATGGGCAATTGTGAAAGCCATGGGGAAAGCAGTAGTGTGGTGCAGAAGAGCGAGGTTCTTTTTGTTTCCAAAGCCCCCGATTGTCACATTCTCTTAATCTGGATGGAATGTAAAATCCTTGTCATAAAGACAGAAGAGGACACATTGTGTCTTTTTTTCCATCTTTCCATTATAGAGAGGTAGCAAAGAACAGAAGAAAAGAAGTCATAAAGCTGAATAGATCCCCTTTAACTCTGGGCCTTTGACTAAACCAATGGAAGCAAAAGTTTCAGGATATCAGCGGTTATAGTGATAAAATTAGCCCGAGAAAACAAACATTTGGGGACTCTAAATCAAGACCCTGACATTAACAGATAAGTTCTAAAATGAACAAAAATAAGTGAGATTTTCAATGAAATCTAACATCTCAAAATTTCCTTAAAGGTTGAAACAAAGAAGGGAGAAGATTTCCTTCCTCCATCCAATATGCATGACATCGTGCCCCAGCCTCCTGTCCATGCCAATGCCACATCAACTTCTCATGTTAGTGAAACAGGTGACAATCGTCAGTCTTCTGAGGAGACTACTGTTAACACCAGCAGCGTTAGTGAAAGAGGTGACAATCGTCGGTCATCTGAGGAGACTACTGTTAACACCACCAGCGTTAGTGAAAGAGGTGACAATCGTCGGCCATCTGAGGAGACTACTGTTAACACCAGCAGCGTTAGTGAAAGAGGTGACAATCGTCGGCCATCTGAAAAAACTACTGTTAACACCACCAGCGTTAGTGAAACAGGTGACAATCTTCAGTCATCGTCATCTAAGGAAACTACTGTTAACAACACCAGCGTGGATCACACACCGTCTCTAGGTACTTATACTGGGCATGCAAGGGGGAGAACACATGCTGTCCCTGAGCTTGCTCCTGGTAGCCACACTGGTGACACCATGGACCCTGTGCAACATTCTGACCCTGTTCTTGTACCTGCTTAGAAGAGAACACAGTGTCTTAGCTTCACTACTGACCAGAAATCTGCTCTTGTTTGTATCCCAGGTGACGCGTTGGACCCTCAGAATGCTCATATGCGGGTTCTTGTTTCAAGTCCTGCTCACGGCACTAGCTATGCAGCGAAGACTCCCGTCATGGTTTTTCTACTTTGGGCAGCAACCACATCCTTGCTCCTCCTAACATCGTCACTGTGGTTGCTGCAGTTGGTGGCTTTGACGATGCCGTGGATATGGAACCTAATTTAGAAATCCTGCACAGTTAAAGTTAAAGGAGCTTAACAAGGTAAGGTAAACCACACCAATGTCTTAAAATAGATAAATATTTCTGTGCGGGAAATCCAATTCTCTTTGGCTCTAATATGCATGATGATAAATAAATTTCATACTTTGTATAGGACTCTTTAGATATTACCTATAACTAGAAAAAATGATTATCTTTTCTAGTCATATTGAAAATGCATCACATAAAATTACCAATTCAGTTTAGTCCAACCAAACTGATCAAGTAAAGTTGGTAAGCACACACTTGCCTCCCATGCTGGAATGAGGAAATGATTTTCACTCTTAATGTGAAACTTGTATTTTCTGAATGGCTAAGCAGGGAAATGTAACTGTTAGATATTAGTTGTTATTTTTTTGTGTCCATACACTGTGACTTATGTGGACAGCAGTGTTTTGGAAACAAACACCCCAAAAGAAACAACCTCAGAATAAAACCAATGAAACAAGACTCCACATTCTCACCGTTCTCAAATACAATGATACTCATTGTGACATGACACTACATAGGATTCTACGGGTGATGCCTCTGTTACTGCTTATCTTGACGATGCCACCAATGATGTTCTTGATACTACTGATAATTCTTGCTTTTCTTTTTAGTTTCTGCTGAACAACCTAAGAGGAGCTCCTGTCAACAAATGACAAGCTGTTAGAAATATTTTTTAAGGTTTTCTTTCATTTTATTGTTTGAAGAATATTTTCAGTTTACTCTTTGACATTTTAATGTATGTAATTCAGATCATCCATGTTGCTCATATCTTCCCCATCCCTGTCCTCTGCCTCCATCCCATCCCATTTTTGTGTCATTTATCTTAAGGAGTAAGACTTCCAGTAGGATCCCCCACAGCCAAGTGCATGTGGACATTATCAGTTGGACTAAGTGAGTTATTAAAAAAGGGAGGGAGACATAACATCTGTCTTTCACCACTTTTGCAGATAAATTACATATAGTGTTTTGTTCCTTGAATTACTGGCCAGGCATTAAAACATTAAATCTTATCTAATTCTATAGACCTTATTATGCTTTCAGTACATGTAAAGCTTGCTAAACTTTCATTCACCTATTTAAACATGTACTGTACATGCATCCCCAGAGAGAGGACACAACTCAAGGGGATACACAATTCAATAGGAATTTGACTTTATCTAGTGGAACATACTGATAAATTCTGAAAGATAAACAAAAACACTTTGCTACTTGGACTTTCTCTCTTAATCCTTGATCAGAAGCCTCCTAGTTGTGTGGAATTCTAAGGAGGTTAAGGATCTGTAATGGAGAATTGAAAGGAGCAAAGGGTCAAAAGTATTTCCAAGAGGTCAATAAATTCATTATTCTGCCATCCGATAAAATATTGAAATCAATTTCTGCCTAGAATGAATTTCATGAGATTTTCAGAAAATGAGTAGAGTTGCTCATTTGTAACAAAAGATGACAAATATTAGATGCTGAGTTTGCCACATCTTTATGAATACAAATATAGATAGGTATGGGTTCCTTAGCACCCTATTGTTCAACATTCAGGAATGAAAACTTCCACTGAGAATTGTTGAGGCTAAGAGGCCCAGCTAGGGTTAGAATATGAAAATCAACATGGCATATGTGTGGGGGGGTATGTATGTATATATGTACAATTAAAATACCTGGTCCTTTAAATGAGCTCAATTGTAGTCAGAATGCATGATTTTAAAACTGTATTTTTAAGGAAGCATGTGGAATATACTGCAGGGGAGGAAAGAATACTATCAAAATATATCATAAAAATAAATTATAATGTATTTCTGGTAGCATATAGTAATCTAGTTCCTTCTTAGTTCACCTCCTTTTGTAGTATTCTAAAAAACCTATTAACCTGTTGTACATTATTTTGAAAAATTAAAGATATTAGACACCTTTAAAATGATGTTTTTATGATGTTATTACATTGGCTTTCAAGTGACAATCTGTCAGAAATATTTTATAAAATTTAGAAATTTTCCTCATTTAGACCTTGGGAGCTCAGTCCAGTGCTTCAATGTGGGTCTCTGTCTCCATCTCAATCCATCGCCAGATGAAGGTTCTATGGTGATATGCAAGATATTCATCAGTGTGGCTATAGGATAGGGCCAGTTCAGGCGCCCTCCCCTCAGCTGCTCAAGGAACAAGCTGGGGACATCTCCTTGGATACCTGGAAACTTCTCTAGAGTCCACTCTCTTGCGGCTCCCTTAATTAAGATATATACTTCCCTGCTCCCATATCCACTCTTCCTCCATCCTCAACCATCCCATCCCCCCAAGTTCTCCCCATCCTTCCCTTCTCACTTCTCTCTTCCCCTCTCCCCTTACTCCCACCTTACCCCTACCCGCAAGCTCTCAATTTTTGCCTGGCTATCTTGTCTACTTCCAATATCCGGGAGGATAACTACATGTGTTTCTTTAGGTTCACCTTCCTATTTGGCTTCTCTAGGATCATGATGTATAGGCTCAATGTCCTTTATTTATGGCTAGAATCCACTAATGAGTGAGTACATACCATATTCATCTTTTTGGGTCTGGGTTACCTCACTCAGGATAGTGTGTTCTATTTCCATCCACTTGGATGCAAAATTCAAGATGTCATTGTTTTTTTACCACTGAGGAGAAAGAACATGAGCAAGGAAGTCAGGACCACAAGGGGTGCGTCTACCCACTGTGACAGTGGGGCTGATCTAATGGGAGCTCACCAAGGCCAGCTGGACTGGGATTGATGGAGCATGTGATTAAACCGGACTCTCTAAACATGGCTGACAAGGAGGGCTGATTGAGAAGCCAAGGACAATGGCACTGGGTTTTGATTCTACTGCATGTACTGGCTTTGTGGGAGCCTAGTCTATTTGGATGCTCACCTTCAACCTCTGCCTCTCACTTCCAAAGTTGTCCCTGAGCCTTGCAGTGTGTTGTGGTTCAGGTGTCCTGCTGAGGTCTGAGAACTGCGCAGTTATGTATTCTCTAAACTTTGGCCAGGTGTGAGTCTGTGCAGTCAGCAGAGCCCACTTCCTAAAGAAGCCTCTCTCATTAGGGATTACAGTTGCTCAAATGTATAGGTGTCAGGGAGAGTACGTAGAAGGCAGCTTGATGCCATGTAATTTTAACAAAACAACAACAGAGGGCCTATAGTGTGGATTCACCACATCAGTGATTAACTCAGAGTCACCGCTACTGCATCAGCATGGCAGTAAGGAAATAAAAGCGCTTCCAATGGGAGTCATTTCCAGGTTTGAATTTTCTCCATATTCCCTGTCTTCCCTCCTATGTCTGTTGCATGAATCCAAATCTGTGCCTTTCTGAAGAAGTCTGTCTGTCCCTTTGTCTGGTTTTGTGTGTGTATGTATATGTATGTGTGTGTGTGTGTATGTGTGTGTGTGTATGTGTGTGTGAGTCTTTGTCTGTCGCTATGTCTGTCTGTCCCTACATGTGTCCCTATGTGTGAATTTGTGTGTCTGCCCCTTTTCTTGCTCTCTCTTTTATTGAATTTCCCCATAAAAATCACATGGGGAAGGAGTGGGGTACTTTACAGAAATCATTCATGGAGTCGTACAAGGGATTAAGGTAATGAGTGCAACTGAACCCAATTCACACAGACAGGAAAAAAAATTACAAATACCATGATTGCCCAGTAATGCTGGCTGTGCCCAACTGTTTTGGTGGATACTCATTTAGAAGTGTTTTCAACCTCTTTATGTTTGCTCTTTTATACAAATGATATACATGAATTGTTCTGGATCAGGGGCACAGAAGACATAATTTAACATTACAATTAAGTATTAGTTTAGTTTGTAAAAGGTGGCTATGTAGGAAGACCAAGGAAAGTAGAGGTAATTGTTACATTTTTCTCTTAAAAGTTGGCTAAACAATCAATTTGAGTACACAGTAGGAGAGCAGCCTTATGTCTTAAGTGATCTCAAGGTATGTTATGAACTCTGGCTGTGATGTCAAGCAAAGGTTCCAGTCTCTAGAATAAGACATATTTCCATATTACATGACCATGGCCTCAGTCATTGGGCTCTTAACCAAGTTTACAGAACCAGCCAAGAGTTCCCTACTGTGTGATAGACCTAAAATCAAATCACAAATTTCATTGTTCATATAAGAGTCAACACACAGAGCAATCCTCATTGTCCGCTATGTTCAGCGAGTCCGGTTTTATCCCATGCTTTTTCAGACCCAGTCCAGCTGGCCTTGTTGAGTTCCTGATAGATCATCCCCAATGTCTCAGTATGTGGGTGCACCCCTCGCCGTCCTGAGTTCCTTGCTCGTGCTCTCTCTCCTTCGGCTCCTGATTTGGACCTTGGGATTTCAGTCCGGTGTTCTGATTTGGGTCTCTGACTTCTTGAATTTCGCATGCAAATGGACGGAAATAGAAAACACTATCCTGAGTGACGTAAGCCAGACCCAAAAAGAGGAACATGGGATGTACTCACTCATATTTGGTTTCTAGCCATAAATAAAGGACATTGAGCCTATAATTTGGGATCCTAGAGAAGCTAAATAAGAAGGTAAACCCAAAGAAAGACAAAAGTCATCCTCCTGGATATTAACTTTGTTCGGGCGATGAAGGCAGACAGAGACAGAGACCCAAATCGCTGTGCCCACTCTTATGTGGATGGGCTGCACCCCTATACAAGACTGGTCTCCTCAGGGCCTGCCCTGTACTGTGGAGCCAGGCTGGGGAAGTTGCACTGCCCTCTTTCACAGCTGTCCTAGGCAGGGACAGACAAGACATGGGAAGCCAGGCCCTGTAAGCTGTGCTCCCCTCTTCACAACTGCCTCAGTATGGTGAGAGAGTCTCTGGAGAGCCACGCCAGTCACCCTGACACCCCAGTTTTAATGCTGATGTCTCAGGACCAAACAAGCCCTGGGGATCCAAAGTGGGGACGCTGCACCGCTATCTTCCATGACTGTCCACTGCAGGGTCTGACAAGTCCTTTAGTAGCAGGCTAGGACCTATGGTGTCATGCCTGAGATGCTATGTCCCCTCTTCCATGGTGAGCCTCTGCTGGGCCAGACAGGACATCTGGAGCCTGTCTGAGGAATTATGCCACCTCTTTATGCATGTTCTCCCTTGGGACTGCCAGGACAGGCAAGTTATACCCTTCATTGATTGCTGGCCTGCTATGGACAGAAGAGTACCAGGGGAGTCCAGCCAGAGATGCTTCACACCCCTCTTCCATGAATGGCCTCCCCAGGGATGAACAGGACATGGGGAGTCAAGATAGGGAATCTGCCTCTCCTCTTCCATGGCTGGCCTCTCCAGGACTGGCCAGTAACTGCTGTGTCTTGTGTGAAAGCTCTGCCCCATCTTTGATGCCTGGTCTGAGACTCCTCCACAGGGCCTGAGAGCCTGGGGGAGTCACACCCTGTATTCACAACTGGCTTTCCAGGACAGAACATGGATTGTGGTGCCAGGCAAGGCAAGCTGTGCTCCTTCCTCTGTGACAGAAATCCCAGTGGCCAGCCATAGAATGGGAAGCCAGGTGATGGAAGCTGTGCCCCTCTTCCATGGATTACCTGTGCCCCTCTTCCATGACTAGCCTCCCCAGGTCCTACCTTGCCCTGCAGAGTTCAGGCTTGGGAAGCCTCATCCCTCCTTCCACAGCTGTCCAATGAGAGGACATGGAATGCCAGTCTCCCTATAGTATGCACACTTCATTCAGAACTGGTTTCTGTATGGCCAGATTCAGCAGGGCCAGCCAAGGAATCTGTACCCACATCTTTATGATTGGCCTCAACAGGACTAAACAGGCCCTGCAGAGACAGTAGGGGGAAGCTGCACCCCTATCTTCCATGGTTGGTCACAACAGGTCCTGTAGAGCTAGGCCTGGGATGCTGTGCCCCTATCTTCCACGTATGATAAACTCAGGGCTGAACAACCCCTTAGGAGAAATGCTGGGGAAGCTGTGCCACCAATTGTCCACAGCTGGTCTCCACAGTAAAGGACAGGCCCTGGGGTGGCTTACCTGGGCGTCTCTGCCCTTGACAATAATCTGTGCCACCTCTTCTTTGGATAGCCTTCCCAGTGACTGGCAGGCCAAGTAGTTGTTCCCCTTCTTCAACTCCAGGCTTACCTTGGACTGGAGAGTATTTGGCGAGCCAGGCTAGGGGTGTGGCACACTGCTTTTCCATGACAGACTTCTCTTGGGCTGACCATCTCATGAGGAATCAGGCTGGTGGAGCTGCCCCAACCTCTCCCACGACTGTACTTCCCAGGGCCAGCCATTCTCTGGGATCTAGGGTTGGAAAATTGTGCTCTCTCTTTCACAGATGACTTCGTTAGGTCTGCCCATGCCCAGCAGATCCAGGCTGCAGAAGATGCACCCACTATTCCATGACTGGCCTCTCGACTAATGGCCATGTGCTAGTGAGCCAGGCTGGGGATGCTCTGTTCCCTCTTCCAAGGTTGGACTAGGCAGACATGGACAGTTTGTTGGGAATCTGGCTAGGGATACTGTTCTACCTCTTACAACGTTGGCCAAGATCAATAAAATAAACCATGTGCTTTCAGTGATGTAGGGAAAGGTAACACTTATCCATTGCTGATGGGAGTGCAACCTTCTCTAGCCACTATGAAAATCAGTGTGGTGGTTTCGCAGGAAGCTAGAAATTAATCTACCTCAAGATCTAGCTAAACCATTTTTAGATATATACCAAAATACAGAAACATTTGCTGATTCATGTTCATTGCTGCTCTATTCATAATAGCTGGACACAGGAAGCAACCTAGATGTCAACAAACTGATGAATGGATAATGAAAATGTGATACATTTAGACAATGAAATATTATTCACCTCTTAAAAATCATAAAATTCTCAGGTAAATGGATAAAGCTAGAAAACATCATCTCAGCTGAGGTAACATAGATCCTAAAAGACATTGTATGATTTCTCTCATATGTAGATGTTAGGTTTTAAGCTTTCAACATATGTGTTATTTTACAAATAACTACAGAGGTTGGATACCAAGTAAAGGACTGGGGGAATGAGATTCCCTGAAGGAATACAAGATAGACTATGTTGTTGTGGAGAGACAGGGATACTAGGAGAATTAAAATGGGAGGAGATGGGAGAAAAGGGTAAAGGAGGGACTATGGGGAGGACAACTAACACTAAAGGACGTTTGAGAAACCAACAGGGAAACCTACTACTGTAGAAGATTCCTAAAACACATGCATGTTTGAGAGGAATCTAAATGGAGTTACCAAATACAGTGGAGACAACTTGACATCTTATGCCACCAAGTAAATCCTCCAGTGCCCAGAATAGCTGATACCTTGTTGAGCTGTTGGCCAAAGAGGCCCCATGGAAACCCTCAAATATCACAGGTTATTTCCAATGCTACTGAACACTTTCCATAAACTGATAGTACGGCTCTATTGCTGAAGGTAACGTTTACTTCTCTCATCAAATATGGAAGAACTGAGCTAGTGCCTAATTAGAAGCTTCACCTTTATTGATCAGCTATTTTGGTTCTAGAAGTTCTGCTTGATACCATAAGAGAAAGGTAATCACCAATATTACAGGGCTACAAACCTGTGACTTACAGCAGTGACCTGCCTGTATGACACACTAGCTTAGTAGTGGCACAAATTTTGTGGGAGCAACCAATAACTTTGTGATTCCCTGATATGGAAGTCATACCTACACTGCAAAGTGGCTAAGAGCCTCAAACTGATAAGTCATGATCTTAGGTGACGCCTACTATTATTCTGATAAAGGAACATATCTATAAAATGTCTCTTAATGGCAGCTAGCTACACCCATACATCAGTCTTGCCCAATCCACATCAGAGAAGCTTCTTCTTCTAGTAGATGGGAAACCCCCAAGTGCACAATGTGTAGAAAGTGACAGACATTGGAACATTCTGTCCTAAATGGGATGTTTTGATTGAACCCCGACTCACAAGGCTCAGGGAGGTATGAGGAGAGGAGGCAGAAAACTTGTAAGAGCCAGAGGTGATGGATGAATCCAAGGAAACAGTGACTTCCAGGCACAGAAGCACTGATGTACATATGAACTCATGTAGACTGTGGCAGCAAACACAAGATTTTCACAGGTTAAATCCTGTAGTCCTAGCACTGAGAGGGGGTACTGTGCATATAATTCTTTGAAAATTTTGTATATTCATATAACGTATTTTGGACATATTCACCCACGCCATCCCTCTCAACTTCTCCTTTTTAATATATATGTACACACACATACATACAAATATATATGTATGTATACACACACACACACATATATATATATATTTCACTGTGTTCAATTTCTGCTGCCAGTATATGGACAGGAATTGGGGGTTGGGCATCCACTGAGACATGGTTAATCAAAGGGGTTCCAATTCTCAAACCGACTCTCCCTGAAGAGATCAACTGTCAATAGCTCCACAGAAGCCCCGCCCCCAGAAGGGGCGTTCACTGGGGGCGGGGCGCAGCTGTCTAATCAAGGTCCATAGGTAGCGCATGCGCGGGTGGGCAGGGCTGTATGCAGGGGGAGTCAAAGAGGCCTCTGTTAAGCTTCTGGGCTCCTTCAACACCGCTGAGCCTCGACCTCTGTCCCAGCCGCCGCTAAGGAGCTGCCGCCTATCGTCCATCACCGCCAAGGCGCGGAGCTGCTCGGACTTGGCCGCGGGAGAGCCTGGGGAGCCGACCGGTGAGGGCTCAACTGTTGAGGGAAGTCTGGGCGTCTGAGGAGCGGTCGCGCGCATCGGCCTCTCTGCCTGGGTTGCCCGAGGCCACGCGCGAGATGCAGAACCCGGGTCAGGCAAGAGCATCCGTGGCCAGGAGTGGGAGGTGCGGCCGCCTATCCCAGCCTCCATGGATGCGGGTTCTCCTGCGACCATCTTCAGTGGGTCCTGCTGGAACTTTCCTCTGATGGACAGGTGCTCAGCGGAGGCATCGTGGGAAAGAGCTCCCTGGTACAGTGGATCAGACAGGTAAGCACTGCGTGCCCTGGCAGTCTTAGGGCATTTTCCCACGCTTTCGGGGGGGGGGGCATGACCAATGCTCAGAAAACTGCATTCAGAACCTCAGCTGGGGCCCTGGTGCAGAGGCTAAGACTTTCAGACCCAGGAAGTTATTGCTTTTGGTAAATAGGACTCTCAGGATGCATGAAACAATTGATGTAGAAAACCCAGTTTTCTTTTAGTTGGGAAACTGTCTAGCCTCATTCCCACCCCATCTTGCCTCTGAAAATCTGGGTCATATT